>NW_027187349.1:1227112-1264677 GCF_028583685.1 Petaurus breviceps papuanus
CCCATCAGAAAATCATATTACTACAGAGGGGCAGGGATATTTTCTGAGTTCTGGGGGCTTTCTTTTTCCACTGACATACATTACTTTCATTTTTCTGTGTTAATGGTTAGAGAAAAGGAAAAATAGAGGCCAGCATAAGATGAAACCAAAAATGAATTGCTAAAATGAGGGTGAGTATGTGAGAACATCTTACACTTCAGTGTCAGGGGTTTTTGTTAATATTTTATAAGTAATTTCCCCAAAAGTTTTCCTTTTATAAAATTCCATAGAGCCATGTTTATGATACAGCCATTTAATATATGTACAAATTGTAAAGAACGTGTATAAATATTTTACACCGAATGCATGTAGAAGCAACTTATAAAATAAATTGTTAAAAACTGTACAGTAAATTCTCAAAGCACTTTTTCAAAATAATACCTCAGCATTTTTTTTTCCACTTGAATTGTTGTTTGATATATGTTGTTTCTGAAAAACAGGATGGGGTGTGAATTTTTTTCCATTTAACTAGGGTTTTTTTTTTTATTCTACTTTATTTTCAAATTAAAATCCACTTTCTCTGTCCTATATCCCCTTCTCCCCAGCCCCAAGAAAATAACCTTGTTATAAACATACAATCAGATTTTCAAAGTTCCTACATTGTGTCTCAGGCACTGTGACCTTAAGTAGTTTACACTCTTTTGGGAAGATAATAAGCAAAAAAATATGTAGACAAGCAATATACTATATATGATAGTCAATCAAGAGGGAAGGCTCTAGAATTAAGAGGAGTTGGGAAAGGATTTCTGTAGAAGGTCGTAGCTGGGGCTGGGAGGAAACTGGGGAAGATGTGACTGAGATGGGAAGGAGAAAGAGGATTCCTGGCTTGGAGGAAAGCCAGAGAAAATGCTCAGAGCCAAGAGATGGGAGTGCCTTGTTTGTGGAACAACAAAGAGGAATTCTGCTGAAGAGGAATATTGGGGGAGGGAGAATATGGAGTTGGAAGACTGGCAAGATGGTGGTAGGGGAGGGACTGCTAGGCTAGGAAGGGCTCTGTGATCCTGAAAGTGATACGGAGAGCCTGGAGTTCATTGTGTAAGGGGATGACCTTGGTTAAACCCAAGCTTTTGGAAAATCACTTTAATGGCTGGAGGATGGGTTGGAGTGAGGAGAGACTAGACCAGCCAATCATTGCATTAATCCAGGTGTGAGGCGATAAGGGCCTGCCCTAGAGGGCTAGTAGCAGTGTCAAAAGAGGAACCAGAGGGGCTTATTCAAGAGACATTGCAAAGGTGAAATCAGCAAACCTGGACAGCAGATGAGAGGAAGGGAGTTTGAAAGAGTGAGGATTCCAGGATAGACTCAGGTTGTACCCTGACAATATTGGGAGGTTGGGGGTGCCCTCAGCATTAATAGGAAAGAAAGGTTAAGATGTGATTCTTGAGCCGTGTAGTAGTTGAAGTTTGTATAAAAGACATGTTTAGACATCTCTAGCCAGTCTGTAGGATTAGATTAGAACAGTTTTTTTACTACAGTCTTTTTAAAAGTTTTTAATATTAATCTTTTGTTTTTATATCACCTACATTTTCCACTGTATGTCTCCCACCGTAGTATCTCTTAATTATTATTTTACATCTGAGGAAATAGATCCCTGGGGAGTTTTACTTTAGCCCTAAAGTGAGTTTCTGACAATTAGGTAACAGTCAAACCAAGAGACCCAGGGGGAGGCTAATTTAATTCATCTGGGTTAAAAGTTAAATCCATCCTCAGACACTAGCTTTGTTACCCTGAGCAAGTCACTTAGTTTCTATTTGCCTTAAATCCAGCAGAAAAGAAAATGGCAAACCACTCCAGCATCTTTGCCAAGAAAACCATGTGAGATCACAGTCGGGCACAACTGAGCAACAAAAAATTAAATAGCCAAGGAGAATTGAACAGCTGAGAAGGAAGAGAAGCAGTTAATGAAGAATTGTATAAAGAGGTTAAAGGGTGTACTTGACCTCAATCCACAGTACTATGACTTCTGGTGTAGCCATCAAGGGAAATGCCCCATAGCACTGGCTGAGAGAACCCTCACTGAGAAAACTCCAGAAATGTTCCCAACACATGTCTAGATTGCCCAAGAAGACTGAAGCAAGCTTCCTGATTCTTAGCTGAGAAGGCTAATAACCTTTGACAGAGCGGAAACAAACCCCATAGGATCATAGCTGAGACCCACAGGCAGAGATTTGAGCCCAGGTAGTCTCAACTGCTAATTGAGCCTTCTTTCCAGTGAACCAGCAAATCCTCTATTGACTGATAAACTCATTCTCCCTATCCTAGTAGAAGATTGTTAAGACAAAAAAGGAGGCCAAAGAAAGAGGGCAACACAACAAAAGGAAAGAATAGTTCCTGCTTATCTGAAGGATAAATGCTCATAAGCCTCTCATAATAACCAGTTGATAACCATCTAAAGCAGCAGAGTGTGGCAGGAAGCAGTGTAATGAAGTCAGTGAATTAACCGGCATTTTTTCCAGGCATCGTATCAAGTTCTAGAGATACAGAAAAAGGCAAAAATAGTCCCTGCTCTCAAGGAACTCGAAGTCTAATGGGAGAGACAACATGCAAGCAACTACATACAGATAAACTGGAGATGATAAACAGGGAAGGCTTCTGTTGAACAATAGGTTGGAAGGTGGGCTGCAAAGAGTTAAAAAGAGGAAGTGGAAACACCTGCATTAGAGTGTAATGATTGCTGTTAAAGCTGACTAGAAAGGCTGTAGCATCAGGAGGGAACCAGTTCTCAGTAGAAGTCAGAAGATGGAACAAGAAAGGAAAAGGCTGAGTTCAGGGATGTTATTAACATCCCTAGGTTTTGGGCCTTGGGTGGAGACGTCTCAGGGCTTTAGAAATCAGCAGCAAGTAGCTGGGAAGCTGGCTAGGGATGGGGATGGAAGGGATAGAGGGAGAGGTATCAAGGCCCAGGCCCAGGAATGGTGGAGGGAGTGTGACAGCATGAGTTTACTTCTTCCAGGCAGGGGATATCGATCAAAGAGATCAGAAGTTTTGTGGTGTGGGAGGTAAGTTATATCTCCATATTTATGCCCTGATTACACAGGTTCCCCATTTATACATCCCTTCATGGAGATGCCCTGGCCAGTTGGAGGGAGAAAAATCAAGATTTAGGGGGTAGGGGTGGCTAGTCGCAGTGAATAGAGCACCGACCCTGGAGTCAGGAGGACCTGAGTTCAAATTCGGCCTCAGACAGGACACGTGTGACCTTGGGCAAGTCTCTTAATCCCAATTGCCATCCAAAAAGCAAAAAAAAAAATTTAGGGGGCAGTGGGGAATGTCATTACTAATTAGAATACCTTTGTTATAAAATAAGGGTGCCATCTGACTATTTAAAATTAAAATGCATTGGTGGGGGCTCATGAAATGATTTTGAAACTTTTTATAATTCACAAAATGTATAATACCCTGGCTAGCCAAATGAAGGACCCAGTGGGGGGAAGGGGAAAGGCAGGGATGGGCCACATAAGACTTGGGAGAGAAAGTAGGTATATTTTAGTGAAAGAACAAATCTCAGTCCTATTTATTTTGTTAGCTTTGCAGGCCATGGTTTTATTTGTGTTAGCAAGGACATATAATAATAAGTCTGAGGGGTTATATGTTATAATTGAATTTCAAATTAATCCCTAAACTGGATTAAGGTCAGGGTTAGTGTGTGTCTGTGTGTACAAATATACAGTATTTTATGTAGATTTTATGTATGTTATTAGAGTATATATACAGAATTATATATAAAAGCAGCAAAAATAAATCAATAGACCCAATTTCTAGTCTTGATTCTGGCCACAATAATTACCCAGCTAAGTGACCTTGAACAAGTCATAGCCTTTCTCACAGCCTTAGTTCACTTACATAAAATGAGTATTAGACTAGGCTTTTTGTGTCATGGACCTTTTTTAGCCCAGGAATGTTTTTAAATGCATAAAATACATAGGATAACAAAGGAAACCAATTATATTGAAACAATCATATGTACATGTACATATATATGTATTCACACACATACATGTGTGGATAATTAGAAAAGATTCATGGACCCTAGGCTAAGAACTTTGATTATGAGGACACTTTCATTATGTCAAAAGAATTAGAGAACCCCCACATGATAGTAATCATGCTACTAATACCATTGAGAAAATATATAATGACAAGCTACTGTGAATTCAGTAATACTGTGGAGTAAATTTTCGTCAGTCACAATAGCTTTTTCCTTTTTTATTTTTGCAAAATATTAATATAGTATGCATTTGAGACTTTGTGTACATAAGGTTTTTCCTTGTTCGTGGGTTTGCAGACCATCTGAAATTACTCTATGGCTCCCCAAAGGGGTCCTTGGTGTAACTGTTAGGAGCCCCTGAATTAGATGGTCTCTGAGACCCTTCCTCAATCCCAAAAGTTCAGAGCACACTGTCCCTAGAAAGAACTCTCACCTGCCTCAAGGTTGGTTTCCAGGGACATAGCCCCTGAACAAAAACACTTGAAAAAAAAAAGGCATCCTCCTCTTCTCTCAGACTTCCTGAAAACCACCATCTGTATGCTTCCTGAGCTGTATCTTCTTTGAGGAAACCCTCTGACATCCTGTTCAGGGATTTTCTTCTCTCTTCCTGTCTGTCTCTCCCTCCTTTTACTCCACCCCACTCCCCAGCCTAGATTAAAGAAGTTGCTGCTTCAGCCCCTTAGCCATCTCTGTGACTTGTCACGTAGGATGATTTATTTTTCCTTCTGGGGGGAGGGAAGATGGTCACAGAGAGGAAAGAGAAGGCTAGACTGCTAAAGAAACCATTCACTTCAAAATTTCCCTTAGGGCCTAAACAAATATGCTTGGACACATCCAAGCCCAAGGTCAAGGTTCTGTTTTCGTTTTCCTTTTATGGCCGTGTGCACCCAGGCAACTCAACCAGAGGACTGCTCCTGGCTTAACTGGTCCAGGGATGCAGTATGATGTAATGGAAATTGAAGTCAGAGGCCAGTCAGGGTTCCAGGCTAGGCAACTCCTCAGAGCGTGGCTGGGCATCCTCATCTGTAAAAAGAGCGTCATAAGGGGCTTCCAGGAAGATGGTGCAGTGAGTGTTTTCCTAAGTTAATGCTCAAGTATTTTATGCTTTGCTTGGGTTTTGTTAGTAATGTGAAGAAATACAGTCATATATAGAAGTCTCAGTTCTTCCTTTGTTTCTCAGAGTGTAAAAGTTACTTATGTTGATGTATCATTGATGGCAGAATAGCCCCAGAGATTTGCTCCCCCACCCCTACACACACTTATAAACACACACACACACACAGACTCTCTCTCTCTCTCTCTCTCTCTCTCTCTCTCTCTCTCCCTCTCCCTCTCTCCCCCTCTCTCCCTCCCCCTCTTTTCTTCTCCCTTTCTTTCTCTCTCTTTCACACACACACACACACCTCAAAGAAAAATTACTTCATAAAAGAGGAAAGGGTGCAGTTAAAGAGTTGAGCCAACAGAAAAGCCCCAAGAAGTTGAACAAATGTGAATTTAAAGGAAGTCATTAGAAGTAAAAAATAATAATGTGGGGCGGCTAGGTGGCACAGTGAATAGAGCACTGGCCCTGGAGTCAGGAGTCCCTGAGTTCAAATCCAGCCTCAGACGCTTAACACAAAAACTAGCCGTGTGACCTTGGGCAAGTCACTTAACCCCAATTGCCCTCCAAAAAGCAAAAAATAAAATAATAATAATGTTACATTAAAACCCACAATGTTCCCAGAAATGAAGATGGAACTATTTCAAGACATATCAATGTAGGCAATTTTTATATTATGGGAAATAAAGGAAGAAATAAAACTTGTATATATCACTGTATTTATTCATATTACTAACATAACCCAAACAAAACATAAAATACTTGGGCATTAACTTACCAAGATATTCACAAAGCCTAAATGTATAGAGAAAGATATAAAGATATATATGTATATATACATACACATAAAACTATAAAATTATTTCTATTAGAAATAAAGGAGGTGGCGGCCAGGTGGCGCAGTGAGTAAGAGTGCCGGCCTCGCTGTCGGGAGACCGGGATTGGTTCTGGCCTCAGATACTTGGCACACACACAAAATAACTGGCTGTGTAACCTTGAGCAAGTTACTTAACCCCAATTGCTTTAAAAAAAAAAAAAGAAATAAGGAGGAATTACTTGGAGTGGGGTGCCTTATAGAGTAGAAAGGGCACTAGTTCTGAAATCAAAGAACCAAGGTTAAAATCCTGCTTCTCCCATGCTCCGTGGAACCTTGGGAAAATCACTTAGCTTCTCTGGACCTCAGTTTCCCCATCTACAGAATGAGAGGGTTAGAGTAGATGGCCTCTAGGGTTCACTCTGGTCGTAAATCTATATTCTAATGATATTCAATGAAAATGGCTAAGTTGGGCTTATCTTTAAATCTTACATAACAGTGCCAGACCTAAAATCAGGAAGACTCATCTTTTTTTTTTTAATTTTGAAGGGACAAGGCAGGGCAGGTTAAGTGACTTGCCCAAGGTCACATGGCTAATAAGTGTTAAATGTCTGAGATCAGATTTGAACTCAGGTCCTCCTCACTCCAGGGCTGGTACTCTATTCACTGAGCCACCCAACCACCCCAGGAAGACTCATTTTTCTGAGTTCAATTCCAGCCTCAGACACTTATTAACTGTGAGATCCTGGGCAAGTCGGTTAACTCTGCCTCAGTTTCCTCATCTGTAAAATGAGCTGGAGAAGGAGTTGGCACACCACTCCAATATCTTTGCCAAGAAAACCCAAATGGGGTCACAAAGAGTTGGGCATGACTGAAAAATGACTGAACAATGAAAAAGGATAGAGCTGGGAACAAGATGGGAGGGAGTTTAAAGAGACTGGTCTAGCTTTGATGTAGGAGAGAAATTTCTAACAATTAGAGCTCCCCTAAAAGCAGGATTGGCCTCCCTTTTCCTAGAGACCTTCAGGTCAAGGCAGGATGACCCCTCATAGGACAGGCTGTACAAGAGATTCTCCTTCAGGCATGAGTCTGGCTAACTGGCCTTAAGGGTCTCTTCTACCTTTGAGAGTGTGTGATTCTGTGATCCTGATAACTAAAGAAGCCTAACATTGGGACAGGTTGCCTGGTCAAGCAGTGCTTTTCCGTTATTTAAATACGT
Source organism: Petaurus breviceps papuanus (assembly GCF_028583685.1). Lineage (NCBI taxonomy): Eukaryota > Metazoa > Chordata > Mammalia > Diprotodontia > Petauridae > Petaurus > Petaurus breviceps. The sequence continues at coordinate 1,234,272 of NW_027187349.1, forward strand.
ATGTTTTGTGAAGAGCAAAATATATTTTTAAATGCTTAATTATGGACTTGAGGGATGTCAGATGATAGAAGACTCACATGCCAGGTTGGGTATTGGACTAATCCGTGACATTATATTCCTGTTGAATTATATCATTGTTTTACATGTTCAGTACTTATTGCTCTAATAAATATTATTTTAATGTTGATTTGTAACTAGTTATACTTTCTAGTTCTCAGTGCCACACCATATATCACAGGATTATTTTTTTGGTAACATTGATTTAAGATTTTTTTCAAATTACATGTAAAGACAATTTTTATCATTCATTTTTTTAAAATTTTGAGTTCCAAATTTTTCTCCTTCCCCCCTTACCCAAATGGTAAGTAATTTGATATAGGTTATATATGTGCAATCATGCAAAACATATTTCCATAGTAGTCATGTTATGAAAGGAGAAACCAACCAAAAGGAAAAAGAATAAAGTGAAAATAGTAATTCACTTAAGATTGAAAGAGAACCGAAGGAAACTGAGGCACAAAAATGTTTTGAGCTAATTTAATCCCCAACGGTCACATGGTTAATTTCTTTCTCATTAGTGCTGAAGATAATATGGTATAATGGAAAGAGCTCTGGATTTGGAGTCAGAATCTGGGCTCAAATCTTTGGACAAATATTTTAGATCTAAATCTATGATCCTATAATGAGATTTTTCTTTCTTCTTTTCTTTTTTTTTTTAGCAATCGGGGTTAAGTAACTTGCTCAAGGTTATACGGCCAGTTATTTCTGGGTGTGGTGCTGAGTGTCTGAGCCCGGGATTCGATCTCCAGGTCTTCTCAACACTGGAGCCGGTGCTCTTACTTGCTGTGCTACCTGGCCGCCCCGAGATTTTTCTTTCTTCTTTAAGGACTTTCCTCTCTATTCCTATCCCCATGAACAATACCACAATTTTCCATATTAGGAAATTATGATTTGAAAATCCTTCTCTTCAGGCTGGGAGGCAGGGGCATATATTCAGAAATAAAGGTGGTATAAAAGTTTTTTTTTAATTGCAATAAAATTTAGGAGAAAGAAAAAAATATTCATTCTTTGGAGATGAACCTTAAGTCACTTTTCCCTAGAGTAGCAATTCTTGACGTGGCTGTGTAGTTTTTTTTTTTTCAAAACTGTATTTTAGTAGAATCCTTTGTGATCTTATATATTTTAGTTATATATTTTAAAACATTATTCTGAGGAGTCTTTCTATAGGATTCACTAGATTTCCAAAAAAAAAGAAAAAAGTTAAGAACCCTTTTTACGTATAGAAAGTTAAACCAGGACCTATGGATATAAGCTTCATGAGGGCAACAGATGCATCAGTCTGCCAGCCAGTCAGTCAACAGAGCCTACTATGTGCTAGACACTGGAGAAGGCAAAGGAAGTCAAAAACAGAAAGCCTTCCTCTTGAGGAACTCACAGTCTATATGGGACCTGAGTTGTATGTGTGGAATCTGGGATAATAATGTGCCCTCCCCAGAATCTATAGGAGGCTGCTTTTTGAATCCCTTCTGAAGAAACTTAAGTTCAAACAGTAACTAAGGGAGTTTCCTTGGCCCATTATTTGAGTTCAGAGTTGCAACACATTCAAAGCGCAGGGCAAAATAGGGCAGGGCAAGGTAGGGCAGGGCAGAGTGTGTACAGAAATAGTCAATGCTCTCTTAGCCTTAGGCAGGGCAGGCTGCCAAGTCAGAAATGGCAACAGGGCACCAGGTCACATCAACTTCCCTGGGCATAGACCTCTTTTAATAAGTGCCATTATGAGTGGAAGCCAAAAAGGGGACATAGTAGTGTAAGAAAACTTTGTGCCTTCAAAATAACTTGCAGGCACTAATTAACTCTCAGCACCTGTAGTGATTTTGCCAATTATTTTTCTGCTGCTGCTGCTTCTCTTCTCTCTCCTTGCCTCTCTCTGTCTTTCTCTCCCTCTTTCCTTTTATCTTATTGCTTTATTTCTTTTTCCCTTCCATTCTTTTTTTCTTTCTCTGCCTTCTTGCATGCTTGCATAACTACATCCCTCCCTCTCTCCTTTCATCATTTCTTTCTTCTCTCCTTTTTATTTTTTCTCTCACTCTTCTCTTTTCCTTCCTTTTACTTCTAAAACAATCATTGTCACTATTTCATAAATGGGGAGATTAATACATAGGAGGGTGATCTCTTCTCCTCCTGGTGAACTATAATGTAGTCGGGTTAAGAGAAGGCTTTAGTTCCATAGCACCAAGCACACATGCATCAGCTTGCACATGGAAAGGGTTCAGCAGACTTTTGTTGGTCTGATTTGTCTCAATAAACTTGCTCCTGTCCAAAATGATGAATGGTATTAGACAGCCAGAATATCCTGTGGATCTGTCTGCATCCCTGTGGACAGCTGGCCAGGCCTCTCCTTTCAAATGCTGTTTTACTAATTTAAAGTTATTCTTAGCTTTTTGGCAAGCCAGGCAGAATACGTTTCTGCAGCCCTCCTAAAAAATATTCTTAGTGGTGCAGATCAGCTGAGGAGTTTATTATTATTGTTTCTTCTATATTAAACCAAAGACAATGGGAAGAGTTTTGGCCAGGAATGACAAAGTGAATGGAGAAGCAGTTAGAAATTATGGTTAAAAGGACCAGACTTTTCAGAGGAGAGGGGAAAAGGCCAGTTGAAAAGGGATCACGGTGAAAGCTTTCTACTCACTTTCTCCCTTATCTGAACTCATCTCATGCTTCCCAAGTGTTAGTGCCTTATTTTACTATTTTAGATTGAGTCTAGTTTATTTATTCTAGACTCCAGTTGACACCCAATCTTCATAATAAAGTGTTCTCCATTTTATTTTTTAGATACAAATTTAAAATTATTCAACAGTAGAAGATCACCTAAGGGCCAACCCACTCATCTCATTTTAAGTTTTAGTAATGTCTTTTGTTTTTTATTCCAAAAATCATTTCCCATCATAAGGGACTTACCACCACCCATAGATCCTTCCCTGGGCAAAAATCCACTAACAAAATAACCACCTCTGATAGCATATGTCACATTCCACCCTTGTATTCTCCTGCCTCTCTACCAAGAAAAGGGAATTGTGTTTTGTCATTTGTCCTGTGAGGCCCACATTGATCTTTCTATATAATCTGAATTCAGCTGTCTTTCTGTGTTAATGGAAACTGGGGCTGAGGGGTAAAGTCACTTATCTATAGGCAGAATTGGGGCTTGAACCTATATCTTCTGACTGCAGATGCAGTGCTGTTTCCACTGTACAATTTTGTTTGTTTGTTTTTGTTTCCCTCTTTTTTGTTTATTTTACCTTCATGAAGGTTGGGGGTTTTTTTCTCCCAAAGAGCAATTATGGGGAATTATTTTTCCAAACACTTTACAGTAATAAACATATCCTGATAAGGAAAAGCCACACACACACACACAGCTCACTATTTCACAGGGATTAGTAACCCATTTTCATTAGAGATCTTCCCACCCCCCCAAAAAAAAGAGATGCTAGATTATCATAAGTTTATAAATGCAGGGTGTATATCCGGTATGATAAGATCGTAGACAAGCACGCTAATGGGATTCATTGCTATCCCAGAGAGGCATTGCTAAATGAAAAAAACCTGTCTGCCTAAGTAAGACCTAGATCAGTGGCATTTTTGTACAGGTGATTACCATTAATTTTGTCACAAGCGTTATGGACTCCTGAAGCTAAGCAAGCCCTTCGAGCAGAGTCCTGAATCTAGCCACCTTTTTTCTGCCCAGTGGGAATCTCATTTCTTGGTCAAAATATAGGCTTTCTTCTTTGTATCTCAAGCAGTATTCTCTATGCTTTTATTCTAAAAGGTTTGTACCTCATCTAACTAGCTACACGCAGGCCTGAAATAATAGGCATTTTGATGAATAAGCATTTTTTAAAATTAATTTTTAGTTTTCAACATTCACTTTTATAAGATTATGTGTTCTAAATTTTTCTCTTTCCTCCTTTTTCTCCCTTCCCAAGATGGCATGCAATCTGATATGAGCTATACATGTACAATCATATTAAATGTATTTCTACATTAGTCATGTTGTGAAAGAAGAATCAGAACAAAAGGGAAAAGATGAAGAAGTATATTGATGAGCAAGAATGATTACATTTTTTATTCATGATCCCAGGGGACCAGCAAGTTGTTCAGTCATTTGTTTTTCACTCACATCCAACTTTTGTGAACCCATTTTGCCATTTCCAGCTCATTTTACAGATGAGGAAACTGAGGCAAACAGGGTTAAGTATCTTGCTCAGTGTCACACAGCTAGTATCTGAGGTCAGATTTGAACTCAGGAAGATGAGTCTTCCTGACTCCAGGACCAGTACTCTGTGCATTGTACCAATAAGCTGCCCCATTAGCAAATAGTAGTTGTAGGCAGACTGATCCTGGATAAGGAAGAGTTCCTATACTCATTATCCAATAAAGAAACTTGTGAGTTAATGAGTTTTCTGTTTTAGAAGGGACGAAAGTGAAATAAAGCCCTTTGAGTGTTCCATGTCCTTCTAATCTTTAACTTGAATCTACAAAGCCCGTTTTCAAGATCAATGTATTTTGCTTGTGTAGAGATAATGTTTTCTTCTAACATTGTTGCTTTTTTTGCTTTCCTTCTCCCAAATTGTCCTTCACTTCTATGTATTTGCATTTCTAATAAGTTCTCCTTTTTCTGTTTTTGGTGAGACTTGCTACCATGGATTCAAGATTTTCATTTTTGTCTGTTATGCAAGCCATCAATTCTGCTTTTAAGATCCTCACTTCTGTCCTGAACCATTCAAGAACAACCTGCTGTTTGGCTCCATGGTCTCTTCAGAATTCATAGGTTGCTCTTCCTCATCAGGTGTTGATTCATTTTTCATTGTCTTATAAGATTAATTGAGAAATGTTTGGGGGCAGAGCCAAGATGGTGGAGTAGAAGAACAAATTTGGTGCAGGCTTCCCTCCAGTCACTTCCAATACATGTAAAAAAATAACTCTAAACAAACTTTAGAGCTACAGAACCCACTAAGAGACAAAGAGAACCAAAGCTCCTGCAGAAAGAAGCCTGGCAGGCCAACAGAAAGGATCTGTCACACCAGGCTGGGAGCTGAGTGCAGCCCCACATGAGCCCCAGCGCAGCCCGACCAGCGGTGGACCCGGAGCAGTCTTCAGGAGAGAGAATCACCAGTAGCTGTGGTGGTTTCCAGAATTATCAACCATAAATGCCAAAAAGAAAGTAAAAGGTCAGTGTGGAATTTTGTGGGAACAAGGGGCCCAAGGGCATGGTCTGGCCCCTGCCCCTGGGGTGAGAAGCAGCGGAGGTGCAGCAGCTGTGCAGCCACTGTTGCCTGGCTGTCTCAGGAGCTCCTGGCTTGCAGATTGCAGGAGGTACCAAGCGACCATTCAGAGGGTAATTGCTCTTGCTTTAACTGGCTTGAATCTGGATAGAGGTCTTGAGTGGTGGCCCTGGGGTGTGTGACCAGTGAGCCAGAGCTTGTGGTACCTGTAGAGAGGGTGCCCAACTAATACTTCCAGCAGCTACAAAAACCCCAGTGATTTGGGACAAAGCTCTTTCCATTCTGGAAGCACAGTTCTACTGTGGAAAAGCACTCAAAAATCAAGTAATTAACTGGCAAGTAGAGCAAGCCCAGGAAACGTAATCAAACCATAGATTGCTTTTTTGGGGACAAAAAGGATCAAGGCATGGAGCGGGAGGAAGACAGTGTAGTCAAAACTCCTGCATCGGGGGCAGCTAGGTGGTGCAGTGAATAGAACACCGGCCCTGGAGTCAGGAGTCCCTGAGTTCAAATCCAGCCTCAGACACTTAACCCAAAAACCAGCCATGTGACCTTGGGCAAGTCACTTAACCCCAATTGCCCTCCAAAAAAAACCAACAACAAACTCCTACATCAAAACCATCCAAGAAAAATATGAATTGGTTACAGGCCATGGAGGAGCTCAAGAAGGATTTTAAAAATCAAGTAAGAGAAATGAAGGAAAGATTGGGAAGAGAAATGCAAATGATGCAAGAAAATCGTGAAAAGTGAGTCAACAGCCTGCTGAAGGGGACCCAAAAATACACTGAACAAAATAACACCTTAAAAAATAGACTAACTCAAATGGCAAAAGAGACCCAAAAAGCCAGTGAGGAGAAGAATGCCTTAAAAAGCCAAAATGGCCAAATGGAAAAGGAATTTCAAAAACTTACTGAAGAGAATAACTCCTTCAAAATAAGATTGGAGCAATTGGAAGCTAATGACCTTATAAGAAATCAAGATACTATAAAACAGATCCAACAAATGAAAAAGTATAAGGCAATGTGAAATATCTCATTGAAAAAAAACACTGACCTGGAAAATAGATCCAGGAGAAATAATTTTAAAATTATTGGACTACCTGAAAGCCATGACCAAAAAAAAGAGCCTAGACATCATCTTTCAAGAAATTATCAAGCAAAATAGCCCTGATATTCTAGAACCAGAGGGCAAAATAGAAATGGAAAGAATTCACCAATCTCCTCTTGAATAAGATCCCTAAAAGAGAAATGTTTGGACTCATTTACATGTTCTGGAGGACGTCTTCCCTTTTGATTTATCTGCGTGTACTCAAAGTTATTGACTGAGTTTTCTTTCTCCTGGGATTTCTGGTAATTTCTCTGTGGGGACAGAACTGACCTCAGCTGGGTGCTCGTATCCTTTCCTTCAGACCTAGTGTAGTCCCCTCCTTCCGCCAGGCACCCTGCTCCATTTCCCTCTGTTTCCTAGTCCTCTGGATGAGCACTGCTGTACCATAGCCTAGTACCCCTACATATTTTATTTGGTGAGGGGGAAAAAGAGGGGTAGAGAGACAGAGTTGAATTTTGTAGCTTGTTACCACAGAATGTCAGAGTGAGAACAGGGACAGAGGAGTGTGCTGGCAAAAATTTTAGCAAAGGGAAATGCTGAGCGCACCCCAGAGCACAACCCGATGGGTACCATTGTGAGGATAAGGATTAGTGGAAGAGGGGGTACCAAGTGAGCATGTTAGGAATCAGCCTTCAGTGCTATTAATTTACCAGGTTGTTACCTCATTAAGGTTCTTGATGTCTTATTTTGGAGAGATAGCTGCAATTAGTTTAATTTTTATTTTTGGAGAGTTTGTAAGAATAAAAAAAATGTCTAGTCTTCTATCTTGTTTGTCATGTGGCTGTACTGTAAGCTCTTCAAGTGAAGACTGGAGAACCATCTTTCAGGGATATTGGAGAAGAAATTCATTCATCAGACGAGAGTTAAACAAGATGAACTCTGTAATGAGAACCCTCATTATACTTGCATTCTAGTATTCTAAGGAAAAAATGATTTTTAAAGGGAGGGGGGGCAAGACAAATCATTATTAGCACATCTATAAAATGGATGAAATAAATATGATGCATGGAAAAGTACTGCCACCCTGAACAGCCCTTGGGTAGCATTTTTATTTTTGTTCTGTTATTTCAGTCATATCTAATTCTTCATGACCCCATTTGGGGTTTTCTTGACAAAGATACTGAAGTGGTTCTCCATTTTCTTCTCTAGGTTACTTGACATATGAGGAAACTGAGGCAATCAGGGTTAAGTGATTTGCCCAGGGTCACATAGCTAGTAAGTGTCTGAGGACAGCTTTGAACGCAGGGAGATGAGTCTTCCTAACTCCAAACCTGGCACTCCATCTACTGTGCCATCTAGCTGCCCCTTGGGTAGCATTTTAAGTTTTATAAAATGCTTCATGCCCATATTTTCATCAGATACTAATTACAGCTCTGTGGGGTGAGTAGAAGCAGGGATCATTTTATAGAGGCTCTCTATAGATATATCTAAAGATAAAGAGATTTATCCAAGGTCAACTATCTAGTAAGAGGAGAATCTCAGAAATGAATGCAAATCTTTTGACTCCACTATGCCTTTCAAACATTATCTAGACATAGCCATACCTACAAAATGACTATTTATAGGAGCAAATACCTATATTGTCATTCTTGACCCCTTATATATCTGTCTGTCCATCTTTTCATTGAGGTGGCTTGGCTTAGAACAAACCAGTAATGGCATTGACAATGCAAGGGAAGGAACAATGAAGTTGTAGCCAAAGGTCCTGGCTTTGAGTCTCAGTTCTGCCTTTACTTACCTAGATTACTTCCTTAGGTTAAATCAATTAGCCTATACTCCACCCTATCTCCACACAGTGCAATGGAGCAAAAACCTGTTCGGCCTATTCTAGTTAATGCTTTGGCAGGTAACTCAACTTCTTCTAATTTGGGCTAGATATATGTTCCCATGACATACGTTTGCATTCAGTAGAGAACACATCCCCATACATTTTATGCAAATTAGGATTTATGGTAGCTGAATGTCTATCACAATAGTCTCTAAAATGTAAACCATGACCTGCCTCGAAGAGATGTGTTGTTGTTCAATTGTACCCAACTCTTTTTGACACCTTTTGGATGTTTTCTTGGCAGAGATGCTGGAGTGGTTTGCCATTTCCTTCTCTAGCTCATTTTACAGGTGAGGAAACTGAGGCAAACAGGGTTAAGTGACTTGCCCAGGGTAACATAGCTAATAAGTATATAATGCAATATAACATAATAATGTATAGTACAATATAATACAAGAGATGTATAATCATACAGTCAGAAGGTAGATGTGTTTCATCCCACCCTCTCTATGATAGCCAACTGTGAGACTTGCTTCCACATTTGCTTGCACAACCACATTTGCCCAGATCCCCAATAATTTCTCTTTCAAGATCTACCCCCTTCTATTATTGGGCAAGTTCCCAACCTCCCCTTCTGAGCTGAGTGCAAGACTGTCCGGACAGTCATAAACAACCCCTAACTGGCCATCCACAACAACAACTGCCATTGGGAAAATCTACCCTGTCCCCTGACATAACCCCTCCCTATCTCTCAAATCACCTCTTGGCTATAACAGACATTCCTCAAAGGGCTAACTGCTGAGTGGTAGTAATGGTCCATTTGTTGTTGTTGTCATTCAGTCATTTCAGTCATGTCTGTCTCTTCGTGACCCCATTTGGGGTAGTTTGAGATAGAAAGATACTAGAGTAGTTTGCCATTTCCTTCTCCAGCTCATTTTATAAATTAGGAAAACTCAGTCAAAGGATTAAGTGACTTGCACAGGGTCACACAGCTAATAAGTGTCTGAGGCCAGGTTGGAATTTAGGAAGATAAGTCCATAAACATTTATTAAGTACCTACTATATGCCAGGATTGAGAATACAAAAGGAGGCAAAAAACAGTCCCTGCCTTCTAGGAACTCACTATGTAGTTGGGGAAACAACAAGCAAACAGATATGAACTGACAAGGTATATATAGAAAATAATTAAAGGAGGGAAGGCACTAGATTTAAGAGGGGTTGGAAAAAGCTTCATGTAGAAAATGGAATTTTAGTTATGATTTGAAGGAAACCAGGGAAGCTAGTAGGTAGAGATAGGAGGGGGGGGAGCATTGCAGGGGGGGGGGTGGGGGGGGCAGCCAGAACCCAAGATGGAAAGTCTTCCAGGACCAGCAAGGAGGCTAGTGTCACTCGGTCAAAGAGAACTTGATGGGAAGAAAGATATAAGGAAACTGAAAAGGTGGGGATGGGAGGAATTAGGTTATAAAGAACTTTAAATGCCAAGCAGGATTTTGTATTTGATCCTGGAAGCTATAGGGAGCCACTAGAGTTTATCAGGGGAGAGGAGAAGGAATGGTGAGTAGTCAGACCCACACTTCAGGAAAACCACTTTGATGGCAAAATGGAAGATGAATTGGCATAGGGAGAGACTTGACGCAGGCAGACCTACCAGTAGACTATTCCAATATCCCAAGCATGAAATAATGAGAGTCTGAACCAGAGTGGTGGCAGTATCAGAAGAAAAATCAACAGACAGATTGGATATGGTGGAAAAGAGATGTTGAGGAATTGAGAATGAAATCTAGGCTATTACCCTAAAGGGCTGAAAGGATGGTGTTGCCTTTTACCGTTATAGGAAATTGAAAGAGGGTTTGGGGGAAAAGATAAGGCCCTATCCTTCTCCTTTTTGTCTTGGGAGAGTGCATTGTACTTGGTTGGATTGTGCTCTGCAAATCAGATCTCATGAAATCTTTCCCCTCAAATCCACTTCTCTTTCAAAATTCCCAGTTACTATTTAACCATTCTTCCAACCACCCAGCTTCATAATCCTATTCAGTTCCTTAGTCTCTCTCATCTCACTTATTCAGTTTACTGTTTCTACATCTCTTCCTTCTAATCACACAACTGCTCTTCACCCCCCAACTAGTGATACTTCTTGCTCAGACCATTTAAATAATTGGCCTCCTAATTGGTCTGCCTGATTCAAGTCTATCCTCCACATAGAAGCCAAAGTGATTTTTCTAAAGCACAAGTCTAAATATGTCAAAATGTTGAGTAAACTCTAGTGACTCCCTATGGGCTCTAGGATCAAATATTATTGCATCTTTGTCATCCTTTTAAAATATCTGTTTTTTGGGGGTGGCTAGGTGGCGCAGTGAGTAGAGCACCAGCCCTGAAGTCAGGAGGACCTGAGTTCAAATCCAGCTTCAAATACTTAACACTTACTAGTCATGTGACCTTGGGCAAGTCACTTAACCCCAATTGCCCTCCAAAAAGTAAAATATCTGTTTTTAATAGTAGTGGTTAACATTTACGTTGCAACTTAAGGTTTGCACAGCACTTTTACAAATATTAGCCCATTTTATCCTCATAACCACCTTAGGTGGTAGGTGCTATTATTCCCATTTTACAGATGAGGAAACCAAGGCAGAGTAAGATTAAATGGCTTGTCCACTTCATAAGCGTCAGAAGCAGAATTTGAACTCATCTTCCTGACTGAGATCGGCACTCTATCCATTGTAACATCTAGCTGCCTTACTTTTATGTAAGCTTTATAATGTATATAACCATTAATTCGGTATAGCACATTGTATAAATTATTAATAATTATATATGCATCATAGCAGGGGGGCATGCTCAAAAATGTTTACTTTATAAGGATATGCAATCAAATAGGTTGGGAAGCCAGTGGTTTGTACTCAGGAAATTAAATTTTTTCTATAAGAAAAGTGCTTAGAATCTCTTTCTAATCTTTTTATTACTGACTGAATTTTTGGCTTATTTAGGTGATTTCTCTTGTCACTGAGATGCTCAAATCATATTTGGAGGTATGTTTGATACCATCTTTTTAATGGGCTTTATAGAAAAAGTTCTCATGACCATATAGAACATAGTATGACATCACAGGCATTGTGTCACCTTAGATCCTGGAATCAAGGGACCTCAGATGCCACCTAGTCCACTAACCCTCTCATTTTACAGATAAGGAAACTGAGACCAAGGGGGTAAAATAACTTGCCCCCAAAAAATCACATAGCTAGTAAGTAGTAGAGCTAGGATTTGAACCCAGATCTTTCTAACTCTATGGCCAACGCTCTATTCACTATACCTGTCTTCATTCTTCTTTCTTGTAATTTATTAAATGTTCACTGAGAAGAAAAATGGTGTCTCCAATTGGTAGGTTGTATCTGTTTTACATAGAGTAGTAGACAGAGCACTCAACTTGAAGTAAGGAAGTTGTTGTTATTGTTCAGTCATGTCTTACTCTCCATGACCCCATTTGGGGTGTTCTTGGCAAAGATACTGCAGTGGTTTGTCATTCCCTTCTCTAACTTTATGGAGGAGGAAATTTAAGTCAGGATGACCTGAATTCAAATCCTGCCTCAGACATTTAGTAGCTGGGGTGACCTTGGGCAAGTCAATTAATCCCTTGGACTCTATTTCCTTATCTATAAAATGAGAGGATTGGACTAGATACTTGTTAAGGCTTTTTCTACCTCTAAATTCTGACTTGAAGTCTTTGATCCTATAATCTACATGTTTATTTCACAGGGGATCATTATGACCCTAGGCCCCATTTAGTTCTCAACAATTGCCAGACTGATGTCATTCATTCATCTTAGCACACAAGGCAGCTTAATTGACCACATAACTCCAAAGGGAATCTCATGTTCCTTTGAATCCCAGGACAGCTATGAGCAGGTGATAGCAGCTCAGGAAACAAGATCTTCTCCCTTCAGCCAAAGGAGGGGAAAAATGAAAGAGAGCCAAGCCTTAAGTGAAAGGAATATGGATGATGGAAAGTCCCTACCAGGGAGGGAGTGTAGTTCATTCCAAAAGTGGCCTCCCTGTTTTACTTGGAGCTGGGTTTTTGGTTTTTGCATGAAAGTCTATGGAAAATACAGCAAGGGAGAAAGAAAAAATATGTCCTCACTTCTGGTTGGGAGATCTTGGCTGGTTGAATCTTGATATAGTATAAGCTACTTGTGGTAATTTCATTGGCAAACCAGTCTGGACGGCGAGGGGAGAGAAAAGAATTCAGTTGTCCGGTCAATATTACTGTCCAAATAAATATATTTGGCTAAGGGTAATCTGCTTGCACATAGTTTGAGAATGAAGACAATCAACTTTTAAAACAGCTGCTGTTACTGAAAATACTTTGCTAGCAGCAGAATGTTTTAAAGCCAGGCACAGTGCAGGGCTGCTGAAGCATCTCATATTTAATTTACAACTTCAACTTCAAAAGAGGTGTGATTTCATGAACATGGTACTCCCGTTACCAGGCCAGATTCCAACTCCTCCACTCCTCAGGAGATGGTTTCATGAGTTACTGTGACCAAAAAAAAAATATTTTAATTAATTGAAAATTTCAAAAAAATATATATTATTTATATGTATACGTGTATATGTACACATATATACATATATAAATACATATTACGTGAATACAGACATGGGAGCAATTTTCTGGTGAATGAGACTTTCTGAACTTAGTATTAACTTGCAAATATGGCTTAAAATGTAAACATATGGAGAAATGATTAATTTTTAAAATGTGCAAATTGTCTCCTCCTTAAACATAGCCTAAAATTTTTTACCGTATTCTTTTGCTAAAATTTTAAAAGCTAATATTCAGAAGTAGCAGTGATTTGCAAGATATTCAAATATAAAATTGTCAACTGATTTGAGATATCAGCTCAGTTATATTTATAGTCCTTCATTGAAAGACTATAGAATCTCAGAATTGGAAACAGATCAGAGTCCATCTCCAAACTACCTCTTAGGATGATTTTGAGTATCAAGTGAGATAATATTTTAAAGCATTTATCACAATGCTTGGCATGTAGTAGGCACTTAATAAATGCTTGTTTGTTTCCTGTCTTTCTTTTACTCTACAAAATCTCCAACAATTGGTTATCTTTCCACTACATGTAGAGACATCAAAGGACAAGGAATAGGCAACTTCTTAAGGCAGTCTATTCCACTCTTAGGCCACTTGAATTTTTAGGAATTTTTCCTTATAAGTTGAAATCTGTCTTTCTGTAACCTCAGTTCATTGTTTTCATGTCTGCCCTCTAGGGTCACATAAAATAAACCTTCCACTTTAAATATTTAGAAACAACAATCTTGTCCCCTTTAAGTCTTTTCTAGGATAAATGACTTAGTTACTTTAACAAATTATCACTGGCATGGTTTCTTGGGTCCTCATCATCCTGGTAGCCATGTGCTGGGCTCACTCCAAATTGTCAATGAATTTTCAAAAATGCAGCTCCAAAGGTGACACAGCATTGGTCTTACCTGGCAGAGGTGGCATGGTACAATGGAAAGAACACTAACATAGGAATTGGAGGATCTTTGTTCAAGTCCCACCTGGAATGCTTACCTGTGTGATCACGGGCATGTCACTAGATCTAGACTTCATTTGTAAAAGAAAGGGGTTGGACTATATAGCCTTTGAAATCCCTTCCAGCACCCAGATCTATTGGACACTGTGGCTATTAAGACAGTCTGAGATCACATGACATTTTTTAGTTGCCATGTCATACTGTTGACTCGTGGTGAGTTTGCAGTCCACTCAAACCCCGGGTCTATTTCATCTGACTAGTTGTCTAATCAAACTTCTAATGTACTATTATCATTGAGCCTTTGAATCCAAGCATAGAGCTTTATATTTACTTCTATTAAATTTAACTTTTATTTGATTCAGTTTATCTGTTGGAGTTCTTTTAGATGTCAGTTGTGTTATCCAACATGTTATCTTTTTTCTCTTTCTCAAAAACAAAACAAAACAAAACCCCAAAGTATACTTGAATATGCATGCAGAGTTCACCAATTCTTTTTCCAGAGGTAGATAGTATTTTTCATCATGGAATTGTCTTAGATCATTATATTGATCAGAGTAGCTAAGTTTTTCACAGTTGGTTGTTGTACAGTATTGCTGTTTCTGTGTACAGTTTCCTCCTGGTTCTGTTCATTTCACTTTGCATCAATTAATACTAATCTTCCAAGGTTTTTTCTGAAACTATCCTGTTCATCATTTCTTATTAGCATATTTCTCCTAACCACACATCAACCAAAATATTGACAAACCTTATCAAAGTATTCCTTCATCCAGGTAATTGATAAAAATGTTAAAGCAAGCAAATCAAAGACAGAGACCTGAGACACTCTACTAGAGTCCTCTTCAAGGTTGACATCAATCTGTCAATCACCATTCTTTGGCTTCTACTCTTCAGCTAGTTCTGAACCTACCTTTACATTTCTCCATTTGTTTGAAAATATATTGTGGGATACTGTCAGATACCTTGATGAAATCCAAGGAAGAGAGAGATTTTAATTCTTGGAAATGAGCAGAAATACATTTTATGTGTTATGGGATATGTTGGAACCCATGCAGATGCTTGGAGGTGGGAGAGGGCAGAACAAGATCAGGAACACAAATCCAATTTGTCTGGAGAGTAGAGTGGTTGAAGATGAGTCATATGAAATAAAACTGGAAAAGGAGATTGGAAGTAAATTGTGGAAGGCCTTAAAGGCAAGGCTTGAGCCACTGGCCGGAGGGACTCCAGATCAGCAGCAGCTGTGGCCATTTCCAGAATTATCAGGACATAGATGAGAAGGAGAAAGTGAGAGGTCAGTGCAGTCTGGACTTTGGGACCCAGTAAGTGGGAGTGCGTTGGCTTTTCCCCCCCAGGGCGAGAAGCCACTGAGCTACCTGGCAAAGCCAGCCAGCCCCACATGGCAGCTTCAGCTCCTGGCCTGCAGAGTGTAGGGGGACCAAGTGACCAGTCTGAGGGGTAATCAATCTTGCTTTAACCTGCTTGGATCTGGATTGCAGTCTAGGGTGGAGGTGCTGGGGTGTGTGTCCAGCTTGCCAGAGTGTGTGGGGGCCTCAGAGAGGGCACCCATCTAATACCTCTGGCAGCTGAGAAAACCCCAGCATTTGGGACAAAAGGTCCCCTGTCTGGTGGCAGAGTCCTACTGTGGCAAAAAGCCCAGGGGTCAAGTGACTGAGGGGCGACATGACCAGGCAAAGGAAACAAAGCAGACAGAAGATTCCAACATTACACTCCTATTTTGGGGACAAAAAGGAGCAAAGCATGGAACAAGAGGAAGACAATGAAGTCAGAACTCCTGCACCAAAAGCTTCAAAGGAAAATATGAGCTGGTTACAGGCCATAGAGGACCTTGAGAAGCAGATAAGAGAAGTAGAGGAAAAATTGAGGGGAGAAATGAGAACAATGCAAGAAAATTACAAAATGAGAGTCAACAGCCTGACTGAGGAAAATAGCACCTTAAGAAACAGACTAACTCAAATGGCAAAAGAGGCTTAAAAAGGCAATGAAGAGAAAAATGCCTTAAAAATCCGAATTTGCCAGATGGAAAAAGAATCTCAAAAGCTCAATGAGGAGAATCATTGCTTCAGAATTAGATTGGAGCAAATGGAAGCTAATAACTTTATGAGAAATCAAGATGCTGTTAAACAGATCCAAACAAATGAAAGAATAGAAGGCAATGTGAAATATCTCATGGGAAAAACCACTGACCTAGAAAATAGATCCAGGAGAGATAATTTAAAAATTATTGGACTACCTGAAAACCATGATCAAAGTAAGAACCTAGAAAGCATCCTCCAGGAAGTTCTCAAAGAAAACTGCCCTGATGTTTTAGAACCAGAGGGCAAAATAGAGGTTGAAAGAATCCACCAATCACCTCCTGAAAAAAAATCCCCAAAAGAAAACTCCTAGGAATATTATAGTCAGGTTCCGCAATTCCCAGATTAAGGAGAGAATATTACAAGCAGCCAGGAAGAAACAATTTGAATACTGTGGAAACACAATCAGGATAACACAGGATCTGGCAGCTTCTACACTGAGGGATCAAAAGGCTTGGAATATGATATTCTGGAACTCAAAGGAGCTGGGATTAAAACCAAGAATCACCTACCCAGCAAAACTGAGTATCATGTTTCAGGGGAAAATATGGTCATTCAGTGGAATAGAGGACTTTCAAGCATTCTTGCTGAAAAAAGCCAGAGTTGAATAGAAAATTTGACATTCAGATACAAGAAGCAAGAGAAGCATGAGAAGGTAAACAGGGAAAAAAAATCATAAGGAACTTATCAAAGTTGAACTATTAATATTCCTACATGGAAAAACAATAATTGTAACTGATGAAACTTTTCTCAGTATGAAAATAGTTGAAGGGAATATATATATGTCAGGGGCAGCCAGGTGGCTCAGCGAGTAAGACCACTGGCTCCAGTGTCAGGATGACCTGGGGATCAAATCTGGGCTCAGATACTTAGCACCACACCCAGAAATAACTGGCCGTGTAACCTTGAGCAAGTTACTTAACCCTGATTGCTTAAAAAAAAAAAGAAATATATATATATGTCTATATTTTAATACATATGTGAATGTGTATATATGTTTACAGGTATACGTAGATAGAGGGCACAGGACCAATTTAATAGGAAAGGATGATACTTAAAAGGTGAAATTAAGAGGTGAGAGAGGAATATAATGACAGGAGATGGAGAGAGACAGAATGGGGTAAACTATCTCATATAGAAGAGGCAAGGGAAAATGGTTACAATGGAGGGGAAGAATAGGAAGGCAAAAGGGAATGGGTCAACCTTATTCTCACTGAATTTGGCTCGGGGAGGAAATGAAATACACACTAAATAGGGTATTTCACCCTACAGGAGAGTAGGGGGAAGGGGATTAGAGGGGGGATGATGGAAGGGAGGGCAGGCTGGGGGGGAGGGAAGTTGGAAGCACCCACTTTTGAAAAGGGATGGGATCAAAGTAGAGAATAGAACAAGTGGAAGGTGGGATAGGAGGGAGGGAAATATAATCAGTCTTTTACAATATATCTACTGTGTTATTGCTTTACATTAGCTACACATGTACAACCTATACTGAACTGCTTATCTTCCCAGTAAGGGTGGGTGACAAGGGAGGAAGGGAATGAATCTGGAATTCAAAGTTTTAAAATCAAATGTTTAAATATATATATATATATATATATGCTATTATTAATACTATTTTACATGTAATTGGGAAATAAGATATACAGGCACTGGGGCATAGAGATCCACTATGCCCTACTGGAAAAGTCAAAAGGTGTATGGGAGAAAATACGGGAGAGAGCAGATTGGAGGAGGGGATATCCTGTGGGACTGCTATTTTGGGGTGGTGAGTAGGGGAAAAATGGGGAGAAAATTTGTAACTCAAAATCTGGCCAAAATGAATGATGTAAATCAGAAGTTAATAAAGCATTTGAAAAATGAAAAAAAAGTCAAGGCTTAAGGAGTTTGTATTTTATTTAGAGACGGTGGGAAATTACTGAAGGTTTTTGAGAAGACAAGTAAAATGATGAGAGTTGTACCTTAGCTCCTAGTTCAAGAATATGATCATTCAATATTGAATTGTTTGAGAAGCTCACTGACCATTAATGTGCTATTAAAGAGCATGACCTACATGAGATTTTCTTTCTTTCCTCAAATATTATTTTGTTTTGGTTGTGGTTGTTTTAATTTTGTTTTGTTTGTCTTTAATTAAGAAAAAAATTATTTGGTTGTCTTAGTTTTTAAAGGGGGAGCTAGGTGACACAGTGGCTAGAGTGCTGGACCTGGAGTCAGAAAGATTCTTCTTCTTGAGTTCAAAACTGACTTTCAGACACTTACTAGCTGTGTGACCCAGGGAAAGTCACTTAACCCTGTTTGTCTCAATTTCCTCATCTGTCAGATAAACTAGAGAAAGAAATGGTAAACTACTCCAGCATATTTGCCAAGAAAATCCCACATGTGGTCACGAAAAGTCAAACATGACTGTGAAAATGACTGAACAACAACAAAAGTTCCTAAAAATTAATTTAAACTTAGATGTTTTGTCAAAAAATTTTTTCTGATTTTGTTGTTGTTATTTTATGTAGTTTTCAGTTTGCCTATTCCTTTTCTGACTACTTTTTCATGCTGCATCATCTTATACTTCTAATATTTCTTTCTTATCTTCATGTTCAACATTTCTTATGATATTCCATCATCTTAATAAATCATAATTAACTGTATTATTACCAATCATTGGACATATGGATTAATTACAATTTTTTTATTGTTTTTTCTATTACAAACAGATTTGCTATGAATGCTTTTAATACAGGTCTTTTTTTTTATACCACTCTTAGAATATAGTATATATATAGTATATATGTAGAGGGACTGTTGGTTTAAGAGTTAATGAGAACTCTCATTGAATATTGCAGTGTTGCCTAGTGGTCATGGCCTTCAAGTCAGGAGGAGCCAGTTTCAAGTTTTGTCTCTAGCTCATACTAAATAGCTGTGGGTAAGTCATTTAACTTCTCAGTGTTAGATATAACTCTCTAAGATTAAAAGGTACATATTAGATACATAAAAGATACATTCATACATACATATTAGATACATATTCAAAATCAAAGCCAAGTAACTTGACTTTGATTCCTGGGAAAAATTTTAATTGGATAATTAAAGAGATGGTCTATTAAGGGAACCAATGATTACAAAGAGTCAGTGGGGTTTCAAGAACGATCATGCCAGACTTAACCTCACTTTCTTTTGACAAGATTACTAAACTAATAGATGAAAGGAAATGCTGTGGATATAATTTACCTAGACTTTTAGTGATTCTTTTTGATAAAGTATCTAATGCCAGTCTTGTGGAGAATATAGAGGGAGATAGACTAGATGATAATACAAACAAACTCAGAGTTGAATGGATGGCTGAACTCAATGAGTAGTTGTTAATAGTTCAATGTCAACATGGCTGGAAGTCTCCAGGGGAATATCCCAGGGATCTATGCTTGACCCCGTGCCATTTAACATTTTTATTAATGACATGGATAAAGGCATAGACAGGATGATTAATTTTCAAATTACACACAGCTGGGAAAGATAGCTAACAGAGGGGATGGATGACAGATGACCTTGACAGGCAAGAGTGTTGGGCTAAATGCAACAAGTAGAGATGCGCTCTCAATGAATGTGAAGTCTTGCTCCTGGATACAATAAAATCCACTTTGCATTTATGAGATGAGGGGAATATGACTAGATAGCAATTATTGTGAAAAAAAAATTGTAGAATTTAGTGGACTACAAGTTCTGTATGATGTAGCAGCCCCCCCCCCCAAAAAAAGCTGATATGATCTTGAACTTCTTTAAGAGAGGCTTATTTTTGAGACCAGAGAGTCCCTCTATATTATATCCTTAGGAAACCTCATCTGTAGCATCATGCTCAGTTCTGGGTACCACAATATAAGAAGGTCATTGATGAACTGGAGAGAGTCTAGAGGATGACAGTCAGGATGCTGAAGAGCCTTCAGTCCATAATATAACAGTTCAAGGAACTGGTCAAGTTGGAGACTTGAAAAAGAATAGCTGGCTTCAAGGATTTGAAGAGCTGTCATGAAGAAAAGGAATTAGACATTTTATTTGTGCCCAGAGGACAGAACCAGAAAAAAATGGGTGGAAGTTGCCAAGAGGCAAATTTGACCTTGATATCAGGGGAAAAAAATCCTAATGAGAGCTATACAAAGATAGAACAGCCTGCTTTGGAAGGTGATGGATTAGCCCTCTTTGGAGCTCTTCAAACAGAGGCTAGACAATGACTTGTCAGGGATGTTATGGAGGAGATTCCTTTTGTGTATAGTTTGGTCAAGGTGGTGCTGAGATCTGATTCTCAAATGCCATGATTTTATGATCTGCTCATGTAGTGAGTTAGTCTTCCAAGAGTTCACTACGCCAATGAAATCACAGATCCAGAACAAAACAAAATTATATATTGTGATATTGCTTTAGGAAAATTGTTTTTAGTATCTATAGGAAAGATGGACTGGAGATGGGAGAGTCTAAAGACAGAGAGACTGATCAGAAAGTCAAGGGAAGGGACAGCTAGGTGGTTCAATGGATAGAGCACTGGCCCTGGAGTAAGGAGGACCTGAGTTCAAATCCAACCTCAGACACTAGATATGTGAGCATAGGCAAGTCATTTAATCCTGACTGCCTCAAAAAAAAAATGTCAAGGGAAGAGATGAGGAGGTCTTGAACTTGGGTCCTAGCATGAGAGAGGAGAAGTGGTACATTTGCATGAGATATTATGGAAGTAGAAACAATGAGACTTGACAACTGGTTAGATGAGAGAAAATGAAAGTGGGTGTACAAAAAATCAAAGATGATTCTAAGGTTTCAGGTCTGGGTGCCTGGGAGATTGGTGGTACCATCAGTAAAAATAGAGAAGTTGGGGGATGGTGAAGGTTTGGAGGAAAGATGATGAGTTTTGGACGTGTTAAGATTACCAGCTAAATAGAGATATCTAGGAGGCAAATGGAAATTCAAATCTAAAGCTCAGGGTGAAAGTGGAAGTGCATAGATTTGGGGTCATCTGTATCTCCCTATAGGCTATCACATCTCCAGAAGGAAGCATTGACCAAAAAAAAAAATGGAATGTTAGTCTTCCTTGATTTGATCTTGATGAGCCTATGATGCCTAATAATGATCAACACTTCTCTGTCTTTTGGAAATTTGAAGTAAGAAGTCATCCACCACTGACCTAAGATTTGAAAAATACCTCTTTTGGGGGAAGTAAAAATTGGACATTTACCCAATTCTAGACATAGGGACATTGAAAGAGATCCCAGAGGTCATCTAACCCAATACCCTTTTTCTACAGACGAGGAAACTGAGGTCTAGAAAGATGAAATGACCTATCCACATTCATATAGATAGTAAGTGGCATAGCTTAATAGTACACTAGAGGAAATTATAGGCTGATACATTGAGCTTGAACAAGCACAAATATATCCATGGGCAATGCTACCTTGATGGAACTGGCTTGCTTTTAGGGTATCTAATAGGGGGGACCTAGAAGAAGAGGGCTTTAGGAGACTGAGACTACCCTTCCATCCTCTTCTCCATCACTCTACAGTAGAGGAGAAATGAGATCCAAATTAATTGAGCACATGAGAGATTGGGGAACAGATTTCTACCCTGCTGCTACTTCACACTTTCTTCATTTTATTTTTTAAAGATCACCAAAAGTAACTAAGAAATCAAATTACATACCCAAGGTATTTCTGGACACTGAGATACAGTTTTTTAGACCTGGTCTTTTTTCAGTCTTAAATTTTCTTAACCTATTTGCTGCATTTGACATGACCTACTTTTTCCGTCTCCCTTCCCAGAGAATCATCTCTTAACAAAGAATTAAAAGGGGTGGGGGGAGGGTTAGCCAATACATTAAAAAATGTCTGACATCATATATAGATGTTGCACACCCATAGTCCCCCTCCTTGACAAATAAGGTGGGGAGTTCCCTTCTCATATCTCTTCTTTGGAACTAAGTTTGGTCTTATGATCTGATAGCATTCAGATCTAACAATTTTGTTGTTGTTCTTTCCATTTACATTTGTAAGGGTGGGGTTCACTGAGTCAATCAGATCACTCCACCCCAGGCAGTGTTAAGATGCTACACCCTAATATCTTAACCAGGTGAGAACACTTCTCAATTAAGTCAATTCATCATAGGTTTTAGATTAAATACAAAAAGGTCTTTGATCAATACAGACATCCTTGAAAGCCATTGAATGAAATGGAGTTACTGTGTAACAGAAATGTGTCCAACTTGATTGAGGAAACTTCATCTTGCTCTATGGGTTACCTTCAAAAAGAGCAGATCAGTTCAGAACCCAGAGATCTGAGCATCTGGAAGTCTAGTGGTAGAAATCTCTAGCCAGACTCCTGAAAAGGAATATTTTGGAAAGAAAGAAGATTGATTTAGTCTTGACTTTGACCTTGGCCCTGGTCTCCTCCTATCCTCCTTAACCAGAGGAGAACTTTATGAACTTTAGATGTTTGGAGGATTTGGACTTTCTATTGCCATCCTAGAGACATCCCTGGGAGAGCAGGGGCTGGTAGCAATGTCTGCAATAGGAGACAAAACTAGACGGAACAGGCTGAGAAAAGACAGAATTAAGGCTCTAGAGTCCAGCAGAGAGACTGGACCTTACCTAAAGGGAACATTTGGAGAATTCCAGCAAAAAGACTTCTAGAAGTTGTGAGTTACCCTTTTGTCACTTCTCTAAGTATGAGCTCACTTTTCCTTTTCTCTGTATGAATTTATGACAGAGTGTGTCACAGACTTGCAGGGGTATGAGGAGGGGAATGTTTTGTACCAACTATATTGCCATACTAAATACCCTTTTACAGAAGCAAATTAAGTCTTGCAGGAGGAATCACATCTATAGGAGCTTGTTGGTGACAGTACTAGAAAATATACCTCCCACCTCCTTTGGGTAACCCCTAGAATGCTAGAGGTAAAGTAGCAATTTCAGAGCCTGTGCTACATATTTTTGTACTCCCTGTGGGTATTGTTTGCTAGTTCCACTAACCACTTTGCATTATGTAATAAGTCTTTCCAACATCCTTTGTATTCTTCATATTAATTTTTTTCAGTATAGGACAGTAATATTGCTAGCTGTGAGACCCTGGGCAAGTCACTGCTTATGTCAGTTTCCACATCTGTAAAGTGAGCTGGAGAAGGAAATGACAACTACTCCAGTTTCTTTGCCAAGAAAACCCCAAATGGGGTCATAAAGAGTGGGTCACGAAGAGTCAGACATGATTCAAACAACAACCACAAAATAGCCTATTCCATTCATATTCTACATTTAGACATTCCCAAATACTTTGTCTACTTTGTTTCCAGTTCAGATACATTTTTAAAGTGAACATTCATGTTAGGCTCCCTAGAGATAGGTCATCAGTTTTGTGGATTTGAGTCTCTAGGTGGTCTTAATTCAGTAACCTATCATTTTTTTAAAAGCTACTAACAACTATGTGTTTTATTCTCTCATGCATAAGGTGACAGGTTGACCTACTATTTTTAGGGTGCAAAACACTAAGAAGGTGGGCACAAATCAGCAAATAAAGAAAACCAGCTTTAACTAATAATTTACTAATGCCATAGAAGGGGAGAAAAAGTTCTATATGGTAAAGAATAATAGGCTGTGTAATCCAGTGCAAGGATCTCAAACTTATGGTCCCTCCTCTAATACTGAGTTATTTGAAGCTCCTCAACTTATGTGATGCAGTCAGGGGTTTACTGAAGCTGTCTCCAACAAGCTTGAGAAAAAGCCGATTGGTAAATTTTCAGTATGAGTATTTTGTTGTCGTTCAGTCTTTTTCAGTCATGTCCAGTTCTTGGTGACTCCTTTTAGGTGTTTTCTTGGCAAAGATACTGAAGTGAATCACCATTTCCTTCTTCAGCTCACTTTACAGATGAAGAAACTGAGGCAAACAGGGTTAAACCTTGCCCAGGGCCACACAGCTAATAAGCTAGATTTGAATTTAGGAAGATGAATCTTCCTCACTCACCACCTGGTACTCTTATCCCCTATACCACTTAGCTGGGTGATTATTTGCAAATCAGAGCTTAATTCATTATTTTGTTGATTGTTTAGATTTAAAAAAGTGATGGAGAAAATGCTACATAAAAGTGTGACAGGGTCATTTCCCCCCCAAAGAGACGGTTGTTAAACATTTACCATAAACCATTTACCCTGGATGCAGTCCTGTGTCCCTTTGTTCAGTATGTCTTCAAAGAGAAACATTTATTAGTAATACAAATAAATGAGTGCCACAAACTCAAAACAAACAGGAGTGTTGATTTAGAAACCATTGGTTTTGTGGAAAATATACTGGGCTAGCCCTGGTTCTGCTACTAACTAGCTGAATAATCTTGAATCATAATTCACATTTCTGTACAGTTTACAGTCGGTGATCTCAGCACACTTGTGAAGAAAGTAGTGAAAATTTTAGTATATCCATAGTATAGAAGAGAAAATTGAAAATCGGAGATTTTGTAACTAACTGACTTGTCTAATGTCACACAACTATTATGTTGTTTATCCAGGATTCAAGCCCAGCCTTTTGCCGCCAAGGTCATGATTTTTTCCATTGGACTTTTTTTTTTTTTTTTGCCTCTCCAATAATACTGGCTGGCATTTATATGGAGCTTTATAACTTTAAAAGGGCCTTTATGTCTATTGTTGTATTTTATCTTTACAATAGTTCTGTGAAGTATGGGTTATACAGATATCATCATCCCTATTTTACAGAAGAGGAAACTGATGCCAAAAAGTGAAAATGGCTTGTCCAAAGTGGCAGAATCAGAATTGGAACCCATGCTATCTGACTCTAAGTCCATTGTTCTTCCACTATACCACAAGCTCTCTCTTGTACCTTTGGATATGGCTCTGCCACTTAATACTTGTGTAATCTTAGATAAGTCATTTTACCTATCTGGACCTCAGTTTTCTCAACTGTAAAATGAAAGAGTTGGGCTTTCTGGTCTCTGAGGTCCCTTCCAATTCTAAATCTAAAATTTCATAAGTTGTTGTTGTTCAATCATGTCCAGCTTTCTTGGCCCCCATTTGGGGTTTTCTTGGCAAAGATTCTGGAATGATTTGCCATTTCTTTCTTCAACTCATGAGGATACTGAAGCAAACAGGGTGAAGGGACTGGCCCAGGATCACACAGCTAGTAAGTGTCTAAAGCCAGATTTGAACTTGGGAAAACGAGCCTTCCAGACTCCAGGCCTGGTGCTCTATCCACCTCACCACCTCGTTGTCTAGATTTCATGACCCTGAAATAGAAAGGTGTTCTACTTACCTCACAGGTGTGTTGGGATATTAAACTACTTTGATCAAACTGAAAGTGCTATCATGCAAATATAGGGTGTCATCTTTGCCAGCAGTAGCAACGTCAATAAGGAAAAGTGTTGAATTTTAAACTTAGTTAAGTTTCTAAGGAAGTTGGCAAACCAGAGAGGTCTGAAAGAAACAAGAATATTGGGCAGAGAGTGGCTGACTATTTACAGAAATGACCTAGAGTTGCTGAGTTGGTTTTGCTGTATGGCAAATTATTATGTAGCAATTTCACTTTCATTTTAATTTTCAGACGCTAATTATAGGGTGAGGCAAAATTGAGAAAGAAGGTTCTCCTCCACTTCCCATTGTGGTTACACAGGAAACTTGCTCACTCTTTTCCCCCCAGTTGCCATGTGATATAGTCTTTTCATGTGTAATTTTAATCATACACATAAAAATCCTTAAAGAGAATATGGCCTAGGCATGGCTACCTTTTGTTTTGCAGGTTGCTGCTAGAGTTTATTTGATTAATATTTCCAGCAGTAGATGTAGCCACTGAAACCCAGTTAACAAGAGTTATCTAGATTTTTTAAAAAACAGATAAAGAAAAAAACCAATCAACTTAAGTAAATCCTGTGTGGACTGGATTGCTCTCCTAGAACAGTAGTAGTAGCAGCAGCAGTAGTAGTAGTTGTTTTTGTTGTAGTAGTCATTATTGCCTCATGCAAATGCCTCATCAAATGAGACGACTTAATCAAGAGTGCAAGGGAGGTTCCCAAAGCCTGAACCTCAAGGACTCTGAGAGCTAGAGGGGGCTCCCAGAGCCCATACCTCATCAGTTGTAGTAGTGCTGGTAGAAGTAACAACACCCAAACCAGTTTCTGCTCTGAGAATATTAGAATTATTAGAGTAGTCAAGTTAAAATGTTTATCCTCTTCCCTCTGCCCCACCCCTTTCCCTAGCTTTTTTTGGTCTTGGTTTTGAACCTATGTATGTGACATTTTCCCCACCAGAATTCATTTGTTCCTCTCTTCCTCATTTTCTTCTCTTTTTTTCTCCTTACCTCTCTCTGAGTATCAATCTACCTCCTTTAAATTTGGCTTTTAAACACAGTTTTTAAATTGCTTTCTTCCAGGATAAAATTTGCATAAAGTTTTACATATGTCATCTAATTTGAGCTTTTCAACAATCCTGTGGAGAAGAGGTTATTATTATTCCCATTTCACAGATGAAGAAACCAAGGTAGAGAGGCTAGACAACTTGCCAGGGGTCACACAGCTAGTCAGTGGCTGAGACAAGATTAAAATTCAGGTCTTTTTATTCTAAGCCCTCTGTTTCTAAAAGACTAAAGACACTCTGCTAGAAATAAAGAAGATCCTTGTAATCTCATTCCACATCCGTTCTTCCAAAAGACCGGATCATACTGTTATTCTGAATGGGTGAATGTGTGCAGGGATCTCTCTAAGTCTTAAGGGATTTATTTTCAAATCTATTTTTCACAAGATGAGCTCTCCCTCATCCTCCATATCCAATCAGTTGCTAGGTCTTGTTAATTCCACTTCCGAGCCATCTCTCCAATAGATCTCCCATCTCTTTTTACATAACTATCTCTGCATTCATCACCCTTCCAGCTGGACTACTGTAATAGCCTCATAATCAGTTTTCATGCTTCCATTCTCTTTCCCTTCTAACCATCCTCCATAATTCGTGAAGTCCAGGTCTAACCAAGTAAGTTCCTTGTTCAGGAAGTTTCCATGGCTTCCTCTTATTTTAAGAATAAATACAATCTCTTCTGTCATTTAAATGTCTTCACAATTCCTCTCCAGCCAGTTTCCAGACTTATTTATCTTCCCTCCTTAATGGTCTGCTTGTCATTTCCCTTGTACAAATATTCCATCTCTTGCCCTGCTGTCTTTGCATAGGCTGAACCTCGGGCTTTTGGTCTCTCCCCTTTCCCAACCATCTGTATGTATTTGTGGGAGTATACCTCAGTTGTTTTGGGGTGGGGTGGGTGGGAGGAAATGCTTTGTAACTACTACCTTGTTATGCCATTTACATAAATGGCTCTTTTTCTTTTTTTGGAGGCATTGGGATTAAGTGACTTGCCCACAGTCACACAGCTAGTAAATATCTGAGGCCAGATTTGGACTCCTCCTGACTCCAGGGCTGATGCTTTTTCTTCTCTGCCACTTAGCTACTCTTCATAAATGCCTTTCTAAATGCTACCAGACTACTGGCTGATTGTTATGGGTAAGATCTGTCTGGGATGAAGAATTAAAATGTTAGAGGGATAGTCATTCATAGGGTTACCGAACTTGAGTTAGAACTGTCTCTGAGGCCGTGATCTCCTAGAGCCAGTGCAAGTTGGGGGAGTGAGCTCAGAAAGGGAGCTACGCTTGCCTTTACTTATCTGTGTAACCATTTATTTCTCTTTTCCAGAAGAATGTGAGCTCTCTGTGGGCAGTGACATATTTTAAATTTTACTTTAATTGAATATATTTTGTGCAGGAGGTTGACACATTGACCATGTACTTGGTAAGGGACAGAACTGAATTTCTTCTTTATTATTTTATTAT
Source organism: Petaurus breviceps papuanus (assembly GCF_028583685.1). Classification (NCBI taxonomy): domain Eukaryota; kingdom Metazoa; phylum Chordata; class Mammalia; order Diprotodontia; family Petauridae; genus Petaurus; species Petaurus breviceps. The sequence continues at coordinate 1,261,886 of NW_027187349.1, forward strand.
CAATGTAACAAGGGTCTGCCCAATAAGCCCAGTCCCTACAAGCATGTGCATAGTGTTATTGATGCAAATGACCAAATGAAAGAGATTTGGGAGCCTGCTTCTGAGAAAGTCATGATGACGGTAATAGAGAGACTTTGGAGCATTCATAGACATTCTGTAACTGGGTGTGGTCTGCTAACCATGTGTTATTGATCAGCAGCCTCTCTGATCAGCTTCAGCTGCAAAGCTGGAACAGAAGGGGGAGGCATTCTCTTTCTCTCTAGGCTCTCATGCCCACTGACATCTGGTAAGAGACAGTGCTGAGAGAACAGAGGCTTCAGGGCTTCTTCTCATCTCAAGCCAACATGAAAGATAGATGAAGCCAGACACTGTGCTAAGCACAGGGAATACAAATACAAGCCAAAAACAATAATTAGAGAATCACTGCCTTCATTGAGCTAACATTCTAATGGGGGAAGACAGCACATAAAAGGAAGTTGAAAAGGGGGGTGGAGAGGAAAGGATCCAGAAGGAATCCAGAGAGTCATGGGCTGAACCAGGTTTGAAGTAAACACAACTGATGGTGGATGCTTCTCAAATATAGGTTTGGGAATGAACTCTTCCACCAGAGAAAGATACTGTAGATATGGAAATGTTGCCAGCATGAAGACAGCTACTAGAGTAGAGGTCCAGAAACAGTGTGGGGAGTGACACCTTTGAAGGGAATTATGATTTTTGTAATAATCAATATTGATGAGGTGCAGGCTCTGGGAACCCCCTTGAGCTCTTCTTGAATCTTTGAGGTACAGGCTCTGGGAACACCCCCCCCCCAACTCTAAATCATCCCATTAGATGAGGCATTTACATGAGGCTATAAGACTTACATTGTGACTGGGCCCAGACCTCTGCTACTAGCCTAGCCCTTCATTGTCCATCCACTTCCCACCCTTGAGCCTATCAAAATATCAATCCACCCTTCAACTCGCCAAGCCCACCATTGTCTGTAGTCTTCAGGTAGCCTCCAGCAACTTCCCACCCTTAATCACTAATTGACCTCATCTGACCTCCTGAAGACCCTCCCCAAACTCTTCCTCTAAACCACCCCTAGATTCCTCCCACAACTTTCTGTATATAAGATCCCATCTTCCCTCCATGTGTGTGAGTGCCATAGAATTTTCTATCACAGACTTACTCTGTGTCCAATACAAGTGAACTTTTAATAAACTTTACTTTTCTTTGGCTGAGAAGACTTAAGTGGAATTCATTCGGCAGGACCCAGCATGTCAGTATTTTGAGGTCTCCAGAGCAACCCTAACCCTCTTTATAGGTAACGTCTTCAAATATGATATGTGTAATGAATATACTAATAGATTAGATTTTTCAGATTGCCTCTCTTGTGAGAGAGCTCACAATGCAGCTTAAAATGATAAATCAAACTTTGACAAGACTCACAATCACTGGCATCCTTGTGCCTGCCTCCCTGAAGTGAAGCAAATCAAAGATTGTAGAACCTGTTCCTGTCACAGAACTCTGGTCCTGTGACCCACCAAGTAGGGACCCCCAAGGACTTGCACAATATTACTCCCATAAGACTCTAGAAATGTAATGTCTTCCATTTGTGTGTTTGTTGTGGGAAACTGCTCAAGCCTGGGGAAATATTGTTTGTAATCCACCTTCACCTCCTCCCTTCCCACTTGTGATTTATGTATATGATCTCTGTTTTCAGTTCAGCAAGGTGGAATCTGAGCAGGAAAATTCCCAATTTGCAAATCTGTTCCTCATAATAAGCCTAATTAATTAAACAGCCATCTGATCACTGGTACAGTGTCTCTGGTCTTCTGTTTCCTTATTCTCAGGTTAGAGACTGACTCAGTGAAATCCTGTCAACAGCCAGAACCAGGTTTTGGAGTAATCAAAACAGGAGTTTGGGAGTAAGTGAAAACAGGGTTGAATTCTTTGCTGGCATCATCGTTCTTTCATTTTTGGTGAAGGAAATGAAAACTATGACCTTACCAGTATCAAAAGGTCAGGAGCCCTGCTGGAGTACATGGGGTCTGGGGCTCTAGGAATCTTTGACAAGTCCATGTTGGGTTTTATAACCAGCCTATTGATGACCTTAAGATAAGAGGAACTGCTACAGAATCATTGCCATATTTGGACATGAACTTGGTGGGACCAATACTATGTAGAACCTATGTTAAATTTAAACCTACTCCCTCCAGAGACGGAGACCTTATTGAGTAGGATGTGCCTCCAAGGTGTTGGAAGGAAATGTTTGTACTTCTGTTCTTGCTGCATCTTCCAGGTAAATATCCTTTTGTAAAAGCTAATTGATATTAATTGGTTAAATGGAACTGGAGCACTAGTCAGAGGTGGGGGGCACAGAGTGCCTGGGTGCAGAGGGTTTAATAAAGATGCTGACTGGAGGAACACATTAAGAATGGGAGCTTGAGCTCATGGCAGTAGACCAGATACTTCCAATCCCTCAGGGGTGCCCCTAGAACCTTGAGGGAGAGATGCAGCCTGCCTTGCTCTGGCAGAGTGAACTCTGAGCACATCTAATGCATGAATAATATTGAACAATTGTAGAGGGTTTTTCGGGTGTGTTTTCAAGTTTGTGATCTGAGGTAGAGAAGGTAGATTATTTGCAGAGGAGGAAACTGAGGCTCATCAGGGTTTAATGAGGTCAGGCAAAGCAAGTTCTCGACCTCTAATCGCTAGTTTTTTCCACTATAATAATAATAACCTCTACCTTACATGGACTTTTCCTGCCTTTGGTGTCCTCTCTCTCTCTCTCTCTCTCTCTCTCTCTC
>NW_027187349.1:1264777-1310181 GCF_028583685.1 Petaurus breviceps papuanus
CTCTCTCTCTCTCTCTCTCTCTTTCTCTCTCTCTCTTTCTCTCTCTCTCTCTCTTTTTGTAATTGTAGAACTGCTGGATTTCATCCCCTCGGAGCTGTGTGGAATGTGTGGAATGTCTTTCCTTATCGGCTACAACCTAGAGAAGACCCTGGCACTTCCACCGAAGTCTTTGAAGAGTCTCCCCACTTACGGGGCTTCAGACGATCCTTGCCCAAAGTAGGTTCCGTGACCTGCAGAGGAAGGGCGAGATGCAGGCGAGCTCGGAGGAATCCGCTTTGACTTTTCTGCCCATTGCTTACACAGCCAGCTAGCCCCCAGGTTAACTGCGGAGGAAAGCGCTGCTACCTAGACCTCTGGGGGGAGCACTAAGCCTTTTGAACCCGAGGGAAGGAAGACCGAACAGTGTCAGGGAGGCTGCCCACAGCTCTCACCTGCCCCGGGGCTAGAGGGAGGCGAGGGCAAGGAGAGAGAGGGAGGAGAAGGAGGAGCCAGTAGTGGGCCGGGCTGGGGGTAGGGAGACAAAGTGAAACTCCTGAAAGTTGCTCAAAGCGTGGAAGGCCTGGCCCAGGGAGGGGAATTTGGCGGTTTTCCCCTACAGCTCCCTGCCTTCGGAGTCCGAGGCCAACTGCGCTGCCGCCAGTGGCTTCCTCCTTAGGGGAGCGAGTGGGGGCAGATCCCGAGACTGGACAGCGCGGGGGCTCCGATCCCGGCGTTCGGGTTGGGTGGCTGGCAGCACCCGGTGAGGTTGGAGGAGTCTGGAGGGCTGTTGCGCTCCTCTCCTGCCTCCTACCCGGTGCCTCTCGGCCCCCTTCCTCGCCTATGAGTAGAGCTCCCCATGGCTCTGAGCAAAGGGCTGAGGCTGCTTCGGAGGCTGGAGCCCCCAGGGGACAGCAGCATCCTGCTGGAGGCCCGCAGCCGCCACGACTGTCTGCTCTTCGAGGCCGGCACGGTGGCCACGCTCTGTAAGTGCTCTTCTCCCTTCTCTGGGCTCTCGGGGTGCAGAGCAGGGCGGCGCACGGGACTTCCCTAGTCAGGGCTGGCGCGTGTCCTGGGAGACCCGGGGTTGCGCACTGTCTGTACTTCTGGAGGAGGGAGGTCACTGCTAGGGGCTGGGGGAACGAGGGCCACAGCCCGGAAAGCTCTTCTCTGCGCCTGCTGCGGAGTTGTGTCCTGGGGCCGGTTGGCTAGTGTCTGGTGTGCGGGGCAGTGTGGCCCTCCTCCCCTTTCACCTTCCGAGGCTTTCTCTGAGGTGACTGAGCAAAATGCCAAGTACGCTTTAGCCTAGTGTGGGACTGACACTCTAGGAATAGGCTTCTCTCTAAAATCCAAGAATGGAGAGACTGAGCGGCTTGTGGGTGAGTGGGAGGGGGTTTGGGATGGTAGTGTGGGTTCAAGTGTCTTTCCAAGTCAGCTTTAGAGTCCCTCGGGTCAGACCTTCCCAAAAGTGACGTCTCTTCGCGGGCTCCCTCTGCCCAGTCTGGGTCTGGGATTGTCTGCTGGGCTAAAGTGTTACGGGAGTAGGAGGTGGGGGGGGGACCGCAAGCACCCCAGAAGGCTGCGGGGGTTGTTGGCCTGACGTGAGCCTTTTGTGTCTTACTTTGGTGTCGGAAACCAAGAAATGTTAACTATGGTATGAGAGAGAGAGAGAGAGAGAGAAAAAGGGAGGGAGAGGGAGGAAGAGGGAGGGAGGGAGGGAGAGAGTGTAAGAGAGAGTGTGTGTTCTTACACCTGTTTTTGGAACAAATGATTACAGTAGGAAATGTTGTGAGCCGCTTGGGTGATAGGTACATTGGTACATGGGTAATAGGTACGTTCTGGAAGCCTTGCTGCTCCAGATAAACAAAATACACGGTGAAGAAGACTCAACTCACTGTAGTACAGAATTGGGCTGTAAGGACTAACACTAGATTCTTGCCAGTGCAATCGCGTGTACGTCTGGGTTCTTGATGGCAGCGAACTTGACCTTGATCTCCAAATACTGTGATAAGTGTAAATGTTGCATTTACCAGGAGCATCTGTGTGAAGGATTCAGGCAGTACTTCTAAGTGTTCTAAATCAGTCAGGATTGTGGAAGTTTTTAAAATCTCATTTTTTCCCCCAAGTGTAGATAAAAGCCAGAGCCCCCACGTTAAAAGTCTGTTGAACTTGTGAGCTTGTGCATATATAACTGGCTAAATAATGAGTGGAGAGAAGGTGCCATTTTTTCTGTCTTCTCTTGGAATTTATGTGGCGTGCTAATTTCATTTGCATGCGGGTAGATGGTTGTGTAAACATTTTTAGCTTATGAACACTTTCATATATTTATGAGTTGTCTGTACAACTAAATTGTAAACTTTATAAAGGTACCATTTCTTTAGTTACTCTCTTCCTCCCTAAAAATGTCATTAAAAATACTGTACTTTTTTTTGAGGTTTTTTGTATGCTCAAGTTTTTGTTTCCTTTGTTCCTTTGACTTTAAAAATATTCAATTGGTCCACCTCTATGAAATACAAGCTCCTTAAGGGCAGGGACTATTTTTTTCTGTTTGGTTGTTTTTTAAATCTTCTTATTGCCTGGGACAGTGCTTTTCATATAGAAGGTACTTAATAAATATTTAAGTTGAGAAATACATGTAAAACTCTCAAATCAGGTTCTCTACATCTCAGTTCTAATCTGATAATCCCCGTGTTCCTCTATGGAAGCCCTAATTTGACTATTTGGTAGTATCTCAAAAGAAAAACAATAGACATCTCCATTCCAAGTTTAACTCCTATGAACATTTTAGATGATTACTTTTTCTTTTTTGCACATTTACCTAAACCTAGAATAGGATTCCATAAAGTGACTTCTGAAAATGTGTACAAATTTGTATTTAAAGTGTTAAGATATGCTCCTAGGGAATGGGAAAGGTGGCTTTACAAACAGAATTAAAAGATTCAGAGGTAAACATTATCAACTACTTAAGATTTCATTACCTCAAAAGTGAAGAGCTGAGTGATGAATTGAAGCAATAGAAGGCATATTTTTCATTAGGAAATTAATTGTATAATTATACCTTCCAAAGTGTTTTTGTATCAGTAAGTCAAATACCAGAATATTTCTTATGATAAAGGAATTGTCATATCATTATAACCACATCAATTTTTTTTTTTTTTTGGTCTTTCAGTTTTGCCACTTAACCTAGCATTGTTTGGTTTTGGTTTTCTCTGGAAAATTTGAGCTGGTACTTACAGTACATCATCTTTTTTTTTTCCTTAACCTAAATTGAGTTAAGCTGTTTTAAGAAGCCTCTATAGCATTTAATTGGTAATACTAGCTCCAAAAAGATCATTTCTTCTCACTTCCCTGCTAAGAGTAGGAACATTTCTTTTCCTAGGGAAGTTGTCTGTTTAATCCTTAAAAAAAAATAGTATAGCTTGGTTAGACACAACAATGTTTGAAAAAATGATTTCTTCCCACTAAAAGTGTCCATTCAATACAGCTTATGGGTTGAGAGTTTTCTTTGAATTTTCCTCTCTGAACAAAGTTAGAATGGTCCCATTTTTATTTTTTAATTTTCTTAAATGAACAAAATTCTTTTTTTTCTCTTTCACCTCCCCATATGGGGAGAAATAAAGGACAAAATCCTTGTAACAATACACATACTCAAGCAAAATAATGTCCCATAGAATGCCCTTATTAAAAAAAAAAAAAGAACATCGAGGTAGAAGATTGTGCTAGAAGAATCTACTTGCCACTGCCTTTGGATACTTTCAGGTTTCAGAGCCATGCCTTTTTCAGATTCACCTGGCAGAGCTTTGTTTTTCTGTGCTGGTTATCTCTTGTGGTTTGTGTAGCTGGTTAGCTCAGCTTTAGTACAGGACTAATGAAGCCACTGGTATTGATTGGATTCTCCCAAGTGAGCTGGTTTCTCTCTTCTGTGGCCACAGAGTATACTCTTAATCCTGACTAGCTATCTTGCAAATACAGATTGTTGGTTATATGGGAGACTGGGTGAGAGTTGAATGAATCATCTTAAATTCATCTAATCTCACTGAAGGACTTGTTTTGATCACTGGCCCTCCCAGACAGCAAATTAGTAATCTTTGACTTTATTGGAGGGCCAGGCAGCACAATGAAAAGACAATATTGTTTAGTGCAGAAAACTATGGATTTAGGATCAAAAAGATCTGAGTTCCAACATTTGTTCTGTCACCATTTGGGGATGAGAGATTCATTGCACTTTTTCTGCATGTTTCCTTGTCTGTTTTGAGGGGGATTGGACTAAATGATCTTTTTTCCTGCTTTAATGTTATAAAATTCTCTCATCTTAAGGCATTTTCCAAAGGTTTTTCAGCTAGGGCTCAGATATGAACAGAGACTTGTGTGTTTAAGAAGACATTCTAATAAGATGGTCAGTTGCTCCTGTTACTACTTGAGAAATCCATAAAGAGATATTTGCCATGGGTCACTTAGCCAATCCCGCAGAGCATGATTGTTAAATGGAGGGTTCCAAATTCCTTCTTCTAAAGGTTAGGTCCAAAAGCAAAGCCTTTTATGTAGAAAGAAGCAGCAGACACTCCAAATACAGAAGTGGCAGATAGAATGGAGAGAAAGGCAGCTCTGCATTTAAAATCAGAGGCACTGCATTCAGGGTCCAGCTATGTCACATAGTACCTGTGTGAACTTGGGGTAAGTCACAGTTTCTTGGTGAGGAAGTTTCTTCTTCTGTAAATGAAGGGATTGGATTAGATGACCTTCAAGATACATTCTAGCTCTAATTCTGGGAACCTATGTTAAATGTGAAGATCTGTGTTCAAATCTTGACTCTGATAATTTCTAGTTGTGTGATCATGGACAATCACTTAACATCTGTAAGCATCCAGTTTCTTAGCTGTACAACTGATATTAATAATAACTGTAATAATCCACCTCAGAGGGGTAGACAAAAATTTTAGTTCCCTTTGCTTAAAAAGAGAGTAAAACTTTTGGGGTTCATTCTCTCTCTCTCTCTCTCTCTCTCTCTCTCTCTCTCTCTCTCTCTCTCTCTCTCTCTCTCTCTTTCTCTTTCTCTCCCTCCCTCCTCTCCCCTCTTTCCTCCCTCCTATTCTGTGTGTGTGTATACTGTATATACATATATGTAAAGAAGCTTTGTAAACTGTAGGTTACATAGATATCAGTTGTTGAATTCAGGAGTTCTTTAAGAAAATTTTTTCTTAATTGGCAATGTAGGCGAGTGAAAAACCACATCTGGTGACTCACTTTCCCCTAATAAGTGATCTACAGGGGTGGCTAGGTGGTGCAGTGAATAGAGTACCAGCCCTGGAGTCAGGAGGACCTGAGTTCAAATGCGGCCTCAGACACAACACAAAACTAGCCATGTGACCTTGGACAAGTCACTTAACCCCAATTGCCCTACCTTCCCCCCTCCAAAAAGCAAAAAAAAAAAAGTGATCTACAAATAACATATAGATTCTTATTTGTATGTGGTAGGGTTGGGGCAGTTTGTATGAACTGGAGGGTAAATGCTGCTCCAGGGTTAATCTATTTTTCTGCAGCCCATTGAATTGGTTAGGTTAGGGCCTTGGGCAGCAAAGGCCCCCTCCGTGGGGCACAGACTGCAGGACTGATTTGTTCAGGACTGTCACTTCTGGAAGAGCCACATCAGGATCTATCAGTGACAGAGTACAAAATCCTGGTAGCAACTTTCTCCCTGAAACTCATTCCCTCCCTGCTCTTTTCAGCAACTCTGTGTGGGAGTGTTTGTGCCTCCCAGATTTGGCATTACATTTGTCCGTTGTGGGAGGGGCCTCGAGCTGTTTAGTTAGGTTAATGAGAGAATGTCCCCAAATTACTTTGGAGTTTCTGGGAAGAAAGGTTTTGTGTAAACATGCAAGGTACCTTTTTTTGCTTGCTCTGTTTGGACTAAGGCTACAAAGTCAGGCTTCATTTGAATGAACAAAATGAAGAGTTAAAGGCTTTGTGTGCTGTGTGGCTATTGCCACCTTCCCAGAGTTTATGACCCAGCATTATTTTGTCAGGTGGGTGCCTTGAAGTTTGTCCTGCTCAGAGTCTCCTAGAGTTCCCAGTCATCATTCTGGTAGGGTTCCTGTTGTAAAGATTGGAAAAGAAGGTGAACAGGGTGGGACAGACCTATTTTAGTCCCCAGGAAAAACTGAATTGTAGCCACAGAGAGATCTGCCTGTTTTCTCTGAGCATTCATTGTATGATCTCTGTGGCTTAACCCTTTCCCTAGTATCAGTCACACACACCTCCCTGCCACAACCTGTACCCCCGACCCTCGCATTCCCTCCTGTAGCTCCCTACTGCCCCAGATTAAAATATAAAAGTCTATGATGGTTAAAGCCCTTCATAACCTGGTCCCTCCCTCCCTTTTCTTCTAATTCTATCTTAATCCCCTCCCTCCCCTCTCTAGTGAAATTAGCCTCCTTGCTTGCTCTCTGCTCCATCTCCCAACTCTCCATTTTCACTTCTCTTTCCCTTTGCCGTCTCTTTTCCCTTCTTATTTCTATCTCCTGGATTCCTGGGCTTCATTCATTCTCAATTCAAGTCCCACCTTCTACAAAAAGTCTTTCCTAGTCCTCCTTAAACCAGTATTCCCCTCTGAGATCATCCAGCAGCCAGGTGCTGGACCTGGAGTCAGGAAGACTCATCTTCCTGGGTTCAGATCTGACTTCAGACACTTAATAGCTGTGTGACCCTGGGCAAGTCACTTTACCCAGTTTGCCTTAGTTTCCTCATTTGTAAAATGAGCTAGAGGAAAGAAATGTCAAACCACTCCAGTATCTTTGCCAAGAAAGCCCCAAATGGGGTCACAAAGAGTCAAGCATGAATGAACACACACACATACTATCTACATCCGTTTTACTCTGTTCACATACACACATATATTTTGTACATAGTTGTTTGCCTGTTGTCTCCTCTATTAGACAGTGAGCTCCTTGAGAGCAGACTATTTTTCTGCCTTTCTTTATATCATCAGCCTTTAGCACAGTTGAGCTGACCAATATGCCAAAACTTGGCTCGTTTTTCCAGTTCTTGTGTGAAACTCACCTTTAGTTTGGTGCAAGCCTCAATAGACCCTTATTTTGGCTCAGGGTTGTTCAGAAATAATTTCCTTGGATTGACTCCTTTTAAAATCAGTTTGTTTGGCTTTAAGTAAGATTTGGTCTTCATTGTTAATATCTGTGAGTCCGAAGTTTGCTGAGCAAATGTGTCCCAAAGCAGAAACAGGTGTCACTTTGTCCTGAGTATCTAGAGATGCTATCCTTTCCTAAACAAAGTAAACACTTTTGAAGGAATTGATCACAGCAGGGAAGACAAAACATGTCCTGTTTCATAGAGGCTTCCCATAGCCTTCTGAAGAACATTTCTTAGCGGTTCAAGAGAAGGCCTGAGGTTCTTGGAGTAGAGATAAGTCTGTGCTGTCCTGGGTTTTCTCTGAGTTTGTGCTCTACCTCCAAAATAACTCCCCAACATCCTGGGATCTTAACTGTGAATTTTTGGCTCTCTTGATCCCCCCATGCGGAGGACTGCTGTTGGAATAGTTGTATCCTGCCTACCTAGGATAGCACAGGAAGGGAGATAGTTTATTGTACTCCTCCACACCCTAATTCCAGCCAGTTTTGGACCTGGAAACCATCAGCTCCAAGCCTTCAGCATGGTATCTCTAAGGGTTTCTTGGCAGGGTCCTTAGGAGTTCAGCCACTAATGTACAAGAGAAAAATTAGCCTTGTTTTCTCAATCTCCATTTGGTACCTGGGCCAAAACATAATAAGACAGTGAAGGTGATGGTATCTTCAGCTAATGAAGATGAGTAATAAAAGAAAGCCTCCAAAGAGTGTTCCTAGGATAGCTGCTGGTGAGCTAAGGAGAAAGGGTGAGGCCAGGAAGGGTGAGAGTAAACCAACGCTCACCATCTCTGCTGAGTAAGCCTGATAGACAAACCATAGTCTGTGAAGAGGAATGAAAGCTTGAGGAGAGAGCAGCCCACCTTCATCTGCCTACCTTTCATCCAACCTGTTCTGTGAAGTTTCAGAACAGAGAAGCACCAGGATTCATTTTCATGTTTTAAAAGGCACAACAGTAACAACTCATATTTATATAGTATTTGATAAACTACTGTCCTAAATGCCCTCCTCTGAGTGGTACCTGCAGGCAGTCACTGCAGGATTCCTTTAAGTAGTATCATTGACTTAAAATATGGTTGGGTTTAGACACCAACTTTTCCAACTGTTTAAAGGGAAGCACAACTGTGTGCTCCAAAAACATAAAAACCACTATACCCATTTGATTTTGTGATTTTCACCTCTCCCCTTGACTTTTGTTCATATTAGTTATTTTTCTACTAGCTTATTTATATATGTGTTTTACTGTTTACAAAGAGGTTCCTATAAAACCACCTTATGAACAGGAATCTCTTTTTTTTTTTCTTTTTGGAGGGGGGAAGGTAGGGCAGTTAGGGTTAAATGACTTGCCCAAGGTCACATGGCTAGTTTTTTTTGTGTTGTGACTGAGGTTGGATTTGAACTCAGGTCCTCCTGACTCCAGGGCTGGTGCTGTATTCACTGTACCACCTGGCCACCCCTAGGAATCTCATTTTACAGATGAGGAGACTGAGACTCAGAGGAGTTGATTCCCTTGCTAGTAAGTGGCTAGTAAATTTAAAGTGGAACTTTAAACCAGGTCTAGTATTCATTGCATCAAGTAGATTTCTTTCTTTTTTGGAGGGGCAATTGGGGTTAAGTGACTTGCCCAAGGTCACATGGCTAGTTCTTTTTGTTTGTGTTAAGTGTCTGAGGCTGGATTTGAACTCAGGTCCTTCTGAATCCAGGGCTGGTGCTCTATTCACTGCGCCACCTAGCTGCCCCAACATCCTGTATATTTCTTGAAGACAGAAGGAATTTGTTTTTGCTGGGAGGTTAATGGTAGATGTGAGCAAGCTGCAACATATAGGCAAATAAAAAATTTTAGAGAACAGGAATAAAAGATGTCACCCAGGATAAGAAGAGGACATGAGCAGGTGGCAAGGGTGAAAGATGACTGTTGAACACTCCATTGGTATCTTCTTGATGTGAGGAGAAACTGAGGTTGGCTTCCATCATGTTGGACTAGATCTCTGGGATGAACTTAGGGTAAGGCATGGACAAAAGTCACAGACAGTATGGGCAGGTGTGAGTGGGTTAAAATCTGTATCACAGGACAGAATATCCAAATCAATGGAAAGGAGATTAATAAAAGTAATTCAAGTGTATATGAATTTTAGTCAGTCTCATATCTTTCCAGAAGATATAACTTAGGTTAGGTGAGCAAAGGCATAACTTTGCTCATAGTAAGCACTTAATAAATGCTCTCTGGAAATATTCCATTTGATATAAACAGTTTTGTTTTTCCAGTAAAGATGGGAATGAATGCTTCAACCTTTCAAGACACAACCTGGAGAAAATCCGACACCAGTTTACCCAAAGAATTGCTTTTAATTTATGGGCCACTGGTAGCCTGCTTCTGAAAAATGTTAATCTGGAAAATCAGCATGGTTATCACCTGCCCCATTACTTGCCTTTTGAAAATCTCCCGGATTATACTCTTCCAATGGAAAGCAGTAAGGTACCCAGAGGGAGAGACAGGAGGTAATGTTGTGCCCAAACCCAAATCACATGCCACCTGATTTGGAGCCCATCATTAAGCCCCTTTATATTTGTCTTTGTCTCTGTCCTGCAGCCTGTAACAGCTTGAAACAGCTTAAGGCATAGTCTTGGGTATTGCCCAAGGTGCAGTCCCCTAACCCCCTACTTCCTGAATTAGCATTCTGTATATCATAACTATGTACAAGGATCAATCCTGGGGTTATGGTACAAGTTTATCTAAAGTTTATCTTAAGAAGAGACCACCCTGTACTCAGAACATGACCCTAGCCTTTCCCCATTACCCAACAACCCTCTTTCCTGTTCAAGGAGGGACCCCCTTATTCCAGGAAAGTTGTACCCTTGTTCCCTTGTGTTATTAGCCCTGAGATATAGATCTAACCAATGGCAATTCTTGGCTTCTGTGCGTCATTGCTTATGCTAGTTCCCCTCCCCAATTGTGGTTTTTGTGGTTTTAGCCTTTATAAGCACTGCATGTACCCCACTTTGGGGCTTCCTGATTTGAGTTTATACTCCAGGCAGTTATGTGCTTGATCAATAAATCCACACCCAAATTTATCTTGAATCCAAGTCTCAGCTCACTCTTATTCTATGCACAACAGTAAAATATGCCCCACCACCCCCTTGGATCCTTGTGAAGATAGCCCAGGACCCCAAACCCAAGAGACATGAAAACAAACCACCCCTTTCCCACCACTGACCCTGCTTCCAATCCAGACTCCTTAGCCATCATTAAGGGGGAGTAATAACTGTGGAGAAGGGACTTGCTTTCCTCATTGTCACCATCATTACCAGCTGATGACCAACTTGCCACTGACTGACAAACAGGGAAGCCCAAGAACCTCAAGAGTGACTGTACCCCCTCCAAACTCTTCTGCTTGTAGCCCAGACCCCATAGCCATCCTCCTAGGAAGCAACCCCTGTGGGAATGTGACCCAGCAACTGCTGAGCAACTTCCCCTTCAGCAACCCCAACTACTCAAGACTCAGAACATTTCTCAACACTAAGTTCTTGGCACTGTCAAATGGTTCAACATTGGAAAGAGATATTTTTATCAGTGGGAATGGAATTGAAGATGCGTATCGATATGCTTTGTACCCTGATGTATCCTAAGGACCATGGGATGTTTCTGATTTGCTGCTGAAGCCTATTGTATTATTATCTCCCCCATTAGAATGTGTAACCTCCCTGAGAGGAGGGACTGTCTCCTTCTATATTTGTATGCACAGTGCTTTGCTCATAGTAAATACTTAATAAATGCTTTTTCATTTATTTATTGTTCATTCAAGAAGAATTCAGAGAATTCTACCATTTGTTCATAAGAAGGTGACTTTTTATGCTGACTTTTCACTCTTCAATTACATATGTGCCCTCTGGCCACTCAAAAGAAACATTAACAAGTACATCTTCCCATGCCATAAGAAAGCATTAAACTCATTAACAGCAATAGAGGTGCCACAAACAATTTTTCCAGAAGGCTGAAAACAGTGGGATGAGCAAGTGGGTAAGCTGTTAGGACAGAGAGAAGCAATAATGAGTACAGAATAGTCCATCCTAATGGATCTACACTCTCCTGCTGAATAGTGAGAAAGCTGAATGAATCTACCCAAATAGATAACATGACTTTCATTTATCTAGTGTTTTAAGATTCTCATTGTGCTTTTTTTTGTTTGTTTGCTTTTTGGAGGGGGAAAGGCAGGGCAATCGGAGTTAAATGTTAAGCCCAAGTAAGTGTGTCTGAGGCAGGATTTGAACTCAGTTCCTCCTGACTCCAGGGCCAGTGCTCTGTTCACTGCACCACATAGCGGCCCCCTCACTGTGCTTCTTTAACAACTCTGTGGAGCTAGATAGTACAAGTGTTAGCATTATTATTTCACTGATACTTCTCATATTTATAACAGATGAAAGGCAATGTGATATAGTGATTAGAGAGTGTCAATGGGACTGGGATCAGTCTCTAACCTGGAGTGGTGCAAGTTGAACAAAGTAAGCTAAAGACAGGAGAGTCAGGAATCAAACAGAAGTTCAGAAAATGGCTTGTAAGCAAGGACACATGTGCAGAAACCCCACCCCTACTGGGGGGACCTGAGGCAGTGTGGGGAGATCTCAATACTTCTACTAATGGCTACACAACTGTAACCCAACAATGAGGGGTAACAGCAACGATGTGACAAGTTTGATTCATAGCAAGGCTTCATGACCAGAATGTGGGTACAGCAGGAGCTTGTCCAAGTTCAGAGATCACCTGATGCTGGGGTGAAACAATTCTGGGATTTTTCTGGGACAGAGATCATTCAGAGGGTACTGAGTGCAAAGGATTGTTATTATGCCAAGTCTAGGGCACAGCTTGCTTGCTGGGCCTTAGCTTTGGAAAACAGAGTAACTCCTAATATCTTGACAAGAGTCAAACAATGCCCGTTGGCCAGTCAAAGAGGGCCATTATCTCCCTATGACTTTTTAAATGATTGCATTATCTCTCTTAAAATCATAAGAGAATGACAGATTTAGAGTGGCTGGGGACTCTTTTCCAAACCCCTCATTTTAAAGATGAGGAAACTGAGGCCAGAAGAGGTTAAGTGACTTTATACCAATCCTTACTCTCTCCTACAGTCCCCTTATATTATAAAAGTATTAGCTGTCATTTAAAGGATTTCTACTATGTATATCCAAGAGTACTTTGTAAAGTATATAGCAGTTGTTTCTGTTTGGGCCAGAAACCCTGAAGGTCTTCCTCTCTCAGATTTTATTTTATTTTATTTGTTTGTTCATTCATTCATTCATTTACACTAGGTAAAAGAAGCCATTCTTTCCCTCATTTTTATATAGCCTTGATTACTGAAAGGGTGTTGCCTCAGGCAAAACTGAGACCTGTTAAAGACCTTAGATGTTTAAAAAAGGCCAAAGCTTCCCACTGCATCCAGGGCCATCTCCAGCACTCCTGATCTATAACTTGCCCCTGGACCCAGATGATTCCATAGGAGAGAGGCTGGTGATTTTGCAGAGCCCTGACTCAATTTAATCCAATTCATTTGCAAGCAATGACATTTCTTCCTGAGATCATGGTCCTTTTCAAGAATGAAGGACAAAAAAGAGCCAACTTCAGAATCGGGTTCAAGCCCTGTTTCTTTTACTAACAGTGTGACCCCTCATAATTCATGCAAACTCTTAGTGCTCCTAGACACCTAAAAGACTGTAAGTTTCAGAATTGAGTATTCTGTATTGGTGAAGGACTCTCTTCCCTAGGAGTTATCTGGGTTAATGAAATCTTAGGTCCAGACGAAAAGGAAAAAAAATCTGTAAGTGAAGAAGCAATGGCTCAAACAAGGAAAGTGATTTGCTCACAGTCAAAGATAGTAAACATCAGAATCAGTTGAAAAACACCACACATGAACATGCGCAATGCCTTTTCTTGTTGTGTTGGGAGGTAAAGCAGAAGTGAATCTCTACTGGATCAAAGATTTCTGAAATCTCTCTGCCCTTCTTTGGGTGGTTCCATAGTGGTCTCTCTGCTGAGTGCAGCAGCTCATTATGTCCTGTCTGCTAGTCATCGATGCTTAGAATCCTGTTGATGATATAAAGAGGAGATAGAATGTGTGTACCTTTCGGTTGGTGTAGAAAAGACCTTATTGTGAGTTAACAGATGGTTGACCTGGATGAACTAAATTAACTTTAATCGTGTAATCTTTTTGATATGGCATAGGTAATTGTCCTTCCCTATGGAAAAGACAAAAACTAGGCTTCTTATCAAAAGAGGTATGATTTGGTGTCTTGCTAAGTGATGGTAGTCACAAAGGGAAATGTTGGCTATCAGAATCTCTCAGCTGGGTAATTTACAGTAGACAGGTACACCTCTAGGTTTCTCATTCTTCTGGTCATTTGTTCCTGCAGGAGCTCTGTAGGTTTTAGAGCCAGTCTAACTGGCTAACTGACCTCAGCTGCTGGGGATCTGCAGCCTTTATTGCTGCTCTGCTCTGGGGGATTAGATAGAAAGGAGATCCAGGGGAGGCTCTACCCTCATGGTAGTCGGGTTCAAAGAGAGGGAGCTTTCCATTTTTTCTCCTTTAAAATTTAAGAGTATTTTTTCCAATTCACATAAAGATAATTTTCAACATTTTTTTTTTTTAAGATTTTGAGAGAAGATACTGGGAAGATGGCAGAGCAGGTCAGAAAATTCCAAGCTCTCTAGATTTCCCCCATAAACAAGATAAAATAGTTCTGGTAAACATCGAGCAGTTAAAAATAAACAAGAATTGGGGCAGAAAAGTGGTCCTTCTGAGACAATAGCAGATAGACGGTCCAAAGAAAAATCCCAGGACCAAGGTTTGGTCTCTGTGAAGGGCAAACACCTCCAGGTTAGTTCCCTTGAAATAGCAATTAGAAAAGGAGATCCAGAATCTTAAGGAAGAAAATGACTCCTTGAAAATTAGAATTGGGCAAAAGGAAGTCAAGTGAAGTTACAAGAGACCAAGAAATAATAAAATATGAAGAATGAAAAAACAGAATGTGAAGCATCTTCTAAGAAACAAATGAAATGATCTGAAGAACAGATCAAGAAAACATAAAAATAACTGGACTACCTGAAAGTTCTTTTTTAATGTTTTTTTTTTTTTTTATTTTTAAGCAATTGGGGTTAAGTAACTTGCTCAAGGTTACACGGCCAGTTATTTCTGGGTGTGGTGCTGAGTGTCTGAGCCTGGGATTCGATCTCCAGGTCGTCCCAACATTGGAGGCGGTGCTCTTACTCGCTGAGCCACCTGGCCACCCCTAAGCAATTGGGGTTAAGTAACTTGCTCAAGGTTACAAGGCCAGGTGTTTCTGGGTGGGTGCTAAGTGTCTGAGCCCGGGATTTGATCTCCAGGTCTTCTCAACACTGAAGCCGGTGCTCTTACTTGCTGTGCTACCTGGCCGCCCCTACCTGAAAGTTTTGATCAAAAATAAAAAAAGAATCTTGATACAATAATACAAGAAGTAAATGAAAGAAAATTGTTCTCAAGTATTAGAACAGAGGGAAAAGTAGAAATAGAAAAAATTCACTGATCATCACCTGAAAGAGATTCTGCAAGGAAAACTTATAGTAAAATCATAGTCAAATTCTGAAACCCCCTAGGTTTAGGACAAAATATTATAAACAACAAGAAAAAAATAACTTTAAATATCCGCATGCCACAATTAGAATCACACAAGATCTAGCAGTGTGACAATAGAAGACTCCAGTTCTTGGAATTCTGTACCAAGAACAAAAGAACTGGGGTTGCAGCCAAAAATATACCCAGCAAAGTTAAGCATAGACCTGAACGAAAAGAAATGGACATTTAACATTGTCAGACTTTCAGGATTTTGCTTTAAAAAAAAATCTGAACTTCATACAAGATTGGACATAGAAGATCCAAGAGAAATATAAGGTATGCTTCAAAGAGTAATTGCAAGGGACTCAATAAGGACAGACTGTTTACCTTCTATATGAGTAACGGAAAACATATTTAAGATTATTAGTAATTGGTTAGTTTGTAAGAAAGATTGGGGTAGATAATAGGATTTTAAAAAGTAAAACCATTTAGGAACAGGTAAAAAGAGTAATTATTCTGACAGGAATTATGGGGGTGGAGGGATTTTGCTGGTAGTTCTGGCAACCTACTTTCATTGGGAATGGGTTTAAGAGGGAACAATACGTATATATCTAGAATGGTCTTCTAAATACAGAAAGAAATAAAAGACTAAAAGGATAGGGAGGGGGAAAAACTAAAGGAGGAAGGGGGGAAAGAACAAAGTAAAAAATGTGCAACAGAACAAAAGAAATCTTAAAAAGAAGCAAAGAGGGGGAGGCTAGGTGGTGCAGTGAATAGAGCACCAGCCCTGGAGTCAGGAGGACCTGAGTTCAAATTCAGCCTCAGACACTTAACACAAAACTAGCTGTGTGACCTTGGGCAAGTCACTTAACCCCAATTGTCCTGCCTCCCCACCTCCAAAAAAAAAGAAGCAAAGAAAAGATGGACATTTCTGAACACAATACATAGTATTTCTTAGGCTTTCTTGAAATGGAAATTTACTGCTGTATGTTTTGAATTCTTTCTTACATTTTGCTGTGCACATGACAAATGCTATTTTTTCTTTTCTTATTTTGCATTTGTTTACAATGTTTTTTTCTTGTGTATTTAAGTTTTTGGTATTTAAATTTAAAATTAATTTAAAAAAGGAAAGATTTTTGAGTTCTGAATTTTTCTTTCTTCCCTCCCATCTCCTCTCCCCAAGATGTCAAGCAATCTGATATAGGTTATACATATGCAATCATGAAAAACATATTTCCATGTTAGTCTTGTTGTGAAATAAGAAATAGAAGAAAAGGAAAAAAAAACATGAAAAAAAGTAAAAATGGTATGCATTCAGACTCCATTAGTTCTTTCTCTGGTGTAGATAGTATCTTCCATTATGAGTCTTTTGGAATTGTCTCGGATCTTTGTATAGAGCTTTCTTTCCTTTCTGTTGCTGCCCATCCCAGGCTCCAAGAGTGTGTGGGGTTGATCACAGTTAAAATCCCATCTCCTTCATGAAGCTTTTCTCTGTCCTTCTTAATGTTACCACCTTCCCTCTGAATTATTTCCAATTTATCCTGCATATATCCCACATATATCTGTACATGTACTGTGTACATGGTTGTTTGCATGCTGTCTCCTTCAATAGATTGTTAGCTAGACCCTCTACTCACCCTTGGTGGTCTTTTGTTTGTTTTTTTTTGTTTTTGTTTTTGTTTTTTGGAAGGCATTTGGGGTTGTGACTTGCCTCAGGTCACACGGCTAGTCTTTGTGTTAAGTGTCTAAGGCTGCATTTGAACTTAGGTCCTCCTGACTCCAGGGCTGGTGCTCTATTCACTGCACCACCTAAAAGCCCCACTTAGTGGTCTTTAAAAAAAAATGGCCATAAAGTCACTTGTCCAAGGTCATGCAACCAGTATGTGTCAGAGGTGAAACTTGAATCTAGGTCTTCCTGGCTCCAAGACCACAATATAATACTGCCTCTTATTTCTATTTTTCCATACCTTGGGTAAAATAATGTGGCAAAGAAAAAAAAAATCATAATTTGCCTTTGAGTCTCCTGGGAGTGAATCTAGAAACCTGATGAGTTTTTTTTAAATTGCTATACATTTGTGGGTTTCTAAAATAGGATGGATTACCTCCCTCATGCCACCACTTTAATACCAGTTGCTTAGTAAATATAATATACTTTAAGCTAAAAATTAGAAACTGGGAGGAAGGTATTTATTAAAATATATTAAAATATCATGAGCCATGCCAATTCAAGAGATCCCTCAGCATCTTTTAAAGCTGCTACAAGTACCTGTTAATACCCTTTTAAGTTCTTAAACTTTTGGACCCAAATTATCCTTCCCTCCACTGGTGTCCCCCTCCACCTCTACCACAATCCCTTCTCCCCCTGCCTTTTCAAAAAATCATTTGGGTTGCCATTGGTTCAGATGCTACACTTGTGGTCTTGTTGCTTCCCTTTCCTGTGGTTTAGCTAGGGCTAGACTGTGAAAGCTGACATAATATATAATCCCTAATGAGGTCAATTAAATATTTAATGCTGGGAAAAAGTGTATTTTTCCTTAAAGAGAAGAGACACTTCTCAGTATCATCTACAGTATCTCTATTGAGGGAAAAACTACGTCAAGTGGAACAGCTAGACTCTCTTCTGTAGGATACAAGATCAGAATAGCATCAGATAAGCACCTGTCAGTGTTCCTGGGTCTGGGCAGAGGATTTTATATGAGCCAGCTCAGCTTTTAGTTCCATTTATTGAATTGGGGTCTATTCACGTAAGAAGAATTATCTTAACCTTTTTGTTTAAATGGTAAAAGTAAGGACTCCTGAAAAATACGGATTGAGAGTGACTACCTCCTCCCTGATGTGCCTGCCTATAGTGTATCTGTAGTGACTCTGGGTTTTCTCTCAGCTGTAGGAGAGAGAGTAGTCAAAGGGTCAACAGTACCCATTTGATGGCATTTGCCTTGGTAACATGGGAACATTTTCAGCAGAGCTCTCTGGAGGGTAAACCATTGTGTGCCTCCAGAATAAGTGAAGATGCAAACAACCAGGAGTCTCCTGTTTCAAAGAGGCATCTACTTGTACCCCTATTTGTGCAGAGTGACTAACCATTTATTGTGACTGAAGAATACACTATGATGTACTACTTTTATAGTTAATATAGAGAAGAACAACTGACTAAAAATAAAAACTTTGTGGGCTGGTCATTTTTCATCTAATGCAGGGTGAAATGTACATACAGTTAGTTTATCCTTAAGATTGATTGGAAGATTTATGATCAGTTGTAGAAATTTATAAAAATACAGAGGGAGGGGGAGCAACAGAGACAGAGAGAAATAGAGACAAAGAGATTCCCTATCTCACCCACCAATGACTGGATCTCTTTGTTAAGGTTCATGATTCACTATAAAGAAAAAGGGTTTGCTTAGTTTTAGAGGATTAATTCAATGCAACAGAGTTATTTCTTCTGCTTAAAAAAAAATTAGTATCACAATGAGATTATTGCATTTAGCAATCAAAAACATAGGTGCAAAAAAAATCTACATAAAAACCCTTTGTTGTGATGCTTTCTACTTTCCACAGAACAGAAACCAAAATAACCTGTTATGCAATTAGTCACAAATACCATCTTGGTGGTTTTCCCCCCCTCATACATAAAAAGTCTTGTCTCAAACATGTGTATGTCCTCATAGTAGCAACTAGGCCCTCCTACTTCTGTACTTGGCTAAGTTCACAAATCTGTTATAACCTGTAGCTTCCTTTTCCACCAAACTTCCTTTCCGAATTGTTGTTAATTTGTTCACCTTTGCTGTAACTAGTGCTAATACTAGAACCACCATAGCCACTTTCGTTATGTGGTTTGACAAAATACTGGTCTCCATAAGGGCCAGAGCTCTTGCTTCCAAAGTTCTCCAATTATAGGCCCAAAGTCTAAAGACTGATTGAAGTTTCCAAACGCATTGTAGCTTCCACCATTTTCCAGGCTGCTTTCATCACTGCTCAGTCCACTGTAGGAATTTCCACTCCTTCCATGTCCTCTACCATCATATTTGCCATCAAAACCCCCTATGACCACACCATGACCTAAGTTATTTCTTCCAAAGCTTCCAACATTGCCATAACCCTAGCTCCCAAAGCTATTTCAACCTCTTTGACTAGATGAAGCACTGGCCATTTCTTGCTTAGACAAGGCTTTTCTCACTTCACAGTTGTGACCATTCTCTGTGTGGTTTTTTTTTTTTACTCACAATCTTAAGAGTTATGGTCATCAAAAGTCATAAAAGCAAAGCTCTTTCTTGTTCTTGTCTCCATGATTTCAATCACTTTAACCATTCCATACTGTTCCAGGTAGTCTCTGAAGAGTCTTCCTTAATACCACCCACAAAGATCTTTTTCACAGTTAAATGAGTATTTGTTCTTTGAGAATCCTCTCAGGAAGCAGCATTCTTTAGTCAATAACTCTGCCATCAGTTTGGTGAGGTCTTGTATTCCTGACTGCATTCCTTTTCTGCTGCATCAGAAACCCAAGCAGGAGCAATGCTTAGTATTTGGATCCCTCATTACCACGCAGCCATTGCTCAAATCAGTCCTCAGACCCTATCTGTTGACTTGGAATTCAAGCCTCCCTGCCCTCCCTCGACTTCATCGGTCCTTTCTGGATAGCATGAAGGACAGAGGCAGACATTCCTTCTCTGAAGTACTGAGGGAAGAAAATTAAGAGAGAGATTAGGGGGGCGGCTAGATGGCGCAGTGAATAGAGCACCAGCCCTGGAGTCAGGAGGACCTCAGTTCAAATCTAGCTACAGACACTTAACACTTACTATCTGTGTGACCTTGGGCAAATCACTTAACCCCAATTGCCCTGCCTTCCCCCCTCCAAAAAGAAAAAAAAATTTCTAGTTTTCTTCAAAGACTATATAAGCAGTCTTTTTTTATACATTCCTCCTATGGCTGCTTTCAACTTTATTGTTATTGTCTTAGAATTTTTATCATTTATAATTTATTTTGTATATAGTGTACATTTTGCATATGCCAGTCTTATTATTTATTTCATGTACACTAAAATAGGTACAGGATTCTCTTTCTTGATGGTGAGAATAACTATTTTATGTGTTTATATCCCCAGCTCCCAGCACACTTAATAGGTGTTTAATTAATGCTTATTGGTTAAAACCAAGAGAGAACTCAGACCATGGCCTTTATTTATATTATATATTGATATTTATAAATAATCTTTATTTGGTGAGCTGGGGTTAATGTTCATTGGATTTTTTGGTAGCTTTAATTTCTACTGAGTTCTGGTGATACAGACATTTACTTGAATTGTCAAAGGAGGCCTAGAGTTTGGGCTCTTTACCCCGTTGATTTTCATGAGTGTTTGTCAGTAGGCATGGTAAATGTCATAATCAACTGTGGTCTTATTGTGGTAAAGGTTGATGAGTCAAGACTCTTTGGCCTGAAAGATTTTTTTGGTTAGCATAAATATCTTTTTTTTTTCATACAGGAAACAAAATCTTTCACTCTGTGGTAAAAGTATGTGCAAGCTCTGTCCATTTCACACACTCTTCCTGTCTTGAAATTCTACTTAACCCTGACTAATTTTTAGTTAATGTATATTTCAAAGGCCCATTTGAAAGCTGGCACACCTTGAGAAGGGAGCTGGCCAGGTGGAATGGACCTACATTCAGTAAAGGGGAGCCACAACACCCATTTTCAATAAAAGTCTGAAGATTTAAAAAACAACCTCTCCAACACCCTCACATAGGCAATCAGGTTTCTAGAACCTCCGGTGCTTGCCTATTGCCTCTAGGAAAAAGTGCAAATAATGTTGTTGGCATTTCAAGTCTGTATAATCTATTTCTAGCCTACTTTTTCCCCAGACTCATTCTACATTATTCCCCTTTGTGAGCTTTGTAGTTCAGCCACCCTGGCCTATTTGCTGTTCCCCATTGGCAAAATTCTATTATTTGCTGTTCCCTATTTATGGAATCCTTTCCTCATCTCCATATCCTTGCACAGACAGCTCCTTGGGCCTGGAATGCACTCCTCACATCAATCTCTCAGAATTCCTGACTTCCTTTAATGCTGGGCCTAGAACGCTCTTCTACATGAAGTCTTTTCTTGATATTCCAGTTACACATGTCTCCCTCCCAGGAATTACTTTGTATTTAATTGGCATGCATTTTGTATTTACTTTTCTGTACGTGTATCATTTCCCTCCAATAGAGTGTAAACTTGAGATCAGTGACTTGTAATTTCTTCCCTTTATATCCCAGGGGCCTGGCATTGTGACTGGCACATGGTAGATACTTAATAAGGGCTCATAGTTGTTTGTCCTTCTTCCTCTAAGAGGACAATGATCAGGGAGGTGATGCCAGTGATTTGGATTTAAGTGAGGTAGGACGTACAAAATCACCAGCCTCACTCTCTCCTCCAGAGCCCTCTGGATACAGTGGTGAGATATAGACCAGGATGACTGGAGATGGCCCTGGATGCAGTGTGAGACCGTGGCCTTTTAAAGCTAATGGCTTGCCCAGGTCTCAGTCTGACTGAGGCAGCACATATTCAGTGATTAAGGCTAGGTAAGAAATGAGGCAGAGAATGGCTTCTTCACCTAGTCAAAAAAAAAATCTTTATATCCTAGGAGCCTAGCATTGTGCTTGGTGTATAGTAAGTACTTAGTAAATGATTACTGAGTGAATGAATGAACAAAAGCACACCCTTCTCCTTCCCTTTTAAAGGCAATTTTACATAGATGAAGTAAAATTGTTGATCTATGTCAAGCTATTGACTGCCATCGGTTTGTGAGTGCGCATCACCAGGTAGAGTGACCAGGAGGGCTGGGCCATAGGAGGGATATGTGTGGCACCAGAGGCTGCAGCAAGGCAGCTAGGTGCTGGGAGTCAAGGCTTAAGCAGCACAAAGCTGGGACAGGCAGCAGGTCAGGAATCTAGGACAGAAAGAATGGAAAAGTAATCCAGGGCACCAGCAGTCATACTGAATTGAACCTGATACTGGGCTCAGCCAGAAGCTTCTCAGATACAGGACTTTCACAGGTAGAGCAGAAACTAGTCCCAGGGAATGTATTGCCTTACGGAGAGAGCATGGAAGAGATGAGACTGGGTATCTCTGTATCAGACCTACAGAGAAACAGTGGGAATTATGTTGCATTTGAACAAGTCTCTTTTGTCCATTTGCTAACAGGCAATCCTAATATGGATGTGTTTTCCCCTGATTTTTGGACATCACCGGACCCGTGATAATAGAACACAGGACACTTGACAGTTTATGGAAGGCATTGTGTACAAAGGCATTGTACCCAGTGAAGTATTAAGCTTTGTTATTTACATTTCACAGATGAGAAAAGTGAGGCTCACCAAAGCTAAAGGACTTTTTTTGAATCTAGTCATTGGCAGAACTGAAACTTGAATCTCAACCTTCTGATCCTAACCAGCATTCTTTGCTAGCTTTTCCCAAACAGAACGTAACACTAATCATGCTAGTTTGCTGAGAGATTTAGATGTAGATGCTGGGAGAGAGACAACAAATTCAGCACACCGTTATTTACTATTTCATCTCCTCATTCATTCTGTAAGTAGTTGTTAAGCACCTACTGGGGGGGGGGGGGGGGAGGGAGGAGCTAGGTAGAGTGCCCGGCCTGAAGTTAGGAAGACTCATCTTCCTGAGTTTGAATCTGGCCTCAGACACTTACTTGTTTGTGTGATCCTGGGCAAGTCACTTAACCCTGTTTGCCTTAGTTTCTTCATCTGTCAGGTGAGCTAGAGAAGAAATGGCAAACACCTCCAGGATCTTTACTAAGAAAAACCCAAATAGGGTCACAAAGAGTTGGACTAAACGGAACAACAGCAGTGTGCCAGGCACTGTGCTAGGTACTGTAGAGAAAAGTGCAAATAGTGAAACCATTCCTACTTGTAAAGAGTTTACATTGGGGTGGGGGAAATCACAACTGTATGCATACGTGGCATGTATACAAGTTAATAAATACAAACACATGCAAACTGTATGCAAAATACAAGGTAGTTTGGGAGGAAGGGCAGTAGCAGATGAGGGGTCAGGAAAGGCTTCGGGTACAAGATGATGCTTGAGCTGCATCTTAAAGGAAGACAGGGACTCTGAGGTAGAGGTGAGGGAGTGCATTCCAGCCAGATGACATGGTCAGTGAAAAGGCACAGAGATGGGAAATGGAGAATCTTATGTGAGTTATAGAGAGAAGGCCAGTTTGCCTGGATCCAAGAGGGTGGGAGAAGCAGTAATCTGCAATGAGGCTGGAAGGATAGATTGGAGTCAGGTTGTGTAGGGTTTTAAAAACAAAACAGAGTTTACATTTTATTCTAGAGGTAAGTAGGAAGTCTCTGGAATTGGTTGATTTAGGGGAGTCACATGGTCAGATTTGAGTTTAAGAAAAATGACTTTGACAGCAGTATGTAGGATGGACTGTTTAATTCCTTTATTCCAGCATGGGTCCTATGTCTCTTTGAACTCTCCTAGAGTATGGACTCCATTTTATGTCATTTTATTGTTGTAGCCTTTCACACAGTTGCAGAAGCAATTAGATGTTTGATTTCTGAAGCTGAAGCCTAATCTGGGGTGAGCCAGAAAAAATACTCCGTAGTCTGTTTCCTGGTTGAAATGTGGGGCATAAATAGATTTTTGGCAGGTTGCCTCAGGAGTTGTATCAGTAAAACATCCTTTTTGTTGCTTGGAGTCAATCATTTAGCTGTTTTGTGACTGATGCATCTGAGGGGCAATGTGGCTTAATAGAACGAATACTGGGTTGGGGGTTCAGCAAATCTGGGTTCAAGGTTCTATTGGTTTTGTGACCTTGGTCACAAGCTTGACCTTTCTGAGCCTCAGTTATTTCCGCTGTAAAATGAGAAGGCTGTACTTCGTGTTCTTCAAAATCCTCTTCAGGTCTGACATTCTGTAACTATGAGACAGCTAGCAGTGCTGTGGCTAGTGCTCTGGACCTGGAGTCAGGAAGACCCAAGTTCAAATTTGACCTCTGACACTTGCAAGCAGTGTGATCCCAGGCAAGTCACTTGCTCTATTTGTTGGTTTCCTTTGCTATAAAATAAGTATAGTAATATTTGTAAAAAAAAAAAAATGCTTGAATGCCTAACACATAAGTTCCCTTCCCTTTTCTATGAATGTTATATGGGAAAATCTAGTGCTTTGAATTGAATAAGTAGTTAATTGAATAAATAAGTGTTTTTTTTCCAGTTTCTACTTCTTCTCTGGTTCCATAATTGAAAATGGAACACAACACAGGCTGTCTTTCAACATATTGTTAAAACATATTAAACTCTTTAGCAATTAAAAACATTGAGGGGCTAATTCCTATGATTGTTTATTTCCCAAGAAGGTATGTTGGCACAGTCTTAAGATATAGGTCCAAGGGATTTCTTTTAAAAATCTATGGGGGGGCGGCCAGGTAGCACAGCGAGTAAGAGCACCGGCTCCAGTGTCGGGATGACCTGGGGTTTGAATCTGGGCTCAGACACTTAGCACCCACCCAGAAACACCTGGCCATGTAACCTTGAGCAAGTTACTTAACCCCAATTGCTTTAGAAAAAAAAATATATGGGGAGATTTGATCTGTCTTTTTATTATTATTTTTTAGTCATTGGCTCACTCTTTCTTCTGCTGCCCCATGTTGATTTTTAATGTATTGCTGCTGGTGCTTTGAATTTCTTTGCTGTCATCTTTTGCCACAAGCAGCAAGCCTGTTTATTTCAGGAGTCCCCTTCTGGCACATCTGTCTAGCTGTCAGCAACTCAGACTAATTTTTGTTGTCATTTTTATTGTTTATTTTGAAATTATTCCCTTTGATGAGAAGGTGCTGTCTGATTTCTTTTGCAGTAGCTGAGTTGACACAAAGAAAGGGTGGTGAGAATAAGGGAGTAGAAAAGCTGTGAGGGTTTTAAAAATTAACTATTGCCATTGATATTAGACAGTTAGAGACTGATTTTGATTGCTTAGGTAATGATGCCCTTTTTCAGCTGAGGCTTAAGGAGTTACTTTTGCTGTTCTTAGAGTTCAAGAATAGCTTGTAGAACCAATTTCCTTTTTGCCAGGAAAGGAATGACAGACCTTTATTTCCTTGTGCTATGTAGCCTAGGGATTACCTAGGTGGCACAGGGCATAGAGAACCAGGTCTGGAGCCAGGAAGACTCATCTTCCTGAGTTCAAATCTGCCCTTAGACGCTTATTAGCAGTGTGACCCTGGTCAAATCACTTAACCCTGTTTGCCTCAGTTCCCTCATCTATAAAGTAAACTGGAGAAGGAAATGGCAAACTACTCAAGTATCTTTGCCAAGAAAGCCCCAAATAGGGTCATAAAGAATAGGACATGACTGAAATGACTGAACAACACCACCACCTAGCCCAGGACTGTCATGTGCCCTATAGCCTTCCTAAGGGTCAGACATGCTGAATTCTATTCAAGTCAGAGGATTGAGGACTGGAAAAAAGAGGGATCTAAAAGATCGCCTAGGCTGGCCCCTTCCTTTTTCAGTCAATCAGCAATCATTATTTAAGCACTTATTACCTGAGTACTATGTTTATCACTGAGAATATAAAGAAAGGCAAAAAAAAGCCAAAGTCCCAGAGATGGTTTTGTGGAATTCATATTTTACGGGGGAGGCAATATGCAAAAAATTGTACATGCATGATATATTCAGTGCAAGTAGAAGGTAATTTCAGAGGGAGGGCAATAGGAGGGCTGGGGGTGGGAACAATGAGCAAAGAAGGCGTCCCACAAAAGGTAAAATTTAGGCTGAGTCTTGAGGGAAGCCAAGAGGTATAGATGAGGAGGGAGAGATTCTAGGCATGGAAAGATTAGGAATTGGGAGATGGACTATCATGGGAAGTGCAGCAAGGCCAAGGGCAATGAATTGTAGAGTTTGTGGAGGGAAGTAAAGAATGAGAAGAGTGCAAAGGTAAGAAGGGGCCAGGTTGTGAAGGACTTCAAATGCCAAAGAGAGAATTTTATATTTGATTCTGGAAATAGGGAGCCACTGGAATTTATTGTGTAGTGGGGTGACATCATGGACAGACCTGTATTTTTGGAAGATCACTTTGACAGCTGAGTGGAATGGGGAGAGAGTTGAGACTGGGAGACTAACCAGAAGGCACTGTGATAATCCAGGCATGAGGTGATAGGGATTTTTACCTGGGTGGTTGGTTGTGTGAATGGAGAGAAGGGGATGTATGTGGGAGATGTTGTAAATGTAGTAACATAGAAACTCAGCAACAGATTGGATATGTTGGAGGGGGGACCAACAGCTAATTAATGATAAAACCAGAGTTCTCTGGCCAATGCTTTCTCTGTTATATCTCTCTACCTCTGATTTAATTTACTTTAAATCAGACACCAAAACCAAAGATCTTCTTATTGGGAATATGAACCTAACTTTTTTTCTTCTAAATATTTTTTTCTAATTACACAAAGACAATTTTTAACATTCATTTTTAAATAAAAATTCAAGTTCCAAAATAAAATACTATTAAGAAAAAATGAAAATAAAAGAGGGGGAGAAATAAAATTCTGAGTTCCAAATTTTCTCCCTCCCTGCCTTCCTTCCCTTCTCCCTGAGATGGCAAACAATTTGATATAGGTTGCATATGTGCTATCACATAAAACAGATTTCCATATAAGTCATGTGAGAAAAAAAAATAACAAATCAAAAGAAAAAAAACTAAAAAGAAAAAAAAGAAAGTGAAAATAGTATACTTCAATCTGCCCTTAGACTCCTTCAGTTCTTTCTATGAGCCTAACTTGTACAGAGAGGTGTTATTCTATGATGGTTGACATTATTGGCTCTGATTGTATGAAGACACAAATTTCTTTTCACGCTTGGTACCTCACCAGTTTCTGGGCTATGCTCGCTGATGCTACCTTGCATCATTTGTCCAGCATAGTGGTTTTTGACTCGCTATTTCCCACAGGGTGATTTTTGTGGTTTGTGGTTTTTGCCCAACTAGGAGTATGGGAAGGCGCACCTTTATATAAAGCTTCACGAAAGCTGTTTGTTGGTTTAGGGTTGATTGCCCAGGCTTCTGTTCCACAAAGTTTTGTTTTGTATTTTGCTTAGCAACCTTTGATGTCCCTCTGGGAAAAAAGTTGTCTTTTTGAAGAGCTGTTTCTGCTCCCAACTAATTGACATTCATTGAGTATCCATCCGCCTCCTACTCTGGCATACTCAAAAGTAGCACTTGGGGAGGCTGTTACCTTTATCTTTTGGAGTCTTCTCTCCTCTAGAGACAGTGAAATGCAAGAAGATAGTTTAATGTTCTGGGAGATAAAATCCTTGCAAATGGTTTCCCACAGTCTCTTTTCTTTTGCTTTTTTGCAGACTAGACCTACTTTCTTATGTGTTCTTATGTGTGCCTTTGGACTGGGCATAGCTAACATTTATTTGTCTGCTTTAGAAAGGAGAAGTCATCAGAGCTTCTTATTGCGGTAAACCTTATTAAAGACAAAAGTGTATTTGTTTTGTGTGAATATTGATCTGGGCTGGGTGCCTGCTGAATAGGGGACTTGGTTCAATTCTGCTTTACACATATTAGGATATTATTCGTGTGTAGGAATTAGGGCACAGTGGAAAGGGTCAGAAGAGAAGCTGGTTCCTCAAGATTTACTAGCTGTGTGATTCTTGGAGATGTAGTAATAATACCTGTAGTACCTACATTGAGTTGTTGCAAAGATGAAATGAGATAATACGGTTCATTTTAATAAGTGCCTGTGATGTGCAAGGCCAAAGATACAAAGACAAAATAAAACATTTTCTGCCCTTAAAAAACTTATAATTTATTGGGGGGGGGAAGTATGTCATGTACACAGATATGCAGAAGAGATACAAAGTATTTCAGAAGGGGAAAGCATTGGAAGAAAGGGGAAATCAGGAAAGGACTCAGGTAGGAGGTGGTACCCAAGTTGAATTTTAAAGGGAAGGAAGTATTACTGAGGCAGAAGTGAAGAGGGAAAACATACAGGCATGTGGAATATGGGGCACAGCTTATGCAAAGTCTCAGGTAGGAAATGGAATGGAATGTTTGGGGAACAGCATGGAGGTCAGTTTGGCTTCACTGTAGAGTTGGGGAGGGGGAGTAATAATGTGAAATAATCCTAGAAAGATTTGTTGGGAGCCAGATTCTGAAGGGCTTTAAATGCCAAGTTGAAGACTTTGTATTGTATCCTAGAAGGGGGAGTTTCTTTTTTCATTGTTTTTAAATTAATTTTAAATAAAAAAAAAACATTTATTTTTTCCCTCTTAAAAAAAAAGAAATATTATTAGTTTTAAGCAAAACAGATCCACACCCTTCCAGTAAAGCCAACCTACTGTCAATCGGTCCCCATGGACTGGGGAGCCTGACCAAAGCCCTCCAGTTTGTCACTGTCCCCTGGTCTTTTCTGTGGAATGGGTCATCTGGTCCTGCTTGTGTAGTGCAGATGAACGTTGGCTAAGCCTTTATTCTATATAAACTTCCTTATGCTTTGGCTATCTTCTCTAAGGAATGCTTGAAGTATTTTCCTACTCAGTTGATGAGTAGGAAAAGAGAAAATCAGAAATGTAAAAGAGAATGGGTTTAGTTCTGCTAGAGAATGGGGGAAAAAACAATAACATTTTATTTCATGCCCTATCAGTTCCCTTGAAACTCCTAGCAGTAAAATAATCCTCAGCAAAATTGCAAAGACTTTGCACTTGCTTAAAGGAAAATCAGGAAAGGCTTAGCAATCATATTGCTTGTGAATTGAGGTATTTAGAGACCCTATTTTTAGCTTAAAATATGTGGAGATAATAGCAAACAAGTAAATGAACCATCTGTACCTGGAGTCTCTTCTCTGATTCCTAGAGCAAACTTCCATAGCTACCCGGTCGGTGGGTCCGGTTGACCCACTGCACCCCAAGCTAACGTCAGCTTTGCAGGACAAGAAGATGAATATGTGGAATTTTCTCTTTCTTCTGTAAAGGTATTTTGCCTGACTTCTGAAAGTGATTTGACTTTTTATCAGGCCTCTGGGAAATGGAAAAGAAGTGGATAGTGTGATACCTTGGAAAAATTTCCAAACAGGCATTTTTTGACTTGAGTGTCTTCCCACTTCCTTTCTTTGTCTAGGGAGAGCTGGGTGGTATAGTGGATAGAACACTGTACCTGGAATTAGGAAGACCGGAGTTCAAATATAACCTCCCATACTTCCTAGCTGTGTGACGATGGGCAAATCACTTAACCTCTGTTTACCTCAGTTTCCTCATTTGCAAAATGAGGATAATAATAGCACCTACCTACCTAGGTAGTTGTGAGGAGAAAATGATTTAATATGTTTGCAAACCTTAGGTTACCATATTATTATTTTCTATTTCTTTCTGATCTCTTCCTTAACTCCCTATGACAAGCCCTGTGGCTCTAAGCCACATACCTTCTCACCCAGTGTTTCACCCACATTTGTCTGTCTTCTCCTTTGTCTTTTTCCCAATTCCCACAGCTTAGAGTTGAGTTGAAAGTTGTCATTAAACTAATTTATATGGATATGTGAATGAAAGAGCTTCTTCATCTTTCCAGCCTTAACTCAAGATAGATTAATGCCAAGGAATGGCCTCTCTTAGGGACTCAGACTCCCAGTGGCTGGAGGAGGATGTGCCTATCAGTGCAAGGAGAGGGAGTTCCAAGGAATTGGAGCTAGCTGTGAGTTCCCTAGGTCCTCCTAGATTCTTTTAGACACTATGGCACAAAATTGGTTCCTTGGGGTTGGAAGAGCTTTGAAGGGAATGAGAATGCCTTCAACTCTCCAATTCTAAATCTCCAAAATTATCTCCTTCCCAGTTTTACTTTTGGCTTTTATCTGCCTCTCTCACCTCTTGCCTTTGCCGAGCTAACGCAGGATGTAAGGTGTTCTGGAAAGCATATAGCAATCCCTAACTTGGGGTTATGAGTCTTTATTTCTTGGTAGTCAAATCAATAAAGTATGCATTAAGCACCTACTGTATGCCACCCTATGCCAGGTATTGAGGCCACAGAGACAAAAACTATATAACCCCTCCCCTCTAGGAGCTTAGACTGTATTGGGGGAGGGTGAGAGAACTACATGTACTGGGCATAAGGAAGTAAATACAGAGTCGATACAAGGTAATTTCAGGGTTGCTGAGGGTACTAGTGGCTGGGAAGATCAGGAAAGTTCTCATGTGCCAGCTGGTCCCTGAGCTAAGTTTTAAAAGAAGCTAAGACTTCTAAGAACAGTGAAGAGAGAGTGCATTCCTGGCCCGGAGGACAGCGACAAGCAGTGCTAACGCATGGAGATGGAAGATGGAGAGTCAGGAGTGATGAAGGGCAAGGAAGCCAATTTCACCGGATCATGGAGTACAAGGAGGGGAGCAGAGAAAGGCGGAATGAGACTGGAAAGGTCGCTTGAATCAGCGTGTTAAAGGGCTGTACCTGAGATGCAGGAGTTTGTATGTGAGCCTAGAGGTGATTTAATAGTGAGCTATTGAAGTTTATTGACATTCAGAGGAACATGTCAGGCTGTGCTTTGTTTCTGATCTCAAGATTAGGAGGGTCACTGTGGCAACTTTAGTGAGAGTGGGTTGGAGAGGGGAGAGACCAGTTAGGAAACCATTATAATGATCTAGGTGAGAAGCATGGATGAAGACCTGAAGAAGGGTGTGTGTGAGTGTGTGTTGTGTGTGTGTGTGTGTGTGTGTGTGTGTGTGAGTGATTTAAAAGAAAAGAAAACCTGTGGGAGAGATATGGTAGATGTTGTGGAATCAGTAAGACTTGACATTTGAATATGGTGTTGGGAAGAGGAAAGAAGGGAGGTAGTGAGGGGGAGAATAAAAAAATCAGTGATTCTGTTGATTGCCATTCAGAATGACCTCCCACTAAGGGAATACATTAAAAAAATTTTTTTTCAGTTACTTTTTATTTAGCCTTTGGTTCTTAGCTTTTAGTGGAAAGTCTGAGTTCTCCCTTTGAGATTTAGTATTCTTTGAGGTTACCTTCCTTGTACGTAATAGGACTTGATGTGTAATGTTTTTCATCTGCCCCACTGACAGCAAAGTTGGTCTTTCTGTTCTTTTGTTGTCCCTTGCTTCTGTTTTTAAGCTAGATAATCTCTTTGGGTTTTGGGGGCAGCAATTGTTAATGGTCCCAGCAGGGGCTTGTTCAGAGAGAGTCCATTTGTCTAGGATTTGAGTAACTGAGCCTAGGATTACTGTCTGCTCCAGAATTGGTGGGGGAGCAGGGGGTGAGGGGAGAGAGAAATGTGCCCTTCTCCATTCTTATCTGCAGAGAACCTATTTTCTCCCCTGATACAGTAGAGGTAAATTAAAATTGAATGGATTATTTCAAGGATTAAATCACCAGCCCTTATTTCTTTCTGAAGGAGGGCCCAGAATGGTTAATAATGAATCAGTCCTGTTTTTTTATGAACATATGGCGTGTGCTTGTGTTATAGTGTGAGCCCACAGTATGAGGCCCGGGAGGAGTGTGCTTCCTTGGTTTGAAGAAAGAGTCAGCGTGTATGGGCCGAATTTGGGATTTACCTCTCTCTTTCCTTAGAAGCAGGTCTGGGTTTCCAAACATTCAGCCATTCAGGAGGATTTCCTGTCATTTTGCAGTGTTATAATTTACCATCATAAAAACCCTCCACCCGTTTTGTGCTATTGTCTGGTTTCTCTTTTTTTTCCTCTTCCTTTTTTCCCCCTTTTGGAGTGGGAGGGAAGCCAGATGGAACACACTGCAGTCTGAATGAACCTTGAACGACAGACTAACGTGGATGCTTGTTCTGTTTCTTCCTCAGCTCCAGAAGAAAAGGAGGTAATTAAAGGACAGTACGGGAAACTCATAGATGCTTACGGATGCTTGGGCGAGCTCAGGTTAATATCTGGTAAGTGCCCATTCAGGTTAAAGATGATGGGAATCAGGATGTGCATTACTATACTCTGCAAATAGCTGGGCAAATAGCACCTTTTGCATCAGGTCTGAAACACTCATGGGGGTCCAGCTGTTTTATTTTGTAGCTGTAATCGAACCTCTTCAGCATTTCTTTAGAAAACTAAACTTGTATCTTAATGCAGATGAAGGGGGTAAGGGGCAAATGGCTGAATCTGGATCATCATTATTTATTCCGTAGACCACAGCAGCTAACAGCTTTAGGCTGGTGCGAGACGAGATTGGCATGGTAGAGAACAGAACTTCCTTCCATCCTCCACCCAAATAAAAGCCTGGTCTGGGCAGCCCTGTCGGTTTTTAGTCTTTTGGTCTCTTTGTGTGGCATCTGTAGGATTAGAAGATGCTGCCAAGGGGGTGCAAGTGAAGGACAGGGTTGATGGGCAGGACTGCTAACTTGGAGGGCAGAGGAGCTGAGATGGGGGTGGTGTAGGAATTATATATGTGGTAGAAGGCGAAGAGTAGAAATGCAGATTTATAAAATGAAGGTAAAGAAACACTAGTTTAGAGCTGGGGTGGGGATGGGGGATGGGAATTGAGGTTTATAACTTTATCTGATACTAGAAGGTATAAAAATATTGGGAAATAGCACTAGATAGACTGGAAGACCTGTGTTTACCCCTGCCTTTGACAGCTGTGTGGACAGGAGAAAGGCACTTAACATGTCTGAACCTTAGTTTCTTCATCTATAAAATAGGGATAATACTATGAGATCTATAGGGCTGCTTTGAAGCTCAAATGTAATTATATTCAAATTGTTACACAAATGTCATTATTGTTGTTATTATTGTTGTCATAAACTAGCCTTTCTAGCATGTCTCATTTTGGGGAGTAATCTGGTCATAGCGTGTATAGTTTAAGATGTCAGTAACTTCTGGTATAGACCAAGCAATTTGGTTCTAGTGTGCCTGCACTGCAGATTACTGATCCTTTAGGGTCCATTGTACCACAGCTTTATACCCTGCTTACTGGACCAACTCAAGAAGTAGTTCCTATCTTCTTATCTGGAATCCACCCACTTTTTACCTATTATCTTTTTTTTTTTGAGGCAATCAGGGTTAAGTGACTTGCTCAGGGTCACACAGCTAGTAAGTATCTGAGGATTTGAACTCAGGTCCTCCTGACCCCAGGGCCCATGCTCTATCCATTGTGTCACCTAACTGCTCCTACCCATTACCTTTTCCTGGCCTGCTGGCAAAAAGAAAGGACATGCAGATTTCTTTCACATGACCAAAGCCAGTGACTAGTCTATTAATTCCTGAAATAGAACTGAGACAAATTATGATTAAATAAAAATGGGAAATTCTCTGAATTGTTCTCCCCTAGATTTAAGGATTTCTCCCTTTGCCTCTCCCTCCATGTCCCAGAAGTTTCTGGACACACAGGCCAGGTAGTAAGTAGATGTTTTAAAATGAATGACTTTAAAAAAACACACACACATTAAAAAACCTCAACCCAACTACTTTTCTTTGTAATGTTTTTCACTACATTTCTGGAGGTTCTGCTGACATGGGATAATTACTCTTCAACTGTAACCCTTCCCTCAGAAGCTGTTCCAAGTTTTCTCTTTCTTCAAGCCTCAAATTCCATCCCACTCCCTTCTCCCTTAGCGGATGACCTTACTTCCTACTTTAGAAGGGACTTGAGGTCACCAGACATAAACTCCCTCAATCCTCCATTCTTGGACCTCAAAACCTCTTTGTTCTCACCTCTCCCCTCCTCCACTGTTCCATCTCATCTCAGAGGATTAGGTTCCTTCTTGCCAGGAACTGCTACGTCATCTCTTTTAGAATCTTGTTCTGTTGGTCATTCTCTTATTTTTTATTTTTTTCCTTCTCATTGACTCCTTCCCTGCTGCCTACAAATGCATATTCAGGTGACCTGTATCCTAAAAAAAAAAAACCCAAAGCAAGAAAAAAATTAATCATTTCTACCTTGCTATCCCCCATAAGCTTTTATATCCCCCCCCTCCACTCCCACACACACACATGATGGCATCAGTAAATTCCCCAAAGGAGTGGTCTGTTTTCTCTACTGATACTCTAAATCCTCTTGAAATTTGTCTTCCAATCACAGTTTTTTGAAACCTCTCTCTGAGGTCATAAATGACCACTTAATGAACTTTCCTCATTTTTTATCCCCAGACTACTAAATCTGACAGTAGTGAGTACTCCGTTCTGCTTCATAGTCTTTTCCTTTGACTTCCATGATGCTGGTTCATTTTCTATCTGACTGACATCTCCTTTTTGTCTGATTAATAGTTATCTTCTTTCCCTAATAAGAAATATGGACAAATATGTGGCACAGTGGATAGAATGCCAGCCCTGGAATCAGGAGGACCTCAGTTCAAATCCAGCCTCAGATACTGTAGCAGCAAGCACCCCAAGCGTCCTCAGGGTTTGCAGCTACCACAGGTTCTTGGATCTGCTTTGTTAAAGGAAAGCAACTCAAAATGGGTTAACAAGCTTACTTTAATCAGTCAGATGTATATCATTTACCTAGTTCAGGGGAAAAAGATCAGCACCCCGAACTTCAGAACATACAGACATAATTATCAAGACAGAAACATCAAGTAGACAGATTTCCAAACTGTCCAACCATTACATCCATACCCAGTCAACATCTGGGTTTCCACATTCTGGGTTTTTCAAAGCCGGGGGACTCTCAACAACGGCTTCCCAGAATTCAGATCAAATCACAGAACACTTCTCAAAGTGAGTCCCAAAACAAAGCTACACATCAGGGTTTATATAGCCTTCTCCTGGCTCAGAGAATGTAACAACCTTATTGACCCACTGGCCAATCAAAAAGTATCTACTGAAAAACAAGCCTCCCTCCCCAGGCTTCTGGTGCACTTTAGCCTAGGGGCAGGGAAGATCTTTAAAATTTACATTCGCATTACAGATACTTACTAGCTGTGTGACCTTGGGCAAGTCACTTAACCCTGCTTACCTCAGTTCCTCATCTGTAAAATGAGCAGGAGAAGGAAATAGCAAACCATTCCAGTATCTGTACCAAGAAAACTCCCCAAATCGGGTCAGAAAGAATTGGACACAACTAAAAATGACTAAGCAACAACTTTCCCCGAATGCACTGGTCCACTTCTTGTCTCTCTCCACTCACTTATTTGGTGAACTCATCCATTGCCCTGGCTTTGTTTATCGTCTCTGTACAAAAGAGGCTCAGAACTATGTCAGTGCTGTATCCCCTACTGCCTGTTCTCATTGCTACCTGGTTGTTCCACCATCATTTCAGACAGACTGAGCTTCTCCCTTATTTCTCCCTACATCCTAATTTTTATCATCTTGCCAATTGCTCAAGCTCAAAATCTCCATCTTCGTTGACTCTTCCCTTTCTTCATCCCATTAATTGCCATGTCCTCTATTCTTTATCTTTGATATTACCTATCCTCTGACTTTCTCTGTCTGTTCTTCTTTTCTACCATGACTCTAGCCATCTGAGCTGTCATCTCTTTTCACCTGAAATGTGGTAACAGATTCTTAATCAGTGTTCCTCCCCCATGCTCCCCTTTTCCAATCCACCCTTTACACTCCTGCTTATATAATCTTCTTCTTTGATCATATGAGACTTCCCAATGCCTGACAAATAAAAGACATCTTATTCTGTCCTCTGGCTCAGTGTTTCATAGTCCAGTGCTGTGCCTTTGTTTAGGCTATGTCCTGGTCTGGAATGCTCTCCTTCCTCACTTCAACCTGTTAGGATCTCTAGTTTCCTTTAAAATTCAGCTCATGTGCTACCTTCTTTGGGAAGCCTCCTCAGATCCCCTCCTGAAATAATCACATATATGCTTATCTGTTGTCTACCAATAGAATGTCCCTCGGTCAGGGACTATGTTTTGTTTGTATTTTTTTTTTTTTTTACCTCCTGGGGCACCTGGGTGGTATAGCCCTGGAGTTAGGAGGACCTGAGATCAAATCCAACCTTAGACACTAGTTATGTGACTGGGCAAGTCACTTAATCCTATTTGCCTCACTTTCCTCATCTGTCAAATGAGCTGGAGAAGGAAATGACAAACCACACCAACATCTTTGCTAAGAACAAAGATCTGGATACAAGTAATCAGCTGAACAACAACCTAGCATAGTGACACACAGTAGGCACTTTATAAATGTTTATTTGATTGGATTCTTCTGTCTGGCTCCAGTTAACCTTTGTATCCTTATTTTATCTCACTCCGCTTTTAGCACTTTATATTTTAGTCAAGCTAGATAAATAATTCCTGCTTTTCTCCTGTCCTGCCTTTCCTATGTAGGGCATCACTCAAGCATAGAATGAATCCTCACATCAGGCTCTTAAAATCCCAGGTATCTGCCTACCAGAATATACAAACCAATAAACAGGCAAATTTAAGAACCGAGAGGATCAGGAAAAGCTTCCACTAGGCCAGCTCAAAGGTGAATTGAGTCTTAAAGAAAGCTGGTGTTTTTAACAGGAAGGAGGTAAGGTGGAAATGGATTCCACACTTGGAACAGCTCGTGTGAAAGAATAGAGAAGCATTGCATGTGGTGAATTGTAGGTCAGGATAGAGGGAATGAAAAATGATGAAGGGCAGTATGAGATGAATATGGAAAGGGGGGCCCTTTAAATGCCAGGCTGAGCACTCTTTATTTCATCCTGGAGGCAGTCTGGCATCACTGAAGATTTGGCAGTTTTGGGGACGATGGATTGGAAGGGATAGCATCTGGAAGCAGGGCACCCAAGATTGCTGCAGTAACATCAAGGCCTGAACTGGGAGATTGGCTGTCAGTGGAGGGAAGGCTGTGAATGTGAGACTCGCTCATAGGATCGCTAAGACTTATCAGCTGACTGTATATGGGGGTGAGGGACCATAAAGAGTTAAGTTTGACTTTGAGGTTGTGAATCTCGGTGTCTATCGGCACCCTGGCCAGAAATAGGGAAATTTGGAGGAGGATTGGGTGATAGGTTCCAATTTGGATATTTTAAGTTTGAGATGTAAAATGTGTGACTGGAGCTCAGAAGAGAGGTGAGGGCTGGAAATACAGATTTAGGAATCACCCTCATAATCATCTCCCCTAAACTGAAGACTTCTATCTCTTCCTTTTCCAATTTCTTGTAACGTTTGGCCTGCACCCTCTCATTTGCATTTATCACATTCTCCCTTTAGCAAAGTTATTTGTGCACATATCCCACCCCCTTCCATTGGTTAGCAAGCGCCTTCACATCAGGCTTTGTGTAGTGTCTATCTTTGCATCCCAGGTCTGACCATGCCGCTCCCCCCTGCATGAAACTCTTGGCCTCTTTCTACTTTCCTGGTATTAC
Source organism: Petaurus breviceps papuanus (assembly GCF_028583685.1). Classification (NCBI taxonomy): domain Eukaryota; kingdom Metazoa; phylum Chordata; class Mammalia; order Diprotodontia; family Petauridae; genus Petaurus; species Petaurus breviceps. Next base: position 1,301,706 of record NW_027187349.1, read on the forward strand.
ATTTGCAACACTGGCCTTCTTTGCACAGGAGAGTCCATTTCCAGGCTCTGTGCTTTCCAGTCCTTGTTCCCATAACTGGAAAGCTTTCCATCCTCAGCTCTGCCTCCTGCCTTCCTTCAAGGTGTAGCTCAAATCTTACGCTGTGCAAGAGGCGTCTTCCAGTCTCTGCTTGTGCCTCTCCTCTGAGATGACCTCCCATTTACTGTGTGGGTGTGTATGTGTACACATATATATTATAACAATAATAATAACTAGCATTTATATAGTACCTACTATGTGTGAGGAACTGTGCTAAATGCTTTATAACATTAACATGTGCGTATATATGAGTATGCATATGTATACACAACTATGTGGATGTAAACATTCCAGATGGGAGACAATATTCCATGTATATGTATGTGCATGAATACATACATGTTGTAAATGGAAGGTAGCCTGTATACACACATGTAGTTATAGACATGTACATGCACACATACTGTAAATAAGATGTATTTGTACTTTTATCTGTGTAGTTGGGATGCAGGACTGTTCTTCCTCTTCCTTCCACACATATGTATATACACACGTATAGCTTGTGTGTGTGTGTGTGTGTGTGTGTATGTGTGTGGTTTGTGCAGTTATTCACATATTATCTCCCACATTGATATATGAACTCCTGGAAGGCAGGGACTGTGTTTTGACCTTTGTAGCTCAGCACAGTGACTGGCACATAGATGCTTAATGCTCATTGACTGGCTGTTTTTCTTGAATTGGCATTTATTATGAATTTGTTGAATTTACATGACTGCCAGTTGTTTCTGTGGAAGGAGGTGTCTCTCCTATTCACATTTTTAAGACCTAAATTTTCCCAACTAACAGACATGGAGAAAGGGTTTTCTCCTGGAGAGGCTACCATTCTTGCCCTTCCACTCAAGTATAAAATTGAATTTGTGCCTGGAAGTAAGCAATTATTGAGAAGAGGGTACAATGACTCAAAGATAGACAAGGGGTCTGGGAGAGGAAATCTTTGTATCATTCATCAGGGACCCCGCTTCTTTGGTAATGGGTTACTCTGCTGAGTGTACATAGGGTTTCCAGGATGAGGGGATTGCTGTTAGCTCAATAATGACCAGAGAGGCTTGGAAGGCTACAATCTAAAGGTCTGTTAGGCTGAGTATCTTGGCTTGGAGCACATGTTCCTTGACCTGTCTGATAGCTCCAAGTTTCAGAGAAACCATCCAGGCTGGGCTTTGTGAGCTGAGAATTATGATCCATGAAGGGCAAGCATTGAGAGTGAGACTAGGCCTGTACTCTAGAGAAATAAGAGAAAAAAGGTCCTAATGACACAAATATTTATAACAGCTCAATTTTAATAGTGACAAAGAGCTGGAAACTAAAGGAGTGCCTACCCTTCAATTAGGGAATAATTGAAGAAATTATGTTATATGGATGTAATGGAATATTTATGTCGTAAGAAATAAAGAAAAGGTGGTTTCAGAGAAACCTAAGAATGATTGTGAACTGAGGCTGAGATAAGTGATTACAGAAACACAAGAACAATTTATATTGTAACATTAACATTGTAAAAATGAACAGTTTTGGAGGAGGGGGGAGATGATCAGTACAATGATCTACCATGACTTAAGGGGACCAGTGATAAAGAATTCTTGCTGTACAGGAATTCTCCTGATAGAGCACTCGTGGATTAATTTGCAGAATGAAACATACATTTTTGGACATGACCAATACTGGAATTTTGTTTTCTTTTTTTTTTTTTTAACTTGTGACAGGGGGAACGTAAGGGAGAAAATAAATGCTTAGGAGTTACAAACCAGTGGTTAAAACTTTACCACTCGTTTGGACAAGTCACTTCACCTTACTGAGAGTTTTCACATCTGTAAAATGAGAATAATATTTAATTTATTGATCTGAAAGTTTGCTTTTGACTGAAAACACTGAAAAGTATAAACAGCCATCCAAATGCAGGGTGGCATTAGTGATAGAATAGATTTATCTAATTACTGTGTTACCAAATCACAGATCTCAATTGTGTGTGCTAATGGCAGGTTAGAGCAGTGAACGGTTTTGGACGTTTGTGACCCACCTTGAGTGTGGATGGTTGAAAGAAGCGTGCTTCCTAGAATGCTTAGAGGTTGCAGAGGAAGGGGTAGGCCAGAGACCGACTGACCAGGAAATCTTCCTGAAAATATGTTAGGTGGGGGAGGATAGTAGGAGGGCAAAAAAACTATTTCGAGAGAACTTTGTGTAAGGTAGAGGAATCCTGAGCAGCTCAGGTGATACATGGGTAATGTAAAGTCCAAAGATTTTGGGGCAGACCCTAGTAGGAAAGTCACCTTAAAGTTGAAATCCTTGTCTCTGATATATTCACTTTTAGAATCAAGTAAAAGTAAGGCTATCTAGAGTATCTTGCAAGGAATGACCTCTATAAATCTTGAGTGTTGAGCGGATAATGACGTAGTGATTCTGCAAAAGGAAAGGAAGAAAACTATGACATTTCTTATTTTTAGGGAAATCGAGGTGGTGTAGTGAATAGAGTGCCAGCCTGGAATTAGGAAGACCTGAGTTCAAATCAGACTTCAGACATATACTAGCTGTATGACTCTGGTCAAGTCACTTAATTCTGTTTGCCTCAGTTTCCTCAGCTCTAAAATGAGCTAGAGAAGGAACCCCTCCAGTAGCTCTACCAAGAAAACCCCAAATGGTGTCACAAGAAGAAAACAGCTGAAGAACAATAAAGTTAGAGTATCCTGTGAGAATCTTTTGTTTAAACCTTGTAGCTGAACTGTCAGCCAAGGGAATGATGTGGTCCTTGGACACACTGAAGTGATTTGGAAAAAAGCCTAAATGGTCGTCACCACCATTATAAGGCTATGTGACCACTGGCAGAAGGTAGGAGGGTATAGCTATGCAAAACACTTATGACATTGTTCCTGAATAAACAAAGCCTGTGTTGTGCCTGTTGGTATCACCATCCCCCATCCCAGTGGTGGAAATGACAAATGACCATTGAGAGGTCAGTTTAGCTCCCAGAGAGACTATGACTCTCTGTTTAAAAATAAATTTCATTTATATTTTTTGTTGTCACATCACCTACATATCCCAACGTATCCCTACAAAGAAAAGAACAGAGGGGAAAAACAGATAAGCAAAGCTAGCCCACACCTGGAAAAAGTCCAGTTTTGTATGCACTGCTCTGCACTCAAGTCCCCCCATGTCTGTAAAGAGGGTAGGGAGGTGCCTTGTTATACCTTTCCTCTGAAGCCAAGCTTGATCATTAATTTCATAGAATTTAGTTTTAGTTGTTATTCTTTCCACTTACGTTGTTGTGGTCATTGTGTAATTGCTTTCTTAGTTCAACTTTGTTTCTCTTTGCTTCTCTATATTAATCACATTCATCATTTCTTTTGTTGTTGTTTGTTGTTGTGTTTTTGGAGGGGGGAAGGCAGGGCAACTGGGGTTAAGTGACTTGCCCAAGGTCACATAAGTAAGTGTTAAATGTGTCTGAGGTCCGATTTGAACTTCAGTCCTCCTGACTCCCAGGGCCAGTGCTCTATTCACTGCCCCCATTATTTCTTACAGGACAGTAATATTCCACTCTATTCATGTACCACAGTTTGTTTAGTCATTCCCCTGTCTTTACAGACAGACCGTTTTCAAAGGAACTCTGGGGGAGATGTGGTAGAGGCAGCACTAGGTAAAGCAGAAAATAAGAGTCCTGGGTCTACTACAGTCAGGAAGACCTGAATTCAAATTTGGCTTCAGACACTTTCTTGCTATGTGATCCTGGACGAGTTAACTTCTGCCTTAGTTTCTCTTGGGAATAATATTAAGACTGCCTTCCTTGGGTTGTCATGAGGACCAAATGAGGCCCTTAATAAATGCTTTTTCCTTTCTATCCCTTTCTGCTTTTGACTGAAGACCTTAAATAAAAGAATGTACAGAACAAATTTGAGTCTCATTGGGAGAAGAGAATTTCTCCTGTGGAGCTGAGGTTATATTATTCACATATAGTACCCAAGGGGGTCAGAAGTGGCCAACTGGAAATGACCCTTAGCTACTGCCCAGGCCTATGTAAACAAAGCTCTAATTTTAGACGTGCCCTCCTCTCTCTATCTGGATGCTTATCTTTTGACCTCTCTACTTGCAGACCTTACCTAACCAAGTTTGGGAACTGAGGCCTACCCTAAGTATTAAAGTATATTAAAACTGAGACGAAGGGTTGACTCGGTTACTGAGGTCTTTTCTGTTGCCCGAGTCAGGTTTTCTTCTTCCTCTGTGCTGCCCTTTCAATCTGTGCAGATATCCTAGTTCCTGACTCATTTACAAAATTTTGGCACCTCCTTTCCCTTGGCTGGGCCCTCTATTTAGGTCAGTCTAGTTTTTGTCTGGTTTCCCAGCTTCTGACCCATTACTGTCTCTGATCTTTTCAGGAGATAATGGGTAGAAGATTGGACTTCTTATTACTTCACCACTGACCTGAGGATACCAGGTTTTTTTTTTTCCCTACTCTGGGCTATTCACATTATCTTTCAAACCTCTGTTTGTGCAGCACCCATCAGGTTCTGGATGCTTCTCCAGTCTGGCCCGCTGCCAGGAAAAGTGTTTAAAATATACAAATAGGAACTGTGAGGGGGGGGGGGGGAGGGTTGAGGTTCCTCCCGCACTAAAGCTATTTAGGGAGTGGTTCTAGTCATTCAGTTTAATAGATTTTTAACTTGTAAACACCCACCTTTGGTGGTTACATTTGAAAGCAGCAATATGGAAAAAGAGAAGCTTTCAGCTAGTGGAATCGAAATACCTGGTTTTAGGATCTTTTCTTTGCTACTTATTCAATCTGGTAGCCTTGGATAAATGGCTTCTCTCCAGGCCTCAGTTTCCCCACCTGCCAATGGAGGAGGTTGAACTGATCATTGCTGAAGTTCCTTCCAGCTCTAAGAATAATGAATGACCCTAATGAACAATGAGCTCCACTCTGGGGCTTAGGGTTGTTGGAGAACTCCTGTCTAGGTTTTTTTACACCCAAGAGTCACAGATCACCTGGAAGAGACCTTGCCAGGTACTTAGCCTAATGCTTTTACTTTCCAGGTGAGGAAACGAGGCCCAAGTGACTACACACAATTAGTTCTCTTTCCCCTATTGCCTTTCTCTTAGGGAGGAGAACTATTCTTCCTGGTCCTGATCTTGTCTCCAGCATTCAACAACAGCTGGTCTTTTATTCTTGCTGCTTGATTATCTAGAACATTTTTTTCCACTTTTCTAAAAATTGTCCTTTTTACCTATGTTGAAATAGCCTCCCCGAGTCGAGTAAACATGAATTTCTCAAGACTATTAAACCATTTGCTTCCTAATACTCATTCATATTTTAATTTGGAGACCAGCCTCCGAGGAAACCCCTACCTGTTTTCTAGAATGAAGTCTGTTCCACTTTTTCTGTAATAGTCCTAAGCTCTCAAGTGGGGCTCATTTAAAATAGCTATTTCCATCAGCCTCCTGGACGGAGTTTTCTTTCACTCCCTAACTGCTGCTGCCCCATACCACAGTTGTTTTTGGGAGTGAAGAACATTTAAGCACATCTGAGACTTTGTTTTGAGGAGAGATTTCTGCATCCTGAAGAAGTGGGTGTCACTCACAGAAAATAAAATGAAGGCCCTAGACAGACCTTGTGATCCTGCTGCCCTTTTCCTCATCTCATCCCCTGCTATGACTCAGACCAGTCTCCCTAGCTGTCCCTCTCATATCTGGAATGCTCTCCCTCCACTCAGACTACTGAACTCCCTGGCTTCCTTTAGGTCTCCACTAAATCCTACCTTCTATAGCAAGCCTAAGAACAACTCTAACTCCTCTTAATTCTAATGTTTTCCCTCTATTAATTATTTTCTGTGTTTCCCCTATATGACTTGCTTTATATATATTTGTTTGCATGTTATCTCTCCCATGAAATTGCAAGCCCCTTGAGGGCAGGGACTGTCTTTTGTCCCTTTGCATGCCCAGCACAGTGCCCGGTACTTAGTAGGTGCTCAATAAATGTTTATTGATTGATTGATAATTTTGAAATTCATTTCTGCTTATCCTATGTGGGAGTTCTGAGGGATTCTGTCTCCTTCATTTAAGACATGAAAGAAGGAAGGGGTTTGGATTGAGTTAAGAGATCAGTAAAGAATAATCAGTCCAAGATATAGAGGAAAATCAGGATAAAAATCTGAATTCTGGTCTAGATTCCCAAGATTTTCTCAACTCTTGGTCCTTAGAATATAATCTGAAAAAAAACCTCCCCAGGTGATTTCCTTGGGTCATTTAGAGCTGGGTGGGACCTCAGAGGCCATCGAAGCAATTCTCATTTTAATCTCTCTTATGCCCATGGAAGTTAAGTGACTTGCCCAAGGTCACAGGTAGTAAAAGATGGAGGCATTTGAACCTGGGTTCTTTGACACTAAAACTTCCTTCTGTCTTTTCATATCAAATATTAAGTGGCTACGATGTGCCAAGCATTGTCCCAAATGTACTCTAGCTTTATTATGATTCAACAAGCATTACATTATCCTACTATTATTATTTATTATTGTTAACTTGGTCTTGTGACTTCTTCACTATTCAGTTCTATTTTTTAGGTAGATTATTTTAGCTCTTTGACCTTGGGCAAGTCCCTTACACTCCCAACCTCCCCTCCTCAGTTTCCTCCTTTGTAAAGTAGACACACAAATACTGGCCCAACCTCACTGCATGTAAGGAAAGTCCTTTGTAAACTGTAATAAGCAACATGTAAATGCAAGCTATAGTTGTAACTTATTTTTGGCGTGCATTTAAATGGTTACCTCTTTTGTTCTTGAATCTTATCCTACCTTCCAACTTTATTTCCCATGACTTTCCAGCATGCATCCTCTGCTTCAGACAAGTCAGTCTTAAATATCTTAGTCTAGGAAATGTGCTGTTCTTATTTTCTGCTCTATATTTTGGCTCATAATGTCCCTCTGTATCTCCCCTGCTTATTCAAATCCAATGCATTCTTATCCTGGTCCAACTAGATAGGGCATTACTCTTTCCATAGAGCCCTTTTAGATGACTTTAGCCCACAGAGTGATAGTTTCCTTTTCTGAACTCCTCTTGTCCATATTGCTCCCTTTGGCTTTTCATCATACTGCCTTATATCGATAATTAACTGTTTTATCTAGATTTAAAAAAATGTCACTTTTTTCCTAACATGGCAATGCAAGAATTTATTTTGCTTGACTATGAATATTTATTACAAAAGTTTTTGTTTTTTAAGATTTTTTTTAATAGTGGGGGTAGGTGGAAGGTAGAGAAAATAGATATTTGTTAACTGAAAAATTTATTTTAATATCAAAATATATTTATGAATCTATATATTTAATATCGATGTATATCAAAAGATTATATACATCTTGTTGATTATATGTCTTGTTGATTACATACAGTCTGAGCTCTTGGAGGGAGGGTGAACATTGTCTTGTTTCTCTGGTATCTCCTGCCAGTATTTATGGTGTACATAGTGGGCACTGTTTATAAATTTCTTGAATGAAAAAAAGCTGGACATTGCCTCACAATATCTCACAAAAAGTAGTGTACTTTTTTTCCTATTAATTCCATTGCCTGGTTGTGTATGGAACAAGTGACCCTTATATCCTTTTGTCCTGACAAAGGATTCTATTGATCCTAAAAAACAAAAACAAAACAACCACAGGAGAACTGATTGAACCATTCTGGAGAGCATTTTGGAATTATGCCCAAAGGTCTATAAAACTCGCATACCCTTTGATCCAATGATACTACTAATAGGTCTGTATCCCAAAGAGATGTTTTTTAAAAGGGGGAAAGGACCTATTTGCACAAAAATATTTATAGAAGCTTTTTGTAAAGGCAAAGAATTGGAAATTGAGGGCGTACCCATCAATTGGGGAATGACTAAAGAATTGTGATGTACGATTGCAATGAAATTTTTCTGTGTTATAAGAAATAGTGAGTAGGCTAATTTCAGAAAAACCTGGAAAGACTTATATAAACTGATGCAAAGTGAAGTGAGTAGAACCAGAACATTGTATAAATAGCAACAGTGCCATATGATGATCAACCCTTGTGAATCATTTAGCTATTCTCAGCAATACAATGATCTAAGACAATACGCTGAAAAATGCTATCTACCTCCAGGGAAAGAACTGATAGCATCTGAATATAGATTGAAACATACAAACTTTGTGCATTTTTGTTTTCCTTTGGGTTTTATCTTCTTTCATAACATGACTAATATGGTAAAACAAACAAACCAAAAAAAAAAAAACCCAACCACATGAGATAAAAGTTTGCTGTAATAAATGGACTAATAACCCTAGGGTATTTGACAACAAGGATGGGCTTTTGAATATAGATTGGACTGAACCCAAACCCTTAAGGATAGACCAGTTTTATACACACACACACACACACACACACACACACACACACACACACACACACA
>NW_027187349.1:1310191-1331184 GCF_028583685.1 Petaurus breviceps papuanus
ACACACACACACACACACACACACACACACACACACACACACACACATATATATGTGTGTGTATCTCAACTTTTGGGAGTAGAAGAAAGATCATGGGATCAAAAATTTGAGTTGGTTGGGGACCATCTAGTCCAACTCCCTTGTTTTACAATAAGGAGACTAAGACACCGTGAGGTTAAGTGATTTGCCCAAGATCACAAAGGATTAAGTGGCAGAACCAGGATGTAAAACCTATGTCCTCTGATTTCAAATCCAGACTGCTTGGTTCAAGATTCGTTTGTCTTCCCTTTCCTTTTTATATGCCCAGTCATCACCCAGGAGCTGGAAGTCATCTATGAAAGGTATTTCTCTTCATGATCTCGGAACCCCAGCTTAGAATCCTGGGAGAAGCTCTGTTCTGAGTAACTCAGCTGTGCCCATGCACATATATTAACCACAAATCAAGTGTAACTTTGTTACACAAACATGGAAAAAGAGTGTGAAAAAGAGAACCAAGGCAAGTCTGTGAGTTGCTTGAGTCCACTCAGTCATAAAAGAGTGCATTCTTAGATGCCTCTGGTTCTAGCTGAGAACCTCTCAGAATGCAGTTCTTCCCAAGGCCACTGGGGTCTCCAAGGTTTCCAAGGTACCCTCCCAGGCTGACCCCTGGTCTACAGCCACAATGTTGAGCAATCTCCCCTCACTTCTCTGGCTTCAGGATCTCTCAGAATTCTTTCTGTTTTTTCCTCTCATCTCTGGAGACTTCTTCCATAGGGGAGCCTCTTCTCCAGCTCAGCTTTCTCTTGTTTTCCTTTCAGTCACGGAGGGTGGTTCTGTTCTCTGGGTTTTCCTTCCTTATATGCTCTCTTCGCATCTGACCACTTGCCCTATCATTCCCTGTGCTATGTTAGATTGCCATGAGTGCAGGGGCCATTCGATATTTATCTATGTAAAATATTTTATTGATACTTTCTGTTTTATACTTCCCAATTACTTTCTCCCCACCAAAAAAAAAAAAACCTTCTTCCTTATAACAAAGAAAAAATTTAATTAAAAACAGCTGACATTGTGAGGCATGTCTGTCAGCATATGCAACATTTATCATCTGTAATCTTTCCCCTTTCGTTTCCCATCCCTGAGAGGAAGGAGATGTGTTTCATCGCCTGTCCTGGGAACAAATGTTAGTCATTGCATTTAATTTGATTTTAGCCGTCATTGAGTGTTTTCATTTCTAGTATTGTGACCATTGTGTATATATCTATGTAATAGCATTCTGCTTTCATCTTTCTTAGTTTAAACAACCACCACATATGTGTCTCTGAGTTTCTCATATTTGCCAATTCTTATGGTGAATTCTGTTACATTCCTATGCCATATTTTTTCAGCTGTTCCCCAGTCAATGGACACTCAGGGTTTGGCTTTGTTTTTGTATTTTTAAATGTTTTGTCAATGTTTCTCTCTCTTTTTTTTTTTGCTTATTTATCACAAAAATATCATCTCTATCACCATTTCCTAAATAGATGTCCCTCTGTATAACAAATAAGGCACACCCACTTTGCAACCCATTTATTAAGAACCCACTCTACTGGGAATGCAAAGACAGAATGAAACTGTCCTTGTTCTCAAGTTTATGCTCTGCTGGGGGGATGTAACATGCTCTATCTATTCCTAAAGGGATGGGGGAAAAAAGGTGTCACAGTTTCCATGTGACCATATTTTTATGGCTATAATGTCCATATTTATTAGGTCTCCTCTGCTTCCATGGAAGCAATAATAACAGATTATCCTTCCTTTTCTGATTAACTTTCTAGGTAGCACACAACTGAGCTTCCTGGTTTTGGTGACAGGCTGTGCATCAGTGGGGAGAATTCTTGATGCTGAGATCTATAAAATCACCACAGTAGACTTCTGTCCACTTCAGGAAGATGTCAAGGAAGAAGACCGTCTCACTGCTCTGAAAAAAATTCTCAACTCTGGGATGTTCTATTTCTCCTGGCCAAATGCTGGGTCCAACTTTGACCTGACTGTCCGAGCCCAAAAGCAGGGTGATGACAATTATCAGTTGGGAAATTCCTTCTTCTGGTTAGTACCTTGTGTTATATTTCAACTTTAGTCTTTTGCAAATAGCAACAGAGGCAGCTATTTTGGAAGTCAGATCTTAGTTTTTTGCTTTGGAAATACCTATTTTATGAAATATTCATGGAGGAATGTTACCCAGGTCTGTATTCCTCCCACTACTCTGCAGACTCAATAAATCCAAAAAAGATTTATTTAAATTCTGATGATGCACAAAATGCTGTTTTAGGCTCTGGGAAAGATACAAAGATAAATAAAATGTGCCTCCTGTCCTCCACGGACACTGTTTTCATCCATTATCTCAGTTAATTGGAAATTGATCACCTTCATTTTTATTTATATTTGATTTTTTTGAAAGAAATTGGATACATAGTCTTTTGAAGAGGACCCTTTGCCCACTACCAGTAGCTCGGTAGGTTTTAACTGATGATGGTGCCTTTTTCACTGGCTCTTTAGTAAAATTGTCACATACTTTAGTAAGGATGATGAAAGATAAGCCTAGAATTCCTCTTATTGGGGAGTGCCCCAGTGTACCTCACGTACCTTGAATCTCTCTTGAGATTCCTGTTCTTCTCAGATATTGCCTTAATATGGCCATTGTGCCTTGTGGTGGATGTGCTGAGACAGGGCTTTCTTTACATGTTGCTTGTGATGGTTTTTTGGTGGCAGGGACTCACTTTCTTTCTGTCCCCAACTTTTAGCACAGTGCCTGGCCCACAGTTAGCACTCAAGAGATAATTGTTGATTGTGTGACATCTATAAAGTTCTTTAATATCTGGAGGTGCATTAAATAAATTATATATTCCTGTGGAGAACTAACTCTTTGTTTAGACTCTCAGAGAGATATTACTTGTGTCAAGGCACCCATCCTTGGTTTTGTGGATTATTTCCTCTTACAGGAGTATCTGAGATATCAGGATATAGTCCATGTAATGTAGGATGCAGTTCAATAAATAGAACTGGTTCCTCACTTTCCTGGGGTTCATATAAAAAACAGAGGAAAAGGAATTAAACTTGCTATCCTTAATAAGTAAACAACTTTGCCTTGGGCCCCCATACATCCCTGCTCTGTTAGGCATGATATAGTAAAGTTTTGTGTGATGATCCAGCCTATCCACAGCTATTTTATAATTCTGATCAGAGAATATTGTTGAGATGTTATACCTTTGAATAATCAGCTCTAAAGTCCCAGGAAGTAGTGCTTAGGACTTGTTGGGAAGAAAGAGCATTAGACTTTGGGCCTGAGGGCTAACGGCAGTGGCCACTAAATCGTTGCCATCTCAAGCAGATGGGGTCAAGGTATTGTGAGAGATAGAATAATTTTTGAAAACATCTATATATGTATCTCCTTTGGGAATGAGGAGGGCTATGAGATGTCCTCAGATCTTTTACAACTCGGTTGTCACTTGTTTTTGTTTTTTTGGCAATTATTGGATTAAAGAACTCCTGTCTGCCAGCATTATGATTGTCAGAAAAGTTGTTGCTGTTATTGTTCATTCATGTCTGACTCTCTGTGACCCTGTGGACTACACTCTTCATGGAGTTTTCTTGGCAAAGACACTGGAGCTGTCTGCCATTTCCTTCTCCACTGGAACAAAGGCAACGAAGGTTAAGTGACTTGCCCAGGTTACACAGCTAGTAAGTGTTTGAGTGCATTCGAACTCAGATCTTCTGATTCCAGGCCTAGCTCTCTGTCTACCAAGTCATCCAGCTGCTTAGAAAAGTGTACATACATATGAATAACAATATAAAATAATATGATTTCTCATCAAAATGAGATATTGAGTGCTGCACAGGAGATCAGAGAATGGGGACTCACTCTGGGAAGGCTTCGGAGAAGAGGATAGGATTCACTTATCAAATATCTACTTGGAAGTTGTTTGTTTTTTTTAAACCGGACCTATGATTTAATTGGGATAATGAACTCCTGGTGAGAAAACCATCTCTACGAATGCAGATCAACACCTGTCCAGCAGCTTATCGTCATTCACAATAGCAATAAGCAGGTAGTAATCAATTGACCGCATGCACACAGAAAGTTGCCTGGGGTAGCAGTACTCAAGTTTTTGGTTTCAGGACTCCTTTCTTCCCTTTGAAACACTAAGGATCCCAAAGAGCTTTTGTTTATGTGCCTTCGTCTCTCGGTATTTACTTAAAATGTCATAGTAGTATTATGAAAATAATTTTGTCTTCACAGATTCCCCTGAAAGGGTCTTGAGGATCACTAGGAATCCCAGGCCCACACTTTGAGAATCACTGAGCTAAGGGAGAGGTGAAGTGGTTGAGAGCTGCTGGGCTAGGGGACCGAGAAACGGTGCCCAGGGACACACACCAGGTGCATGTGAGAGACAGGATAGGAACCCACGTTTTCTTGACTGTAAGGCCAGCTCTCCATTAGACTGTCCTGCTTCTTTGTACTTTGTACGATAGAAGGAAAGTAAGATGGAGGGCCGCCATTGCCAGAACTTCCTCCCTGGAGTATATTGGCTGGTAGAGGTGCCATAGGAGTGGAAGGTATTGCTGAGCCTGTCCCATAAAATAGCCTGGTCCTTCATTCGTTGTCCAGCCTTTGAATCACTGGTAGGCAGATATTCATAATCAGAGGATCACCACTAGCTAAAGTAGACAAGGGAAAACAATGCCCTTGGTTAATATAATCTTTTTAGTCTGGATACCATCTGTGTTCAGTCATTTTCAGTCATATCTAACTCTTTGTGACCCCGTTTGTGGTTTTCTTGGCAAAGATGCTGGAGTGGTTTTGCATTTCTTTCTCCAGCTCATTTGATAGGTGAGGAAATTGAGGTAAACAGGGGTAAGTGACTTAGCCAGGGTCTCACAGCTAAGCTCATAAGTGTCTGAAGCCAGATTAGAGCTCTTCTGACTCTGGGACTGGTGTCTATCCACTGTAATACCTAGTTGCCCCTGGGTACCATAGTACCTGATAATTATCACCTGATATGACACAGATAGGTGGGGCAGTGGAGAGCACTCTGGACCTGAAATCAGGGAGAGCTGAGTTCAAATCTGGCCTCAGACTTATTAGCAGCATGACCCTGAGTGAGTCACTTCACCTGTTTACCTCAGTTTCCTCATTTGTAAAATGGGGTTAAAAACAGCACCTTTTATTATGAGGGTAAAATATGATATTTGTAAGGCACTTTGCAAACCTTGAAGTGCTATATATAAATGCTAGCCATTGTTGTTAAGTGTCATGATATTAATCACTATTACAATCAAGTTCTAGAGGGAAATTCAAAACTTTATTTACCTTAATAAATCTGTGTTTCTTCTCCCTAAAGAAAATGGCCTGTGTTCCTACAGAGTACCAACAGATGTGACTAAGAAATTATGCTATAAAGATCCTATATTTGGCAAAAGGTTACTCTTTTTCCTGGCCCATTTGCAAATGAGAAGTTGTGAAATAAGACCAAGTGATAACAGCTGTCATCAGTCACTGCTGGCCTGATGGAACTCAGAGTTTTCTGGAGGCCTTGCCCTCTTACCAGTAATGTTCTTTGCCAAGAAATGGGTGAATCAGGGTAGATATTTAAAGTACATACCCAGCATATCCTGGCTTGCTCACTGTTGGTAGTAACCTGCACGTCTGTGCTCTTGCTAAAATATATATAATATATATATATATATATATATATATATCCTTTGGTTGGGCAGACCAGATTATAAGAATTTAGTGTGGACATCTTTAGAAGTGGCTACTAAGTGAAACAACCCCAGCCTATTATGTACATTATCTCAGTATCCTGTTTGACATAAATTCCGTTGCAGTTCATGAGATAAAATGTCCTGGGAGGCAGCCTGTTGTAGTGCAAAAATCCTGTTTTTTGGAGCCAGGGTTCTAAAATCTTCTCTCTGCAATTTTTCTGGTTGTGTGACACTTCACCCTCTCTGGACCTCAGTTTCTTTCTTGGTAAAAGGAAAAGGTTGAACTAGGTAATAGCTAAGCTGCCAGCTTTCAATGTAGAGTGTTAGTCTATCCATGCTCCTGTTAGTCAATAAGCACCTAGATGGCTTGGTGGATTTAATGCTGGACTGGGAGTCAGGAAGACCTGAATTCAAATCCAGTCTCAGACACTTGCTAGCTGTTTGACCCTGGACAAGTCACTTCACCTTGTTTGCCTCAGTTTCCTCATCTGCAAAGTGAACTGGAGAAAGAAATGGCAAATCACCCTAGCATCTGTGCCAAGAAAATCCCAAATGGGATCACAAAGAGTCAGATATGACTGAAAAATGACAGTGAAAAGCAGCAGTCTCATTGGATCAGTTTATGAAAAGGAATAAAGAGCAAGGAAACCAGAAAGTTAGGGAGGGTCCAGGTTATAAAGGTCTTTAAATGTCAAACAGAACATTTGTACTTTCTTGCTCTTAGAGGTAAATAAAGAACTCTTGAAGTCTATGAAATAAGTGATTAACATCGTCATACCTACACTAAAAGAAGATCATTTTGGCTGCTGACTGAAGGATGGATTGTACTAGGGAAAGAGTTGAGATAGGAAGAGCAACCATAAGCCTATTGAAATAAAAAAAGCAAAAACTGATGAGGGCCTGAACTAGCATGGTGACTGACTAGAGAGAAAGAGACAGATCAGAGAGACGTTGTGAAGGTAGAAAATGATGAGACTTGTAGCAGATGAGACCTGCGGGTGAGTGATTCTTGAATTTTGGTTTTTGAAATATGAGGAATTGATTTTTTTGAAATTTGAGGCTGACACTGTGGTTGCCAAGCTGGGGTGACTTTGAGGACAATGCTGTGCCTAGTGGTAATTGGGAAGAGGGGGTGATTTTGGAGAGAAAGGTAATGAGTTTTGTTTTGGAAATGTTGAGTTTGAGATGTCTACATGACATCTAGTTTGAAGTATACAGCAGGCAGTGGTTGGTACAATATTGGAGCGCAGGAGGGAGTTAGGGCTGGATATGTGCCTGGGTATCATCTGTGTGGAGAGAATTGAACCCATGGGAGCTATTGAGAAGTGAGAAAGTATAGAGAGAGCTTCTCACAGCACATAGTAGTACCTTTTCTTCAGGATTGGAGCTGCCTGCCTTGACCCTGTAGGATCCTTGGTCCTTTAAATTTCATCTATCCTTTGAACCCAAGGTGCTTTACCATTGCCATGTACTCTATCCTTATAACCAGATATTGAAGGAGGAAAGCAGGGAATCATTCCAGTCGGGGGGTTAGATCAGCTTAATATTGTCATTTCATAGCATTTGAGATTGGGAAAAAGCCCTTAAAGTTTCTCTAGTCCATACTATACCTGAAGCATAAATACCTTCTCCAATTTCTCATGAGTCATTCATTAAATGTAATACTAACAGTGACAGAAAATTTAATCACCTCACAAGGTAACATTCCATTTTCAGACAGCTTTTTATTGCTTGGAAATTCTCCCTTTTCTTGAGCCTTATTATCTGAATTAGAGAGTGATTCATTTTCCCCCCTTATTGCTACATAAGCTAAGGCATACCTTAAGAAATTTTTTTTTTTTAAGCAATTGGGGTTAAGTAACTTGTTCAAGGTTACACGGCCAGTTATTTCTGGGTGTGGTGCTTAGTGTCTGAGCCCGGATTTGATCCCCGGTCATCCCGACTCTGGGGCTGGTGTGCTTACTCACTGAGCCACCTGGCCTCCCCTAAGCAATTGAGGCTAAGTAACTTGCTCCAGGGCACATGGCCAGGTGTTTCTGGGTGGGTGCCAAGTGTATGAGCCTGGATTCGATCCCCAGGTCATCCTGACTCTGGGGCCGGTGCTCTTACTCGCTGTGCTACCTGGCCGCCCCTTAAGGAAATTTTTAACAATGGGCCAGATTGAATCTGACTTTTGTAGTGGTGTCTTGAGGGTTCATGCAGAGCAGTGAAGAGAGCCAACCTTGTGTCAAGAAGGCCTACATTTATATCCTGACTTTGGTATCTACTGGCTTGTCCTTGGTCAGGTCACTGAATATATCTGCCCTCAGGCACAATCTCCCAAGATTATAAATGGCAGACTGAATTCGGAGTTTCTTCTTTAGCAGTTCCCTACTCCAATGAAATCATAGATTTGCTCCCCACCCCAAAAAGAAATTATCAGAGGAAGGAGGAGTCTTGCTAATTGAACCCCTGATCATTAGAAGGAGACTGAGTTAAGAGGAAAAACGAAATATTTCTATACTACTCTCCAAAACAAATATTGTTTGGGAGGAGCCATCTGGGCTGTCAAGATCTCCTGGTTTTGTAAGGTATCCCTGTGGTGTGGGTGGAATGCCATCACAAAGTAGCTTCCTTGCCCATCCTGTTAGGAAGCACTTACCTAATTTTAGGACTAGGGGTTGAGTACTTTTTCTCACCAGTAGGAGAGAGAGCCAAGGAGTAATGATGTCAGTCGTTGCTGTTTTAAAACAAGTAGGCCATTGTGATCTATGTTACACTCTATGCAACAGTTTCCCAAGGAGAGCCTCAATTTGAATGAGTTAAAGGTTTTAGGAGGGTGACTTAGCTCAATCTTTTTTGGCTCCTACCTGGTAGGTGGAAACAATTGCTTGACTAACTGTCACCTAGTGGCAGAGTGTGTCAGCCAACCCCCCATCCTCAACCCAACCCCCCTTAAGGAAGCAGGTTAGGCTAGTAGCACTCACTAATTCCCTGGGGAGTCATATATTTACTAGGAAATCGTATTTGTCCAAGTCAGTCAAGAAAATGTGCATTTATTAAGACATAGATGAAATAGAACCTGAACTTAGGGGCATAGGGCAGCTAGGTGGCACAGTGGATCGAGTGCTGGGCCTGTTGTCAAGACTTATCTTCCTGAGTTCAAATCTGACCTTCAACACCTCCTAGCTGCGTGACTCTGGGCAAGTCACCCTGTTTGCCTCAGTTTCCTCATCTGTCAAATGACCTGGAGGAGGAAATGGCAAACCACTCCAGTATCTTTGTCAAGAAAACCCAAAATGGGGTCTCAAAGAGTTGAACACAACTGAAAATGACTGAACGTTAGGAAGGATACATTTTATATATGGGAAGGGGCATATATACACGTAAACATATGTAAAATAAATACAGGGTAATTGGTTACATGGGGGATGGGAAGATACTGCAACTGAGGAGATCAGAAAAGGTTGCCGTAGGGTGTAGCATTTAAGCTTAGCTTGGAAAGGAACTGGGAAGTAAGGAACAAGTGTATTCCAGGCATGTGGGGCAACTCTGTAAGGGTACAGAGGTGGGAGAAGGAGCATTGTTTGTGAAGAACGGCAAGGTCAGCTTGACTGGATCGTAGAGAGCACAGGGAGAAGTCATGCTCAAAAAGACGTCAGAGTTTGGTTGGAGCCAGCTTCTCAAGGGCTCTAAATTAGTCAGAGTCATTGGTATTTGATCCCAGAGGTCACAGAGAGCTCCAGGAATCTGTCAAGCAAAGGAGTGACATGGTCAGACGTGTGTTGCAGGAATATCATTTTGTCCACCGCTTTGAGGATTAATTGACCAGGGGGAGAGTGGAGGCAGGAAGACCAATTAATTAGGAAGCTATTACATAATCCAGGTTAAAGATAATGAAAGCCCCAAATAGAATAGTGGCTATATGAGTACAGAGAAGGGGTCAAAAATAAGAGATAGCATGGAGGCAGAAGCAGTAATAATTGGCAAATGATTGGATCTGTTTGTTGGGGAGTAAGAGTGAGAAGAGTGATTTCAAGGTTGTAAATCTGGGTGACTGGAGGCTAGTGGCCTCCTTTGAGACAAATAAAAGATTTTGGTGTTTGGGGAAGGATGAATTCTGTTTTAGACTTATTTATTTTGAGATACCTCCAGGGCATCTAATTTTAAGTCTGATAGATCATTGGTCTTGTGGTAATGGCGCTCAGGAGATGTGAAAGGCATCTGCATAGAAATGATTGTTGAACCTGTGGGAGCTGACGAGGTCCCTAAGAATGACAGAGAGCTCAGGATGGAGCCTTGGAGGACACCAACAGAGAGGGGAGTGAAGGAACATGCAGCTAAGGTGAAGTGTCAGAGAAATAGGAGGAGAACCAAGAGAGACTATTAAAAACCCAAAGAGGAGAGAGTAATGAGGAGGAGTAAGTCATCAGCAGTGTCACATGTTTCAGAGAGGTCAAGAAGAATGAGAATTGAGAAGAGACTGTTGGATTTTTCCATTGGGATCATTGCTAGAAGCCAGATTTTGAGGGGCTGAGGAGAGGAGAGGAAATGGAAGCAGTGAGTATAGACAGCTTTTTCTTGGCTATAAAAGGGAAGCTAGCTACAAGATGGTTGTTTTGTTTAAGTATGGGAGAGACCTGGGCATCAGACTGAGTCAGTAGATAGCGAGAGATTGAAGATTAGAATGAGAGAGGGAGAGACTGTTGGGGAAATCCCTAGGTCAAAAGGAAGACATCAGGTAAAGGGGTTGGCCTTGAGGAAGAGGAATGAATGAGAAAGAAATGGGGATGATGTAGATTAGGGAAGAAGGGAGCTCGTGGCAAATGGTCTTGATTTTTCTTAGTAAGATATGAGGTAAAGTCTTCTACTGAACAGGTACAAGAGACTTATGGAGAAAGAAGTTATGGAACAGCTGCTATGGGGAGAAAAGTGTGATAGTGAATCAATTAAGAGTAAAAGATGTAAAAGATTTGCTTTCTGCAGTGAGGGCCCAGTTGAGATTAGATAATATAAATTTATAGTGGATCCAGTTAGTCTGATTTCATGAATTCCTGAGGAAAGAGATAATGGAAGTAATCCAAGGTGGTTGTTGTTTAGTCATTTTTTAGTTGAGTCCATCTCTTTGCGACCCCATTTTAGGTTTTCTTGGCAAAGATACTGGAGTGATGTGCCATTTCCTTCTCCAGCTCATTTTATAGATGAGGAAACTGAGGCAAATGGGTTAAGTGACTGGCCCAGGTTCATACAGTTAGTAGCTGAGGCCAGATTTGAACTTGGAAAAATGCATCTTCTTGACTTCAGACCAGATGCTGTATCTACTGAGCCACCTAGCGGCCTCAGGGTCAGCATTTGGCAAGACATGAGCTTTGACTAGAAGGCAAAGGGTTCAAGAGGAGACAGCAGTGCCATGTTGACCTAAGTGAGTTTAGGAAACAAGGAAAGTAAATTTAGTGAGCGACAGATGTGAAATCATAACTCCCCCAAATCACAAATACTCTTAAGCTATATTGTTTTTTGTTTTATTTTTTGGAGGGGGGAAGGCAGGGCAGTTGGGGTTAAGTGACTTGTCCAAGGTCACATGGCTAGTAAGTGTTAAGTGCCTGAGACTGGATTTGAACTCAGGTCCTCCTGACTCCAGGGCCGGTGCTTTATTCACTGCACCACCTAGCCACCCTAGCTATAATGTTTTTTTAAAAGACATATTACATTTAATGAAATAATAACAAAAAGGGCCTTATTTCCTTGTGTTCACTTTCAATCTCCCTTTTGCTTGGTTGTGTGTATATTTGAGTATTTTTAAAAGTATATTTTCTCTTACTTTCTTCACTATGCATCCCCACATATAAGTATGTGTTCCTTTGTATTCTTCATATTTATCATTTTTATGGCATATGCAGTTACATTGATATACCATAATTTATTTAGCCACTCCAATCCCTAATTTCCCCAGTGAGGAAATTTCACTGTTTACATTTTTATTTGGATGGCATATAAGAAGCCTCTATCAATATTTTCATATTGAGGGATACATTTTTACCTTTTAATAAAATCTTTAGGGTTGTAGCCCCAATAATGGTACCTCAGGGTTTTAAGATACTTTAAGAATGCTGTTAACTCATATATTGCCAGATTGCTTGGGAGTCTTTCCTTGCCTTTCTTAAAACTTGATTTGCCTGACTCTTAATTGTAGCACTTTTTTGTATATTTTCTTTGTGACCAGTTATAGTATTGCCTGTCTCTCCAAAATAAAATAAATAGTTAATGCTAATGACTAGAAAGAATTTCAAGGGTTCTTATAGCAGCCCTATGAGGTACGTGCTGTTATTAACAAAGGACTCATCCTGCTATGATAAGGAATGGGTTGACTGGTTGATGAAGGAGAGTAGCACAAGCCTATCATTTCCCAGCAGAATAGAAAACTGGAGGGCCAGGATTATTTTGTTTTTGTTATTGTGATCCTCCACACCCAGCCCAGTGCCTGACCCTGGGGAGGTACGTAATAGATGCTTATTGAATTGATTTGAATCTTAGCAGTAGCTTAAAGTTGGGCTCTTAAGGAGCATTCTCCTTGATGTGGATGCAAATCTGCTTTCTTCTTTCTGCGTCTTTGTTGTTGGATTAATTCACACTTGGCAAAATTTTGCAGGAACCAGCTCTTGCATGTGCCCTTGAAACACAACCAGGTGAACTGTTCTGATTGGCTGCTGAAGGTGATCTGTGGAGTAGTGGCCATCCGCACTGTCTATGCCTCACATAAACAGGCCAAAGCTTGCCTCATCTCCCGGATCAGCTGTGAACGAGCTGGTGCCCGGTTTCACATCAGGGGGGTGAATGATGATGGACACGTGTCTAACTTTGTCGAGACAGAGCAGGTAAGTGACCGAACCCGACTTAGGGGCCAAATGATTCAGTGCTTCTTGAGTAAGAATGGACATGACTCACCCAAAGGCTTTCTCCATATCTTTTTACCTGTATGAAGGAGATCTTTATCTTAATGCTCTCCCCTCCCACCCCCCACCCCCAACTCTGCTTTATCCTTCTGTAATTGACATTGTGAAGATGTGATATCTATGGTTTGTTGTACCTTACTATTTACTTAGCTTTCTGGTTCTTCTCTCAAGGAGGAGAACGCATCCCTTAGGTACCAAATGTTGTTCCCTCTCTTTTTTGCTTTTCAAGTGTAGTTCCTACAGAGCCTTGACTCTATTTTCAGCAAAGAGTAGTTATGGACTCCTGATGGAAGGAGAGAAATGAACCAATTTGGTTTGGTGCTGTTTTTTGAGCAACAATGGGTAGATCGATATATTGCAAGGAAAAAAAATTCTCTCATTTTTATTCTGGATTGATTTTCTTTTTTTAGCTTCATCTTAGAAGCAAATTATGGCAGTTGGGAGTTGTGGAATCTGGGAGTAAGGGAGCAGTTGGTTTCAGTGCCCATGGAATGGAACCATCTGTTTAATCTTCCATTGATCTTTCTTTTTTTAATTCTGTTCTCATTCCCAGGGATGTTGTTTACAACTCCTGCCTTTAGCTTGAAATCTGCAGGGTAAATCTTTAGAAGAGAATATAAGACAGTGGTAAATTTAAGACAGAGGAAAGCTCTGATGAAATTCGCAGGTGGAATATTGCCATGGGTGACAATTTCCAAACACCCTATATTTATTTTGTGCCTGTAGGCGTTTTGTCGACTTCTCCCTCTTGTATCTGTGATTGAGCTGCGTCTTAGGAGGACTTTGGATAGTGTGAGAACGGTCTGTAAAAGGGAAAATTATTTGATTTACACCCAAGAAGACGACTTCTTGTCAAGCCCTGACTGCTTGCCTATAGGGCTTTTCTAACCAAGGGATCCTGGAAGGATTTTTTTAGACAGTGAACCCCAGCAGGGAAGTAGTAGCCATCTTGGAAAATGATATAATCTCAAGAAGATCTATGTTCTTGCTTTTAAATTTTACTTTAGAAGCAAAAGAGAGGCAATGTGGCATACTGTGGATAGACGGGTACTCTTGGAGCCAGGGAGATATGGATTTATCTTACCTTATTAAATTTGACCTTTATTGTATTTGATCCTTGGCTCTAGACAGCAGGATGCGGTTCCTTAAATCTTAGCCCAGCCTCCCTGGAAAAGTCACACAACTGTGCTGACTGAGTCTATTGCCAATTTATGTTAAGCAATCTTACCTGGGCCCTTGCTTCTATATGACAATCCTTTGCTTTTTTCTCTGACTGATTCCTCTACACTTCCCACAGATGCTGTTCCAAATCTCTCCCTCAGGCTTCCTACACCACCACTAGCCTCCCTCTCAGCAGAAGACCTTAGCTCCTACTTTACTGAGAAAATGGAGAGCATCTGTCATAAGCTCTCCTCCCCTATTCAATACCTCACAACTACTCCAGCTTGCCTATCCTCTCTTCCTTTGTGCCAGTCTTTGAGAATAGTTGGCCATTCTCTTTGCCAAGAAGAACGTCATCTCATCTGGGAGCCTGCTTCTTGAAACATCCCTTTACTCCCTGCTATTCTCTGTTATCTGATTCTATTTTTGCTGCCCACAAATGAGCCCATTCTTAACCTTTATAGATTATATCTCCTTCCTTTCATTGTCAGACTCCTAGGAAATGTCATTTCCATGTGTTTGTTCCTTACCCAGTTTTTAACCTGCTTTCAGTCTGGCTTCTTTGCTGAAACAGCTATCTCCATGGTTACCAGTGGTCTGTTAATTGCTAAATCCTATGGCCTTTTAATCCTCATCTTTTTCAACTTTTCTGCAGTTTTGAATGCTATTGACCACTCCTTCTCCTAGGCAAGCTGTTCTCCCTCAGCTTTTGTGATAGAGCTCCCTTCTTGCTATCTTTTCTGTCTGTCTGACTGCCTGTTCCTGCCATGTCTCAGCCTCTAACCATGGGTCCCTCAAAGCTTTGTCCTGGGCACTCTTCTTTTTTCTCTTTTTCTCATTTATTTCATCAACTCCTTTTCAGATACATCTGTGCATAGGGAGGTATATATTTTGAATCAGACCTGGGATTTCATTAGTATAGAGAGCTTCTGATAAGAAAACTCCCTTTACCAATGCAGGTCAGCACCTAAGCTGCAATCTAGTCTTAGAGAATTGCCTAAGGCACTGGGAGGTTAAGTAATGAATAATTTAAAAAAATAACATTTATAGAGGCAACTAGGGGGGCGGAGCCAAGATGGCAGTGTAGGCTCCCTGGGCTCCCCCATAACCATCTCAAATACCTATAAAAATGACTCTAAACAAACTTTAGGGCTACGTATCCCACAAAGTGAAAGAAAGAGAAAAACAAATCTCCAGCTGAAGACAACCCAGCAGGCAGACAGGAAGGGTCCATCGCTGTCCCCTGGGAGCAGAGCCCATCTCCAAGTGAGCTGCGGTTTTAGCCTCAGGGTGGCCAGACCAGCCTCAGCTAGATGTCAGGAGAGCAGATCATCAGCAACTGTGATGGTTTCCAGAATTATCAACCCATAAATGCCAAAGACAAAATGAGAGGTCAGTGTAGACTTTGGGAATAGGGAGTCCAGGAATGTGGTCCGGCCTCTGCTCTGCTCAGCCTCTGAGGCATAGCAGCCACTACTGCATGGCTGTTTCAGAGCTCCTGGCCTGCAGAACTTAGGGGGACCAATTGGCCATTTTGAGGGGTAATTGCTCTTGCTTTAACCTGCTTGGATCTGGATTGTTGTCTTGGGTGGAGGTCCTGGGGTGTGTGACCAGTGAGCCAGAGCGTGTGGAGGCTTTGGAGAGGGCAGACAACTAATAGCTCTGGCAGCTGCAAAAACCCCAGCAATTTGGGACAAAGCTCTCCTCTCTGGAAGCAGAGTTCTGCTGCAGCAAAAAGCTCACAAGTCAAGTACTTGAGTGGCAACATGAGCAAGCAAAGGAAGCAAAGCAAGCACAGCTATCCAACTTTGGATTCCTTTTTTGGGGACAAAAAAAATCAAAGCATGGAATGGCAGGAAGACAACTAAGTCAGAACTCCTGCACCAAAAGCTTATGAATTGGTTACAGGCCATAGAGGAGCTTAAGAAGGATTTTGAAAACCAAATAAGAGAATTAGAGGAAAAAATGGGAAGAGAAATTAGAATGATGCAAGAAAATCATGAAAAGAGAGTCAACAACCTGACTGAAGAAAACAACACCTTAAAAAATAGACTAGCTCAAATGGCAAAAGAGGCTCAAAAAGGCAATGAGGAGAAGAATACCTTAAAAAGCCAAATTTGCCTGATGGAAAAAGAATCTCAAAAGCTCACTGAAGAGAATAATTCCTTTAGAATTAGATCGGAGTAAATGGAAGCTAGTGACTTGATGAGAAATCAAGATACTATTAAACAGATCCAAACGGATGAAAAAAATAGAAGGCAATGTGAACTATCTCATTGGAAAAACCACTGACCTGGAAAACAGATCCAAGAGAGATCATTTAAAAATCATTGGACTACCTGAAAGCCGTAATTAAAAAAAGAACCTAGAAATCTTCCTTCAAGACATTCTCAAGGAAAATTGCCCTGATGTTTTAGAACCAGAGAGCAAAATAAAGGCTGAAAGAATCAACCATCATCTCTTGAAAAAGATCCCAAAAAGAAAACTCCTAGGAATAGTATAGCCAGGTTCCAGTATTCCCAGATCAAGGAGAAAATATTACAATCAGCCAAGAAGAAACAATTTGAATATTGTGGAAACACAATCAGGATAATACAGGACCTGGCAGCTTCTACATTGAGGGATCAAAGGGCTTAGAATATGATATTCCGGAGGTCAAAGGAGCTGGGATTAAAACCAAGAATCAATTCTACCCAGAAAAACTTGAGTATCATGTTTCAGGGGAAAATATGGTCGTTAAAATGAAATAGAGGATTTCTAAGCATTCTTCCTTTGTTTTTTTGTTTTGTTTTGTTTTTTGGAGGGCAATTTGAGGTTAAGTGACTTGCCTAAGGTCACATGGCTAGTTTTTGTGTTACGTGTCTGAGGCCGGATTTGAATTCAGGTCCTCCTGACTCCAGAGCCAGTACTCTATTCTCTGTGCCACCTGGCCACCCCACTTCTAAGCATTCTTGAAAAAAAACAGAGTTGAATAGAAAATTTGACATTCAGATACAAGAAGCAAGAGAAGCATGAGAAGGTAAACAGGGAAAAGAAATCATAAGGAACTTATCACAGTTGAACCATTTATGTTCCTACATGGAAAAATGATAATTGTAACTTATGAAACTTTTCTCAGTATGAGAATAGTTGAAGGGAATATAAATGTATATGTATATGTATACATACATATTTATGTCTATATAGGATGGTATATGGGTGTATGAATACATATGTGAGTGTGCATATATTTGTGTACAGGTATACATACACAGAGGGCACAGGATCAATTGAATAGGAAGGGATGATACCTAAAAGGTGAAATTGAGAGGTGAGAGAGGAATATAATGAGAGGAGATGGGGAGAGACAGAATGGGGTAAATTATCTCATAGAAGAGGTAAGGAAAAACTGTTATAATGGAGGGGAAGAACAGGAAGGCAAAAGGAAATGAGTCAACCTTACTCTCATTGAATTTGGCTTAGGGAGGAAATGACACATGCACTAAATAGGGTATCTCACACTACAGGAGAGTAGGGGGGAAGAGGATGAGAAGGGGAATGAAGGGGAGGGGAGGCAAGTTGGGGGACAGGGAAGTTAGAAGCACACACTTCTGAAAAGGGACAGGGTCAAAGTAGAGAATAGAACAAGTTGGGCGGGATAGGATGGAGGGAAATATAGTTGTCTTTCACAGTATATCCACTGTGGAAATGTTTTGTGTAGCTACACATGTACAACCTATACTGAATTGCCTATCTTCCCAGTAAGGGTGGGCAATGAGGGAGGAAGGGAAAGAATCTGGAATTCAGACTTTTAAAAATCAAATGTTTAAATATATATATATATATATATATTGCATGCAACTGGAAAACAAAATATACAGGCACTGGTATATAGAGATCCTCTTGCCCTACTGGAAAGTTGGAGGGAGGATGGGGGAGGATATAGGAGAGAGCAGATTGTGGGAGGGGGTATACAGTGGGATCGCTGTGTTGGGGTGGGGGGTAGGGGAAAGACGGGGAGAAAATTTGTAACTCAAAATCTTGTGGAAACGTATGATGTAAACTAAAAATAAACATAAAATTTAATTTAAAAAAAATAACATTTATATGGGACAGCTAAGTGGTGCAGTAGAATGCCAGTCTTTAAGTCAGGATAACTCATCTTTCTGAGTTCAGTTCTGCTGGGTGACTATGGGCAAGTCATTTAACTCTGTTTGCTTTGCTTTCCTCATGCATCAAATGAGCTGGAGAAGGAAATGGCAAACCACACCAGTATCTTTGCAAGAAGATCCCAAATTGGGGGAAATCAGGGGAATGGCGTCACAAAGAGTCAGACAGGACTGAACAACAACATTTATATAGTGCCTACTGTGTGTTGTGCTAAGTACTTTACATTTAACCTCATTTAACCCTCACAACAACCCTGCGAGGTAGGTACTGTTATTATCCCCATTTTATAGATGAGGAAGCTGAGACCCAGAAATGACTTGCCCAGGATAATAATAAGTGTTTGAGGTGGGACTTAAGCTAGAACTTCCTGACTCTGACACTGGCTTCTTCATCCATGGTGCCATGCTGCTTGCATTTCTATTTGTCTCTCTCTTTTATCTCTGCTGAGTTCCAGGCTCTGTTTCCTGCTAGACATTTCCAACTGGTTGTCCTGTTGGTAAAAGTCCAGAATACATTATCTTCCCCACCTTCCCCACCTAACTCATCCCTCCTCCAAACATCCCTATTTCTGTCGAGGGCACTATCCTTCATGAGTCAGGTTTGGAACCTTCTAAGTCATTGGTGACTCTTTCCCCTTCCTTCCCCCATATTTAAGATGTTGCAAGGTTTTTGTTGATTCTCCCTTTATCTCTTCTTCACACACCCTTTGATTCAGTCTAACAGTTCTTCTTTTATTTCCCCAAAGTTCGCATTCCTCTATCCTCTAGTCCTTCATTCAGGCTACCCGTAGGTTTGGAGTGTACTTTCTGACTCTTAGAATTCTTAGCTTCCTTCAAGATTCAACTCATTTTCCTAGTCATAAGTGCTGTATGCCATTTCAAATTATATATGTTTGCCAAAGAAGTGCTATATCCCTTCTTCACCCCCTCATAAATAGAATGTAAGTTCTTTGAAGGCAGGGACGAGTTTCATTTTATATTTTTATATCCATTGTCTGACACCTAGTTGGCACTTAATATGTTCTTATTGAATTAAATTAAATTCTTCTCATCTACCAATCCAACCCTGTCAAAAAAGGAAATGAAGTTCATCTCATATGATATATTTTGGATGAAGTTTTGCTGGCTCATAGTACTGGTGCTTCCCATTCCAGATGCTTACAAACTATTAATAATATGTTTTAAGATTTTTGCCAGGAATTGAAGCCATGCTTACAGTACTATAATCTGAAGACTCCATCATTTTCCCTTTTAGAAAACAAATAGAATTTGAGACAAGCAAAACTGTGTTTGCTCATCTCCAGTCCTGTAGCATCTCTCCCATTCTTCACAGTCTTTCAGTATCTTGAAACAGAGGTGTTAAACATATATAGCTCCCAACACTCTGGAGTGAGGTCCAAATCAAATTAAAATGTAATTGAGAAATATTTAATAAAATTAATACAAATACAATAAAACATAGATAATATTAATATATGGTTTTCTAAGTTAATATGTGGTCCACAGGGAAACTTATGTGCAGCTTAATGGCCTTCATTTCTATTTAAGTTTTGACACCACTATCTTGAAATATCAGTTAGTCCAGGCCAGATGACATAAACGCATTGGAAGCATCTAGGTGCAATTTCAATATCTCTCTTCTCTTATGTCTCAGTCCTTTTGACCAATTTAGTCTCATGACTAACTTCCCTGTATAAAGATCATTCTTCTTGTTAGAGAAAACAGAAATGAGAGTTGAATAGTTCTCTTTCCTTTTGGTGAGCCTTTATCTACCTTGAGCAGCATTTCAAGCCCTTCCATGTTCTGCTTATTCCCTATATGACCCTTTTTAAAAAAGGTCCTTTTTGCTGTCTTTAGCATACTTTGGCAGAGTGCTAAGCTAGACAGCATTCCTGACACTATTGTTAGGAGATACTTGTAGTCATCTTCCCTTACCTGCCTTCCTTCCATCTTTTGCATGTGGCTTTTAAAAATCACACTTGATCAATGAGTTGACATTTCTCTTTTCTCCCTCTCCGGAATTATTTCCAGAATTTTGTCCTTGAAAACATGTTATCTCACTTGTGCCAGTTTCCTTTGTCAAATGTTAGGTTCCAGGATCCTGCATATTCTCTAAGATCTTATAAACTCCCAGAAATATGCTCTCCCGTACACGAGACTGTGTTTTCAAACAGTTGGGGGAAAAAATTCTCTTTCCTCTCAGTCAGTGAGATGAGATGATCTTTTCCATTTCAATGTCTGGTCAACTCATTATCTTTGGACAGCTGTATTCCTAGGGACTCTTTTTAAATAATTATGTGGATACCCATTATAAATATTTACCAGAGAAACTTTTAATTTTCTTATTTCACTTCAGATTAAGTATTTTTTTGTTGTTGTTTCTTCGGAAAGTAAATAGGCATGTGGCTCATCTTTTCCTAAAATGTAGAGGGAGAAGGCAAGATGAAGAGAGATGATTCTCCTAGGAAGAGCTGAAAATTCCTGTTGCTGATTTTGGCAGGATGTTCTGCTATGTTCTGCTTACATAGCACTCCATGCTTATCCAGAATTTTATAAATGTTCCTTATTTACCTTAGCCAATTTGGCCCTCCTGTCAATCTCTAGGGGTAGGTAATATGAGCATTTTTATCCAGTCAATATCATTATAGTATTACACCCTTACACAGGCAGCATGGTATCATACAAAAAGTGCAGGATTTAGAGTCAGAGGACCTACATTCAAATTTCATCTTTGCCTTGTGACCTTGGGCAAGTCACTTCATCTTGAGGTCAACTTTTACTGAAGGTCCAAATCTCTTTTATTAGTAAAAGTTTAATTATGGCTTGTTGATTGATAAAAAAGGAGAAAATTGAGGCCCACACATGCCAGTACTTGCCTTACAGGTTATACATTTAGTGAGTGATAGAACTGGGGTGTCCTTGATAGGAAGGACATCACCCCACACCTGTATTTCAGTTATTCACCTGACCTTTATGTTGAGAGAAAGAGAGAGAGAGAGAGAGAGAGAGAGAGAGAGAGAGAGAGAGAGAGAGA
>NW_027187349.1:1331194-1626685 GCF_028583685.1 Petaurus breviceps papuanus
AGAGAGAGAGAGAGAGAGAGAGAGAGAGAGAGAGAGAGAGAGAGAGAAGAAAAAGAAAAAAAAGAATCTTTTGCAAAAATTAGACCATGTACCCATTTGAATTGAACCCACCAGACTGCTGAGTTTCTCCCAATCTGCTAAGAGGCTCTTTTGATAATTAATTGTGTCTTCATTCTGCCCATTAGTAATTGCTTGAGCAGCAAGTTGGGAGTTTTGTTGCCAGCCATTGTCTGGGCTTCACCTAGTGAGAACCAAGGGAAATGAAGCTAGATTTACATAGTTGCTATAGGAAAAAAATCTGTATTGTTGTATTGTCTACATTCATTTCTTTCAAACCATCCCTTCCAAATGGATTTCTGGAGAGTTCTCCAACAAGTGATTGGAATTACCTTCTACACGTTATGAATAGGAGTCCTCCTGGGCATGGATGCAAGTACATGGGTCTGTTTTATGTCCAGCATTATATGGAAGAATTGGTTTTGCCTAGAATAGAACAGCAAACTGCATTCTTATTCCTAGCGTCTCTCCTTTTTTCAGATGAAAGTGCTCGAAAATATATAAACACAACCGAGGTTGGCTTTTCCAGGTAATTAATCACTACCACCTCAGTGAATCTTGACATTTGTAAGTGGGAGAGATGTCAGGCTTTGAAGCTTGCTCTGATTGTGGGGGCAGCCAGCCAAGCCAGCAGGTTGAAAGCAGCTCCTTGACTGGATGGACCAGTGCCGAGCCTGTGGTGGGAGGAAGGATTGCAGTCTGAGCTTCCTCTGCAGTAGCTGGTGCCTTCCAGTCACCCAAGCTGGAAATCTGGAGTCATCTCTGCTTCCTCCCTCTAGCTGATCCACCACCTCCAGGCCTGGATTGTGATGCAAAGCTGACTTTTTTAAACCCAAGTGTGAGACTTTCTGGATTATTGGTTTGTCTGATAAGGATTCCCCTATGGGAATCTTCTGAAATACTTTTGTGTCATAATCTAGAAGTTGCCCATTTTTCTCATGGACCATAGTGGATTCACATTCAGAGTCTTGCTTCAGGTGACCCTCCCCTGAAACTCCTCCAATCTCACCATTAGGTCTAATGGGTGGCAGTTCATTCCCATCCATCTAGGAGTCAACCAACAATTATAGAGATGCATATTTTCTAGCATGCAGACTTGAAACCTCTTTTTCCCTCTGCATTTAAGCAGTTGTCAAGTCTTGTCAATTCTTCTTCCATGTCTCACCCTGTCCTCTTCCCTCCACTTGAAAAGCCACCACCCTAGTCCAGGCCCTTATTACCTCTTATCTCTAGTGGTTCCCTCTTTTCTCTAGCATAAAATAAAAACTCCTAAACCGTGGCACAGGAAGCCTTTTACGGCCTGACTCCAGCCTTCCCTTCCAGATTTGCATCACTCTTTATTTCCCTTTACCAGACAGCCCAATAATAACTGAATTTATATAGCACTCAATCTCATTCCGCCATCTCTTGCCTCAGTTAGTCTACCCTCCTATGCCTGGCTCACTCTTTCTCCTCATCTCTGCCTGTTGAAATTCTCCTCCTTCAAGGCCTAGCTCAGGGACCACTGACTCCATGAAGTCTTTCCTGATTCAATCCCACCCCCACCCCCAGGTGAAAATCATCTTTCCATGGTTACATTTTCTTCCTAGTATTTTTTTGTCCATCTCCTCTGCTCCTCTCCCACATTCCACCCATCTCATACATGTTTGTGTATGTACGGTCCTCCTTTGGCTGCCCTTTTACCAGCCCTTACCAGTGCCTGGCACATAGATGCTGCATAATAATTATTGAATGGAGATGAAATGGAGAGGAAATGCTACTGGCCTAGGGGAATTTGAGGAAAGAAGTATTTTTGCCTCTCCTCCCCTTGGAGCTATTCAGAGAAACAGAGTGAAGGCTTTGAACTTGAAGATCTTTGCCCTCCCTATTCAGACCAACATTCATTAATCATTTGGAAGCATAATTCCTGTAGTAAACTCATAGTAGATGGCTGACTAATTGCCTGTGAGATAATCTTTGGAGCCAGTGACTGAATTAAAAGGGGGATATATTTGCTTTTTTTTGTTTGTTTTTTAAAGGAGGATAGAACATTTAATAGGTTAATATGCTTGCTTGACTCTTTTCCTGAATTAAATGCCCAGACTTTCTGGAAAAAGGGAGGAATCTTTCCTCTGTTCATTTTTCTTAAGAGGAATAAACAGTCCCTGGCCGCCAGCTTATGTATAAGTATGCGTGAATATGGCCTTCCTCTCCTTCCTTCAGAGTTGTACCTTTTCAGCTCTGAAGTGAATCATATCTGGTGGGCTGATTAGCAGCTGTGACTCAGGAGCCCTGTAGACATAAAATGGAAGAAAAAACCCTCAGCGCCCCGCCTGTCCCCCTCCCCCCCCCCCCAAAAAAAAAGAAACCAGAGCTAAACATTAGACTTGTTTGGGTTTTAAGATAAAGCTCCTGATTAATGTTAGTGCTCACGGGTCATTGTGATATCTTAAGAATTGCAGACCAGGAAAGAAAGAGTTCAAAGACCTCTGTCACTGGGATGTCATAGTTAAGTAAAAATCTTTCTTTAAAATGAGCCAGGCAGAGGACTCCTTTTATTCTTCTTGTTCTGTTCTCTTTTCTGTAATTCTGGGCAAGAAACTAATGGAGAAAAATAGCATTTTTTCTTTGGAGGAAGTCAAACTCTCCTGATTCTACTCTTTAGCAAGTGGCATTTCCATAGACCATGCCGCCTGTAAGGGAGTTAACTGACATTAAATTAATTTATTTTTGTTCCCTTTACTCCCCCTCCCCACCCCCCAGCCCTCTAGTAGAATAAAAAGCTCTTAAAACAACAGTAAAAATATGATTCTTTTTTGAGCTCTAATATTGGGCCCTCAATTTATTCCTTCCTTTTGCCTTCTGAAACGTTTATGAATATGGCTTTTTAAAACCTTGTTTCAGATATTCATATCTGCAACAATAAATATAAATTATAAAAGTGATGAGAGCATTTTGAAACTTTCAAATTTTAATCTAAGTAAAAATCTTTTTGTTCTTAATTTATATAGAATTTAAGGGAATATTTTTGTGCATGCTTTTAACAAGGCTCTACTTGGGGAAAGTTAATTCTAAAAAATCTGTACTGCTTGCTTTTGGCTAGTGTTCATCCGTCAATATCACTCCCAGAAGTGCTCAAATTTTACATATATACATATGTATGTATATGATAGAAGTCACCCCCACAAATAGGTGTAACCACCAATGCTGTAGTATGAATTAAAGACTATAGGAAGGTCTGTGTACCTATAATCTCTTTTTCCCTCTAGGACTCACTTATGACATTGTCTCCCCTTTGGAGCACCCTATTAAATTACAAATCAATTAGAAATTAGAAGTCTCCCAATAAACAGGGAGTATCAGTTGATAAGATAAGGAAGTTAATATGGAAGACTTTGCTGGTATGGGACAGGCTATGAAAATGAACCCATCTTCCTCTGGGTGGGCCCTGTGGTCAGCCAGGTGGCAGCATTAAGCTTTTGTTAGTATATTTTTCGAACTTCACAGTTTTGTTAAGAGTGGCCCGGTCTTGTCTTGGCTAAGGAAAGACTTTCAACTTTTAATGTTGGAAGCAGAGAATGACTATTAGCAAATTTCCTAAGAGCCTGGGTTGTTTTCCCCTTGAGAAGGGTGAGAATTGATTAGCACAAGACCCTGTGCTTCAGTGAAACCTGTCATTAGATAAAAATGTTGCCCAGAAGAGGCTTTTCCAAAAAATAGAGGGCCTATAATTCACACACCCTTGAGAAGTCTAAGCAGTTAATGACTAATGACATAAATAAGGAGAGGCAGTGTAGTACAGTAGATAGAGAGCTGGCCTCAGAGTAAGGAAAGAGCTGAGTTCAAGTTCAGCCTCAGATACCAAATGAATTGTATGGCTCTGATCTGCATTGATAGAAGTTTCCTTATCAAGAATTTATTTCAGTTGTGCTTTACTCTTCGTGACCCCATTTGGGATTTTCTTGGCTAAAGATACTGGAATGGTTTACTATTTCCTTCTCCAGCTCATTGGACAGATGGGGAAACTGGGGTAGACAGAGTGACGTGACTTGCCTAGGGTCACACAACTGAACTAGTAAGTGTCTGAGGCCAGATGTGAGCTCAGGAAGGTGAGTCTTCTAGACTCCGGACCCAGCACTCTCTGCACTGCACCACTTAGCTGCTGGAGAGTTCCCTGCTTCAGAATGTGTATGATATGCTCATAAATCCAGAAGTGGAAGGGGCCTTACAGGATGCTAACTAACAAAGTGGGTAAGGGTCCTCCCTGTTCAAATACCAGCAAATTTGCTTTGACCAAAGTGCTTCCTACCTGAGGTAAAAAGACGAGAGTGTCAGCAGGAGGGCCCAGGGCCAGGTGCATGTAATTCCCATAGTCCAAGGAAACTCTACCATCTAATTTTCAAATCTTCCACCGAAAAAACAATTATTAATGCATGGGTGATCTGAGTATGGGCTAGCTCTCCATGGAAAGCTCCAGTGTAAGGTAGCACAGCGGGTAAGACTCACTGCCTTAGCCGGCCCTGTGCCCTGCCAAGGCAGGCTCCGGTTACCTAGATAAAAGGGAGAGCGGCCCATGGAGCTCGCAGCCTTTCCCCTTGTGCTTTTTCACGGTTGTACTTTTTGTACTTCGTCTTCTTGTTCTGTTCCAAACAAACTAGGGGTTGATGTGCCACAGAATAGTCATATGGCGGGGACAGTATTCTGTTTCCAGGAATTAGCCAAGTGCCTTCTGGAAATCTCATGGTGATGGGCATGTTAATCGACATATCTAGATAAGTATAGCTATAACTGCAGGTGTGTGTGTGTATATGTATGTATACACACATACATATGTGTATATGTATGTATACACACATACATATGTGTATATGTGTAAGCATACATTTGTTGTTTTAGTTTTATCACACATTATGACCCCGTTTGGAGTTTTCTTGGCAAAGATACTGGAGTGGTTTGCCATTTCCTTCTCCAGTCCATTTGACAGATGAGGAAACTGAGGCAAACAGGGTCAAGTAACTTGCCCAGAGTCACATAGGTAGTTAGTTCCTGGGGCCAGATTTGAACTCAGGTCTTCCTGACTCTATGCACTGTACCTCCTAGCTGCCTACACAAAATATATATGTAGTATATGGGGCTTCTTGTCATGTCCCTTTCCCACATATATGTGCATATATATGCATGTAGGCATATTTATATACACATGTATATGCAGGTGTGTATGTGTACATGCAAAGAGAGACACAATTCATTTATTTGTATGGCTCTTTTTCATTTATAATATTTATATATATGCACATTTATACATGCGTGGTATATGTGTATATAGATAACACTGTATAACCACAATACATATCATGTATTACATGTGGTAAATATTGTATATGTGTGATATCCATGATATATATCATATATTTAAGGATAGGACTACATAAGGTGGGGGGGGAATAAGGCTACAATGTGTATGTGGGGCTGTTTGTCACAGCCCTTTTCCATCTGTAATATTATCTATAATATGTATAACATACATATTGTATATGTATATTACAGATATAGAACTATTTCTATATTATGATATATAAAGAATATAATGTATTTAGATAAGTAATATGTTTCTAACAATTTATAAATATAAATATAATAAATGTGTGTGCACATATAATATGTAGATTATACGTAAAACATAAAATATGTGAATGTAAAAAATGTAAAATATGTAGATTATATGGAAAAGGTTTGTCCTGTAGTCATCTAGAGCAGGCTTTCTTAGCCTTCTTTGTGTTATGGACCCTTGCTGGCAGTATGATGAAGCCTATGGACCCCTTCTCAGAATAATGTTTTTAAATGGTTCAAACAAAATACTAGGATTATAAAGGAAACCAATTGTTGAAATAGAGTTATCAAAATATTTTTTAAAAACAAGTTCACAAATACCAAGTTAAGAATCCTTGATCTAGACCTCTGCTTTTTGAATATGGTTTGTTTTTTATTAATATTTTGTTTCCTTTTAAAAATATCACTTTGTTAAGGGCATAGGGATAAAGGTTCTAAGAGCTGGAAGGGTTCTCAAAAGACATCTTAATTTTATGCACACACACCTGTTTGTGTCTGATGGTAGCCATGGAGTATGGGGGGAGGAGGAAGAAGAAAAGAAATTTATGTGATAATTTTGTTGTATATTTGAAAGAAATAGCAAGTTGTCTATAGATTTTCAGTTTTGTGTGCAAACATTTTTTTTTAATTGTACTATGTTATGTAAATGCTTGGTTTTTTTTACAGATAGGGAATAGCTATTTGCCACGAAGATTTTGCCAAGGTAAAAATAAATAAAGGCTTGAAAAGGAATTTATTTAAAGATAAAATGGAACAAATATTTCTTCCATTTCTAAAACAATGAGGGCTATTACTAGAATTTTCAGAGGGCATTCAGGATATAATCAGTGGGACCAATGGGGCTGAGAAGCAGGGAACGATGGTGTTTAGACCCTGACCACAAACTAGAGCCTTCCTCTAAAGTCATTCCTAAGGAAGGCTGTTTGTTAAGAGTTTGGAGCCCTGTTCTTGAGAGAGGTTCCACTAGGAGGCAAATTGAAAGCAAGCATGCTACCCTTTGCCCCACTGTGCGGGCATTAGGGTGAGGAACCAGCCGAACTCTGTCAGACTAGACTAGGCTGAAATCAGCTGCCTGTTCTTCTCTCAGGTTTCATGTCTCAAGCTGAAGTATCTGGTTGCGGAGCCCTGGGACGTTCAGTTTCATTGAAGAATATCTTTCCCTTTCTGTTTTCTTGTGGCTACAGACGATTTACATGGATGATGGCGTGTCGTCTTTTGTCCAGATCAGAGGTTCAGTTCCACTGTTTTGGGAGCAGCCAGGGCTTCAGGTAAGTAATGAGGAAATTTCTTGACACTTCATTTTATTTATCCTTTCACCTAACCTACCTGCCTTTCAAACAAAAAAATCTTTTAGAGGCATCATTTCTGACTTTTCTCTTGACCTAAAATGTGTCTGTGTCAGTGTATTTGGGCTAAATTTTTCTTGAATCTTTAAAAGATTGCATAGATAAAAATGTATATAGTCTATGAATATAATGTCTATGTGAAAGAATTGCTCTCTAATTCCTTATTACAAAACCCAATTTATTAAAGAATGTTTTTTCTTCTTCACGGATGTCCAGGATGACATCAAAATGCCTTTTCTGCTATGTAAATGAACATTTCATGCATTCTATCTTGGATGTTATGGGGTAGCTTATAATACAAGGACAATCCTAAATTTCAATTTCTCAAAAACAACAACCAGACTTTTGCTTTTCTTAATGATTATGACTTAATATCCAGAGTGAGCAGTATCTTTTACTCACTTTTTGTGGGGCTTAGGCTGACATAGAATAGGTCTGAGGTTAGGGGGCTTTCAGAGATGTATGAGAATTTCATACTGATCTTTCCTATGATTACTAAAAATATACGCTGTCATTTGAAACCTTGGCCACCGACTGATGCTAGAGATATTTCAGTTATGTCTGTCTCCCTGGAAGAGATCTGTGTGTGTGGTGGTAGGCTCCAAGAACACTTTGGTCATCGAGGACATGGCATGCTGACTTGTTCATTGAGCTCTCCATTGAGGTGGATGCTGGGGAGCCGGACTAATTTGGTATCTCAGCAGGAAGAGGAAATGATCAATGGAAAGACTGAACTCCCTGTGGAAAGTAGGTTGAAAAATTTGGGAGTGGTGATCATGAAATCTTCTAGTTAGAAGATTTCTTCTTAAAGGCTCTTCTAATCTAGTCTCCTACAACAATGCAGGAATCTTCATAGCAGCAAAATCCCTAACTCTTGGTCATCCAGGCCCTGCTTAAAGACTTCTGGTCTTGAAGATTTTCTAGTGACAGGAAACTCATTATTTTGTAAGGCAATCCATTTCATTGTTAGCTATAATCATTATACAATTTTCCTTATAAGTAAAGGGAAATTTGCTTCCCTGTAACTTGTGTTGATCCAATTTTGTTCTCTGGAGCTACACAGACTATTCAGTCTTTTGCCTTAAAACTTTTAAAATCTTTAAAGGATTCCTTTAATGACCCCTTTATTTGTCTATTTGCTTTTTTGCCTTATCTAGGCTAAACATCATTAGCTCCTTCAGCTGTATTATAGTGCTGTTTTCAGACCCTTTGCCTTTCTGGTCCCTCACTAGTTTGTCAATGTTACTTTGAAAATACGGTGTACAAACTTGAACACCAATAGTCCACATACAGGTGGACCAGCCCAGAGTAAAATGGACTGGCTCTTCCTTGATGTAAACATTGTAAGCAGACAACTTAAAGCTTTGATTCATTCAGCTTGTGTGTTTACTAACCTCCCTCCTTCTCATGGGTCTTCAAAATAACTTCTGAAAGTTTCATAGAATCCTAGAATTGGAAAAGAATTTAGAAGACTGGTCTGGTCTAACCCTGACCTGAATCTTGATACAACGTCCTTGACAAGTGACTATCGAACTTCCCCTTAAAACACTTCCAGGGTAACTCATTAGCTTTGTCTTTAAAATAAAACAAAGACAAAAATATTTTATTGATGCCTTTTAGCTTTGTCTCAATCATTTCTTGCCCCCCCACCCCTCCAAACTTGCAATATAAATACTGACAGTATAGGAAAAATGCTGCCCTAGAATTCAGCCACCTCTGTGTTTCGTTATCTCTCTTCTAGGACCTTCATTGGTTTTTCCATTCCTCAGAGTTCAGTTTCCTTTTAGTGATCTATTTGCCTACAAAATTGTAGTTGTTATCTGTAGTGTTCTGTCTTGTTTCTACTCATTTGTTCTGCACCAATTTACATAAACCTTTCCATATTTTTCTGAATTCCTCATATTTGACATTTCTTTCAGCACTGTAATAATACATCATACTCATATACCATAATTATTTTTACCATTCTCCAATTGGTGGGTATGTATTCTTTGTTTCTAGCTCTTTGCTACTATAGTAAAATCCATTAAGAGGATTGCTTTTGGTATGTATTGGACCTTCATTTCTGTCTTTAGCTTCCATGTCTGATAGTGCCATTTCTGGGTCAAAGTATGTGATCCCTTTTCTTGAATAATTCCAAATTGAAATCCAAAATGGATTCAACCACTTACTAGTTCCACCAATCATGCATGAATGTCCTTGTGCATTCCTTCCAACATTTACTGTCTCCATTCTTTTTTTTTATCTTTGTCAACATACAAGGAATAAAACTTCTAAGTTGTTTTTTTTTAAGTAATTTGGAACTTGTTTTTAGGTGAACACTTGTAGTTAGCAGATCCTCTTTTGAAAACTATATCCTTTGATCACTTTTTCATTAAAAATAGTGTTGTATCCCCTATATGTATTTAATATATTTCTTACTGTTATATCCCCTATATAGTGTCAATTCCTTATATATTTTGACTATCAGACTTTTATTAGTTATATTTTGTGCATGTTTTTCCATTCCACTACTTCTCTAATTTACATTTCTTCACTGATATTTATTTATGCAAAAGCTTCTTAATTTTATGTAGTCAAAATTATCTGTCATCTTTTATAACCTCTTCCTTGTTTGGTTAAGGATTCTTCCCTAGTGGGAAGTGACTATCTTTTTATTTTTTTTAATTCATTCTATTTGTCTTTACAGCAAAATCATTTCCAACCCATCCATCCCCATATTTAACTCTCCCTTGTGACAGAGAAAAACATCTGATCAAAAAACTCGTCGAACAAGCTCATTCTCTCTTGAGAACCCATAATGTTTCTAAACAACTCTTAATTACTAAATTCTTCCTTATATTGAATCAAAAATCTACCTATTCTTATATGAAAGCCCTTCACCTACTTAAAGACAATTAGTACGTTCCACTGCCACCCTTTCTCTCCCCCCCCTTGCCTCCCAACCCACAAGACTTTTCTTCTCCAAAGTAAATATCAGTTATTCAGTTTTTATTCAGTTAATAAGCATTCATTAAGTACCTACTGTGTGCTAGGCACTGTTTGGAATACAGAAGACACAAAGAAAAGCAAAAATAAAAGCCCTTTTTCTCAAGAAGCTCACAGTTCAACATACCCAATATTTTTAACCTATTCTTTTAAAAACATGGTCTTGAAAATGGTGATCGCTCCATCTGTCCTCTTTTGGATTTGTTCTGGCTTGTCAATAGTCTTCCTAAAATGTGGCACTCTGGTCACAATAGTGCAGTGGTTAGGACAGAGAACAGTGGGTTGCAGGAATGATGAATGCCTCACAGTGTTGGCAGTAGACAACACCCCGCTCTGGCAATGGGATATAATACAGAGAGATAATAGAAGACTAGATCTAATATCTTTTTATTTCTTTCAGTTCTCTGAACTGGTACAAGCTCTGTGTTTCAGATCTATAGTAATTCAAAGGGCATCCCACCACCCATCCCACCTCACCCACAGCACCCTCCCAGACCTCAGTGCCTGTGAACACCCCCTATATATTCCACTGAAGATATGAAGTTCAAGGGAAAAGCCAATGGAAAGAATTCCTAGAGTTGGAGTCAGTACACATTTAAATCTCATCCTTTCTTCTTGATAGTCATGTGACTATGGTTACATTACCTGACCATAAGGAACAATCGCTCTAAATCTCAGCTTCCTCATTTTAATACCTATAGTACCAACCTCACACGGCCCTTGTCAAGTTCAAATGACATTATGCATCTAAAACACTTTCCAACCTTGAAAGTGCTACATGAACATCAGATAACATCATCACCAGTCATTATGAGAGAATGATGGTGACCCCCAAGAGCATACCCTACAAATGATGACTGTATGTCGTGTATTCCCAGTCTCCTCCCCAGCAAATCCTGTTGGTAACAATTTGTTCCTCCACTCTGCTGTGTAAGTAATGGTCGGACTTTGCATTCCACCAGCATTCATACGCAAGGCCCACTCCAAATTCCAGAGACCCCCGTCACCTCTACGGAAATGCAGTCACACTCAACTGTTTCCCCAGTAACAAGAACTGCCAAAGGAATCCATATGCCTCTCCCTCTTCAAGTGCTCCCACCTCTTAACATATTGCCGCCTTCATTCAATTAGTCAGTTAATTAGCATTTATTAAACACCAAGTATGTGTCAAGTCTTATGCTAGGTACTGGGAATATGAATTTAAAAGTGAGACAATCCTTGGCTTCAAGGAGCCTGTGTTCTCATGGTGAACTTTTAATTCCATAAGACACTGCGTTTGACACTTCTGTTAATGTTTCTTGAGACCACATCAGCTTGTGTGACAGCCATGCCATGTGATTGGTAACTGAGCTTATGGTTATAGTTAGTAGTCAATCAACAAGTATTAAGAGCTTACTGTGGACCAGGCAGCAAAGCCCATGGGGACACTTCCCTCCGTTTTGTCTTTGTAGAGCTAGATTTCTGAACAAAAGTAATACTTAACCTTTGTGATAGGGTCTGGACTTGTAACTTCATTTGTATCTGAAACTCCATTTACCCATACAGATGAGCAACTTGCTATCTTGAAGAGTTGTCTGGGGGGCTGAGATGCTAAGGAACTTGCCCAGAGCCACACTTAGGATTTCTCAAAGTCCTGACTTGAGTCCAATCTTACTGGTGTCATGCTGCCTCTCACTTCAGTGTTTAATAGGGATAAACTTAACATTTATCCCTATTGCGTTTCACCTTCCTCTACTAAAATGCCATTCTGTGTCATGGACTGAAGGTGACCATGAGTTCTTGGCAGCCATGCCAGTGGAGTATAAACTCCAGTATTTGAGAAGGCTTTGAGACCAGGCTTAGCAATACATTTGTCATCCAAGGACCTCTTAGCTAAATTCAGGGATGCTTATTTCTGGAAGTTGGTCAACAGGTGATACTTTTTTTTTTTTTTTTTGCTGTAGCAGCTTATCTTCTAAGGAGCAAAAATGTTGTCATCTGCATAGATAAAGGGAATATACCCATCTTAAATCTTTGAAATAGTGAAATCACTAGCCCGTTTCCCCTACCACTGGGGAAACGGAGTCTGGTGAGTCACTTGAGCTCTAGAGTTCTGAATTGTAATAGGGCTAGAGCTGACTCAGCAATTAATACAAAGTCAGGAACCAATATGGTGAGCCTCCAAGACTGAGGGGCCACCAAGCTGCCTAAGGAGGAGCAAATTGGCTCAGGTCAGAAATGGAGCATGTCAGTGCTTCCATGGCAGTCAGCAATAGGTATGGGCTCATGAGTGGCCACTGCATTTCAGCCTAGCTGAGATAGGGAGACTTGTTTTCCTTTAAAAAAAAAAAATGAAATAAAATTTAGTTCATCATTTTAGTCTGTTGACATCTTTCTGGATCCTGATTCTATAATGTAATTTCTTACCTATCTTTCCTATCTTGGTATCATCAATTTGTTTTATTAAAAATGCCATCTGTCTTCAAATAATTGATAAAAATGTTAGACAAATCCTCCTGCATGTCCCTTGAGGCCTCCCTCCATCATCAAACCGTGCTTGGTCTTGTTAGTTTCCAGTGCAGATATGCCCATATCTCTCTATCTTGGGCACTGGGATATATAGTGTGAAAGACCTGGTTGGATCTGCCTCATTGAAATTCAGATTTATATGAATCTGATCTATCCTTTTTTGGTAATGCCATCAAAATAAAAAGGATTACCAGGTAAGAGCTTACTTGTCAAGATTAAGCTTCCTGGGGGCTGCTCCTAAAGTGACTAGAACATAATAGTCAATTAGCTTACTTATGTGCCAGGTGCTATGCTAAGTGCTGGGGGTACAAAGAAAGGTAAAAGACAGTCCCTTCGTTTTGGGGTACTCACCATCTAACAGACACATCATGTAAACCGCTGTGGATAAATAAGCCACATACAGGATAAATAGGAAATAATCTACAGAGAGAAGGCACCAGAATTATGAGAGATCAGAAAAGGCTGGCTGTAGAAGGTTGAGGTAGTAGACAACCAATGAATACATTTAACTTTAAGTCCTTTTTCTCCTATGTTGTGTCGTTGTGATGAGCCAAAGCCTTGGCCTTGGAAAAGAGAAGAGGAAATTATTTTTCTTTTCTTGGAGAAGTTAGGGACCATTGTGCTGTCTGTGGTGGCTGCATTGCATGGTTTTGCTCAGCTGTTCTTCCTTGTTGTGGTAGGGTGTTACCCTGTGGGAGGAAGTCCATCTGGGAACGACATGGTGCAAAAACCAAAGACATCAATAAAACTGAAAAGAAAGAAGAAACCGTGCCTAGTTATACTCCTAAATATGATACATATTCATAGGATGATGAGCTGTTCTTTGACCGTGTCGACCTGAAATTTTAGGCCTGAAAGTCAGTTTTGGTTTTTTTACTCTTTAATGGGCAAACCCTTCCCTCAGATTAGGTGATGAGAAGCCAAGAGTTGGATCTTTCCTTTGGAATTTAGCTTGCAGTTTCTGAGTCTGTTGAGGAGAGATATCTCGGAGAAACATCCTTAGTCCTGCCATTGCATGTAGGTGTCTTTCTATATATTCTGCCTTAGAAGCTGGACTTTTAAATCATCATTTAAAAACTACGCTTATGTCATCCTTGTTCAGTAGTCATGGGCTTTTAATAACTGCATCTGAACCATGAAAGCTAGAGGGAAAAGTAACTATGTACATGTTAATGGATTTTTCAGGTTATAAATAGCCTCAGAAGAGTTTTTGCTTTCAAAAATCCATCTCTATCTTGGTTTGGGTTGCTTGCTTGTATATTTTATGTTTCTCTTTATAAGTTAGTCAAAGAAATCATTACCTTTCTTGTCAGTAGAAACCCTATCTGTAACTAAGAATATGTGTCACAAATTCAAGTGAAAACAGGGCTTGGAGCCAATTACATATGGGTTAAACATGGTGGGTGTGGGTGATTCTATCATCATTGCTGCCTCCTTTGTTGCCTGCATTTTATTCCTTCACATTAGTATACATTTTCTTACTCCCCTGATGGTATAGCATTAGCCTAGAGCTGCTGTCCTCAGACTTTTTGGTCCTAGGATCCCTTCACACTTAAAAATTATTCAGGACCCAAAAGAGCTCACGTTCATATGGATTATATCTACTGATAATTACCATGCTAGAAATTAAACCGT
This sequence comes from Petaurus breviceps papuanus, assembly GCF_028583685.1. NCBI lineage: Eukaryota > Metazoa > Chordata > Mammalia > Diprotodontia > Petauridae > Petaurus > Petaurus breviceps. The sequence continues at coordinate 1,345,318 of NW_027187349.1, forward strand.
CTTAGTGTTATGATGAAAATAGTTTCAACCAAAAACTCTCTGAAAATGTCTTGATCTCTCGGGGTCCCTCGACCATATTTTGAGAACCACTGAACTGAAGGAATCTGAAATCAAAAAGATTTGGCACCTCTAGTTAAAGATGTTTCACTTAAAGTGACAAGCAAAAATAGGAACAACACATACGGTGACATCTTTATCAAACACAACTTCAAAGATTGAGGCATTGAGGTTTTAAATATCTTTCTATATCCCTTTCTCCCAAAGTTATCCATTATAATGGCAAAGCAGGAAAGTAGAATTAGAATTAGCCAGGGAGATTTAAGAGCACCAAAACAGAAGACAAAGCTTGTAAGAAAGAAGAATTTGGAAATGGAACCAGAGGCAGTGAAGTGCCATGAAAAAAAGGACTGGATATGGAGCCAAGGGATCTGAGTTCAAATGCCAACCTTGCCATTTATTTTCTCTGTGACTTTGAACAGAGTGCAAGGGTCCTCAAACTATTATTGCATGGGCTGTGTTGTATTTATCAAAGTAAAAACCATTCTTAGCTGGAGGGGCTGTACAAAAATGGGCAGTGTGCCAACTTTGGCTCACAGGCCACTGTTTGCTGACCCTTATAGAGTGGATTGGATGTTGAAGACCGGTATTTAAATCCTGCCTCAAAAATGGACTCCTTGTATTATCTTGGGAAGTCATTAAACTTCTCTGTAAAATGAGGGGGGGCTGGACTCAGTGACCTCTAAAGTCTCTTCCTGCTCTAAATTTACGATCCTCTGATAAGTCATACCAACCATTCCAAAAGATCTTTTGATGCACCTGGGAGTTTGTGTGTAAGAATCCACTTTGCCTAACATACCAATGTGTTGGGAGTTTTAGAGATTGAACATCGTCCTGAAGTAATTTCTTCAGGGCTTGAGAAATGAGTAATAGGCCAAGTATAAAATTGGCTCAATAGAGAGTAGAGGGTGGGAGGGAAGGGAATAAAGAGAAAGAAAGAAACTAAAAAAGAAGCAACAGTCACTATTCCCTTAGGAGTGTCCCAGCAGTAACTTGATTCCAGAATGCACATTGAAACCCCAGGCTTGAGGTCACATGATATGGAGTGAGGAAACAGCAGGGACCTTAAGGAAAGGTGACTTGAGAGCATGAAGAGTTCATTATCTGTATTAAAATGGGGCAGACTCAGACTGAGACTAGGGCTGGACTCACAGGGGAGTGTATAAGAAAAGACAGACTATGGGAGCCAGAGAGATGCGACTGACCACCAAATGAGAGCCTGAGATTGTTGATGTAAAGGTACTTTATAGAAAGTACTAAAATGTGTTCTACAAATCTGAGTTGTCTTTTGTTTCACAAGAGGTCTTGAGGTTTCCTATTTCTACCATCCAGAGTTCACCTCTAACCCCTGTGCTTCCTTATGGTTCTTGCTTCCTCTTGGCCTGATAATGCCTTGACTCCAGTCCCTCTCACCTTAGGGACATAAGTGAAAGTAATCTGATGCTGTCTGGTTCAGGGATATAGGAGCTTCTTTCTTCTGCCAGGATTCAAAATTTTCTCAGCTTCTTAGATACTATAATGTTATTTCATTCTGCCTTCCCTAAGCTTTGCTTTGTCCAAGGCATCTGAGAAAGTATTGACTTCAGGATTTGCTTTTTCTACCACCTTCTCAGCAGTCAGGCAATATGGTGGAGCTATGGAATCAGAGGATCTGGGCTCAAATTTTGTCTCTGGTCCTTACTACGTCTTTTGTCTTGGGTAACTCACTTAATCTCAGTTTCTTCATCTGTACAATGAGCCACTTGGCCTCTGAAGTGCCATCCAGCTTTGGTTTATAATCTTCTGGTCCTTTGTTTGGGATATAGGGGAAGGCAAAGACATTTAGATCAGGCCACTTTGTTTTCTCTCATTTCTCTTCCATGGTGGTGTTCATCTTTCTCATTAGAGCCTTGAGTGATAACTTCTGCTGCTGACTGTGTCCATGTGTATGTGGTTGGAGACTACCCTTCCTGAGTTCACTCTCAGGGTAGAGGTGGGAAAAGCATGTAAGGGCAGACAAACATAAAAGGTGATCGCTTTCCTAATCTCTCCAAGTCTCTCCCCACTCTGGTCTATCTTCCAATCAGCCATTAAATTGATCTTCCTGAAGTGCAGTCTTGACCATGTGCCACCCACCTATCAAAACAAACCCCGGTGGCTTTTGATTTGACCTCCAAGATCAAATGTGAAATTCTTTTTGGTGTTCAGAGCCCCTCTCAGCCTGGCACCTCCTCCCTTTCCTGGCCTGTTACACCTTATTCATCTCCATATACTCCTTGACCCAGTGACACTGGCTTCTGCTGTTCTTCATACATAACATTCCATCCCTTTACTCCAGGCATGTTTATTGACAGGCCTCCCCCCTCCCCCCCTCCAATTCTTGGAACTCTTTCCCTTCTCATCTCCACCTCTTCACTACCCTGGTTTTCTTCACTTCTCAGCTAAAGTCTTACCTTCTGAAAGAAAACTTATTTTGCTCCTTAATAGTGCCTTACCTTGAAGTTATCTCCAATTTACCCTCTAGGTGTGGTTGGTACATGGCTGTTTATATGTTGTATCCCCCATTAGACCATGAGTTCCTTGAGAGCAGGGACTGGCTTTTTTGTTTTGTTGTGGGTTGTGGTGGGGCTTTTTGTTCCTTTGTCTGTTTTGCCTTTCTTTGCACTTAATAAATGCTTGTTTGTTGGTTTGTTTGTTTCGCATCTTCCCACGGGATTTGGTACAGAGCTTGGCACTGTACATGTGTACACTGTATGTGATCGTAATAACAGGACTCCAAGCATAGTTGTTGCCTGCAGATCGGGTAAAGATAATGAGGAGTTTATATCCATGGTTCTCATTACTGAGAGTTTAAAAAGCTGTCATGATTCAGGAAAAAAGAAATCTAGCAGTGAAATTCACAGTTCCAGTTCTAGATGTGTGTGTGTGTGTGTGTGTGTGTGTGTGTGTGTGTGCATGTCATATTAATACTTGGACACCCATCCCAATCCCTGAAACTTAAATTAGTTTTTAAAGATTCATTTCTTTCTCTGCCCCCATGAGGAAGACCCTAAAAATTTTAAGAGTCAGAAAAACTGTTTCTAATCCTCCATCCTAGGAGAGACCTAAAGATTTGACAGACTAACCTAAGATTTCCATGAATCTCTGTGAATGTGATATCTTGCAGTGTCCCTCTAAGGTGGGGGGAAAGAGGGAGAAAGCTTTTTGCCCAATTTACTGATAAGATTTCTTACTCTTAGCTCTAGAGACATGAAGTGACTCCTTGGATTGCATAATGCCACAGGATTTCTTTTTTCTACATTAACCATAAAAGACTTTGAAATTAAATACTTGAATTTGGTGATAACCATAGTTCATTTCCTTAGCCAGGTATTGTTGGTATTCAGAAAACAAAAACATGATAGTTATACGCAATTAGATAATCTTGGCCTAGGCCTCATTCAACTTCTCACCTTTAGCCCAGAAATATCTCTATTCACAGTCCAGTTTCCATGGCCACCATCTATCTTTGTACTCAGTGGCATTCTGGGAATGGTGACTTATGGGACCTTTGTGAACAGGGAACATGTAGAACTTCCCTGAATAATTTCTAAATCTATTAATCAGAAAATAATTTTCCAGCTTGATGTTTTCCAAAACCATGGTGCTCTATTGTGTGGGGTTTTTTTTTTTCTTGGTAAGGATTCTTTTAGGCAAAATCAGGGATAAAAGATTATCATTTCTATTCACTCTCTGTTCACAACAGGCTTGAAACCTCAGTGTCCTACACGACTTCTTCCTTTCCTTTTCTCTCCTCACCTATTTTGTTACTAAGCCTTATAAAATTCTGTCTCTACAATATCTTTTTAAATCAATTATTTTTGAGGGAACAGAGTCACACAGCTAGTGAGTATCTGAGGCCACATTTGAAATCAGGTCCTCCTGACTCTAGGGTCAGTCTTCTATTCACTGTGCCCCCTAGCTGCCCCTAAATCAATTATTAAAAATTTAAGAGAAATTCATTTTCTCTCCCTCCTCCCTCACCATTGGAAAAACAAAAACAAAACCCTTATAACAAATATGGTTAGCCAAGTAAAGCAAGTGCTGCCTGAATTACCTCTCTCCAAAAACATGTCTCATTCTGCATTGAGTCTGTCATCTCTCTGTTAGGAGGTGAGTAACATCCTTAATGATTGATCAGATCATTGATCATGGTTGATCCAATTTCTTTCGGGGTTCTTTGTTTTTTTACAGGGCTGTCATTATTGTATAAATTGTTCTCCTGGTTTTGCTCACTTCAGTCTGCATCTGTTCGTACAAGTCTTCCCAGGTTTCTCTGAAACCATCCCCTTTTAGATTGTAAGGGTTTTGAGGTCTTTGCCTCCTTCTTTATCTCCATTGTTTAGCATGATCCCTGGCATCGAGTATACACTTATTACATGTTTATTGATTGATTCATCATTTCTTGTGGTGCAATAGTATTCCATCACATTCATAGACCATAATTTTGATTAGTCATTTCCTAATTGATGGGCACACAATTTTTTTGTCATCTGTCCCTTCCACTTGTTTCCTGCTGCCATCATTGCCAAGTACCTCTTTCCTGGATTATTGCAGTAAACTTGAAAATGGTTTTCCTTACCTCTAGTCTCTCCTTCCTCCCATTTATGCTTAAACTTTCAGATTAATCCTTCTAAAATCAACCCTGGTTATATCACCCCCTTCTGTTAAAAAACTTCAGGTCTTATCTACAGAGGATTAAATAATATTTGAATGACTTAGCCTGTCACTGAAAGCTTCCATGATTTGGAGCCTAATCTGCCTTTCCAGCCTTCCCTCCTGACTGTTCTTTGCTCCAGACAAACCAGATTACTTTATGGCCCACACCCTGTCCCCTACTCCAAACCACCGCCTTGGGTTTTCCTTATTCCATACTTTGACTCTTGCTGTCCCATCTACTTGGGATAATCCCTAGAATCACCACTCTTATATCTACCTACCTACCCACGCTAGAAGTGATCTTTCTCCACTCTGGATTTTCATGTATTTTTTTCAAGTGTTCAGTCCGAAGTGATTTATTGAACACTCTCTCTGTGTCAGACACTGTGCTAACACCAGAGATACAAAGAAAAATAAAGAGCCTCACTCTCAAGGAATTTACATTCTTACTGAACCTTTACTTTCTATCTTTTATTATAGTTATTGATGCATTTCTACTAAGTTAGAAACTTTTACAAATTCCTTCATGGCAAGGAATAGCTTTGCATCCCCCACAGCATCCAACTCTATGCCTTTCATACTGTGGGTGCTCAGTAATTGACTGAATACATTATGCTAATCAGAACTTCCCGGGAAGATTGACCATCCTTTTTAGAACAAAATTGGGCAACTAACCGCCATAAACAAATGTCTTTCCCAAGGCCAGATTGCTTAGTTTTAGTTTCAGGTGTATATCTTAACCACAGTTTTTCCTTATCTAATAATTCTCACAGGGGCGGCCAGGTAGCACAGCAAGTAAGAGCACCGGCTCCAGTGTTGAGAAGACCTGGAGATCGAATCCCCGGCTCAGACACTTAACACCCACGCAGAAACACCTGGCCGTGTAACCTTGAGCAAGTTACTTAACCCCAATTGCTTAGTGGCAGCCAGGTGGCTCAGTGAGTAAGAGCACTGGCTCCAGTGTCGGGATGACCTGGATCAAATCCGGGCTCAGATACTCAGCACCACACCCAGAAATAACTGGCCATGTAACCTTGAGCAAGTTACTTAACCCCGATTGCTTTAAAAAATAATATTAATTCCCATATTTGGAGACCTGCCTTTAAGATTATTGTCCAAGCATTTTTGTTCTGCCCCTAAGGAAGAGATAATACAGTTGGAAATTGTAAATTTTGCAAATGCAACTTTTCTCATTAAACTTGCCTTTTTATTCCATGCGTCTCATGCAAGCAGATTCTTTGTATGTATGTATACAGCAGATGGGACATGAGCACTTGAGTTTCCAAGCACCTTTGATACTTGGGGTACAACGTACATAGAATGAAGCAAACACTCTCCACACTCTCCTCCCCACTTCTCTTACCAGGGACATCTAGGGGAGATGCATAGACAGACATAGGGAGAAGTGCTGTTGACTCCCAAACTTGAATGTTACAGAATATTTAATTGGCACCCAGAAAGAAAACTGGCAAAGGAAATATTGTCTTTGGGACTCATGTTTGCCTTTTTCTCTTTTAGGTTGGCTCTCACCATCTGAAACTTAACCGAGGTCTAGAAGCAAATGCCCCTGCTTTTGACAGGTAGGATTTAAAAAACAAAAAAACAACTTTGTCTTTTAGCAAAATCAGTCATTAATTCTCTTCTTTCAGAAAGACAGTGACTCGGTGAACACAACATTGGACTGAATCAGGATTTATCTCTGAGTCGAGAGGAACACTTTGGGCAGTTCATCATTTTGTGACTCAGTTTTCATTTTTTGCAAAATGACTGTTTTATTTGCCAAAGGATTGCCAAGAAGGCAAATGATCATTATAAAGGACTACTTTGCAAATACTAGTATACACTTTCTAATGGATAAAATCTCACCCATAGGGGCTAAAAAAAAAGACAGTCTAAATTATAGGAATTAAAGCTTTAAGGAAATGGAGTTTTAGAGCTAGCTATGTGGTGAGATATTTAACAAAAGAAAAACAGATTATTTCACGCCTCCTCTGTGTAAGACATTGTGGCAGGTACTGAGTATCTCAAGAAGAAGAGACCTATTTTGCAAAACCTGCTTAAGGATCAGCATTTTATATTTTCAGTACCTTTTTGTGACCTTTTAAATTCTCTGGTTCATGGTACTGCCCTGGGACTTCAGCAAGAATGAGCAGTCTTTTTTTTTTGCCACTGACATTCATGGGCATACTTGTGAATGGTAATCAAACGACTGGCATTCATGACTTTATTTGTTAGCAGTTGCTATTGAAAGTGTAGCTATATTATATGAAGAGTTTTCTAGATGTCCTTTTCTTTTTCCCTTTAGGGTATGAAATGTAAGATTGTCATTTTCTTTATGGAAGTAATTTATATAGCACTATTCATTTAAATCCTTGCTTTATTGAGGTGTTCCTCATTTTAAATTAACATTTTAAAGTGGAGTGATGAGGAATTTGCCTTAATTGATCCCACTGGTCTTTTACCAGTGGGATCAATATCAGTGCAAATTTCATTCAAACTGTTAAACAAAAGTCCCACAATTTTTTGAAGAGAGCTAAGCAAATATCAGCATTCTCACAGCCCTATCAGCATTGAAAACTTATTGCCTTTGTGACTTTAGGAAAGTCACTTAAATATCTCCCTGGATATCAGTAAAATGAGGAGGTTTGACCCAGCACCCTCCACGGTCCCTTCTAACTATAAATCTAGGATAGTTGCTTAAATTTCTGGAGGGAGGAGTGTTGTTCCTTATGCTTTTATCTTCCACTTGGAATGGTACAGACCTTCCCAAGCATATTGTGACAAGATGTCCCCAGATCTTCTCTTTGGTGTGGCGTGACCAGGATCTGTTAATTTTTCAGTCTTTTGATGTTTTTAGTGCTGAGAACAGAATTTTTAAAAATCTGTGCTAATTTGGAGTTTTTCAAAAATCTCTTTTGAAGTTCACGTGAACAAACTCTTGGTTTTTTTGTGTGTTCTGTGTATGTTGATATTTGGTTCTTGCCAATATTATTAAAGCTATGAGAACAGGCCCACATTGCCCCCCCCCCCCTAAAATTAAAAGGAGTAGTGGGAGTGGGGGTGGGAGAATGTTTTGCTAAGTCAAGACCACCAGTGTTATTGAACTCTATTTAGATTTTTTTTGGGGGGGGGGGTAATGTTGTTACTGCAGTTTGATATGAGTTATGAAAGGGCTAAACCTGGTTATTTTACATTTTTAACCTTTATTCTGTTTAGCTCATTTTATCCCTTTAATTGTAACTCCTCAGTTGGAAGGCAGCAAGCATTGCCTAGTAGGAAGAATGATACATAGGAGTCAGAGTATATGCTTTCAAGTTCCTATTCTGTACCTTATTAGTTGTGTGACCATAGGCAAATCCCTTAATCTCTCAGAGCCTGGGTTTTTTCATCTGTAAAATGAGGAAAAGATCATCTGCCTTGGCTGCTTCAAATGGTTGCCATGAGGATCAGAAGAGGGGTTTATATGTGGAAATGCTCTGAAAGACATTGCCTCAATGTCTTTTAGGTCTGGATACTAAATTATGTAATTAGCTATTTATCATGCTAATTCTGCCCTAGTGCAAAGAACAGAAATATAGCTGATGAATGTTTCCTAAAATCTCCAAGTCCACTGAACAACTTTATGTAACCAAATTACACATGCAGTGCCATCCACTATCCCCCCAAAGGAAAAAAACAGAATGAATACCAGTGCTATTTACCAGTGACACATATTGTCATTGACTTTGGGCCTTGAATCTTAGACATCTCTATGCTTTGAACTCTAGAGTCAGCAACGAGCTGACCAGGTAATAAAAAACTTTTAACTTATTGAGCTTATTAAATATACAAAAAAGGAAGGAAAGAAAGAAAGGGAAGAAAGAAGAAAGGGAGAGAGAGAGGGCAGAAGGAAGAAGGGAAGAAAGGAAGAAGAGAGGAAAGAAGAGGGAGAGAAAGGAAGGAAAAAAGAAAGGAAGGGAGAGAGAGAGCAAGGGAGGAAGGAAAGAAGAAAGGTCTGTTTAATTCTGACATGCTTTGCACTCATTTGTACTCTTTTATTTTCTGTTCCAGAATAAAGGAAGCATTTATTTTTTTCCTGTAGGTATAAAAATGTTCCTGACACTGTTATTAAATTTTGACTTGTTATTTTTTACAAAAGAAAGCCAATGGTAAAGGACACATATTTGTATTTAACACCTTAGAAGCTGTCTATGTTTTGATTGTTTGTTTGAAAGTTTCGCTGGTACCTTTTTTGGGCTAAATTCAGTATTCTTCTAGGTTATAGGGATAGGGTCCTGCACTAGTGAATCCATTGATATAGGGAACTCCCAATTAAGATTATCTAAACCAATGTAGCTTGTCCTCCTAGGCACTGAAAGGAGAGGTTAGGTGACTGGCCCTGAGGTCACATACCTAGGATGGACCAGAGGCAGAATTTGAACCCAGCTCTGCCTGGCTTCAAGATCAGCTCTCTATCTACTTTACCAGGTCTTCTTCACCTCTTTTGTATCATGGGCCTTATAAGCAGTGTGCTGAAGCCTGTAGACTCCTTCTCAAAATAATGTTTTCTACCTAAATTCATCATCTTCTAGAAGGAAATGCAAAAATTTAGTTAGAGGTTAGTGAAAATAAAACTGTAATATTTTCCCCTAATCTACAATTCACCAACCCTCAAAAACTCCATCCAAAGACCTTATAGGAGGTTAAAACTCATTATCTTTCTTTCTTTTTTTTTTCCACTTTTTGGAGGGGGAAGGTAGGGTAATTGGGGTTAAGTGACTTGCCCAAGGTCACACAGCTAGTTTTGTGTTAAGTGTCCAAGGCTGAATTTGAACTCAGGTCCTCCTGACTCCAGGGCCCTTGCCCTATTCACTGTGCCACCTAGCTGCCCCAAAATTCGTTCTCTAGACAATACTCCCTCTCTTCCTTGGGTCTGGTGACTCTAAAGCAGAATCAGACTCATTAAACTTAGGGATTATAGCCTTTTTTTTCCTTCTCTCCATTGTCTAAATTGAGAAGAATGCAGACATCAAGCAGGATAAGTGATGGGACTTCAATTTGAAAAAATTTCAGTGGTGATCTAATTTTGTGTTTATAACACCAGTAATGGGGAATGCAAATATGAGCCTGGCATTTATGGATGCCTAATCATTAAGATTCAAGGTAGCTACTCCTACTTCTCTTGAAAAAAAACATAGTAAATTAGTACCACTTTAAAAAAAAAAAGCCCACTAATACCAATCACCCACCAATTACCCCCACTGCGTTGACTTGGTCAAGGTAGTATTTTTTAAATATTTGGTATACTTTCTGCAAATATGGCATATGTATTTTTTTTTTTTTTTTTGGAGAGTGGAAAGCAAGGCAGTTGGGGTTAAGTGACTTGCCCAAGGTCACACAGCTACTAAGTGTGTGAGGCTAGATTTGAACTCAGGTCCTCCTGACTCCAGGGCCCGTGCTGTATTCACTGTGCCACCTAGCTGCCCCTGGCATATGTATTATATCTGAGAGAGAAATGGAACCCAGTGGCACAGAGAGTTGTTTTGAGGAGACTGATTGTCCTCATTAGACCCTCTCTTCCCATCTTGGCGCTTGGGTAATGTCCACTGTCCTGGAGCACTCTTGTTCTGCAACCATACTGCCCTGCCAGGGCAATCAGTCTCGTTTCATTGGTGAAATGGCATGATCATGCTGCTGCTGCTACTGCTCTTACAGGCATATGATGCTTCTGAAAGAGCAGTATGGAAAGCAAGTGATCGTTAACCTGTTGGGAAGCAGAGGAGGAGAGGAGGTGCTCAACAGAGCCTTCAAGGTAAAGCTTTTGTTCAGCTGCTGGCTTCTCAAGGCCTCCCCTTCTGCTCCTCCGTACTGCGGGGCTCCACTGGGTGGGGGACCAGGGAAAGGACTTGGCAGGCAGCCCTCCAGTTCAGACAGTGGGAATGAGACTTCCAACAAGGTAGGTGGTTTTATCCCTTGGGTTTTACCTCTCTCCCATGAGTCTGGGAGTGGTAACTCTTATCTAACTGAATGATTAAAATTAAATGAATTAAAATGAATTCATTTATCAAGCTACCAAGCACTGTGCCATGCAAAGATGGGCTAAACTAGGGATGCAGAGACAAAAATGGAGCCATCCCTAACTTGGGGCAGGAATGAATTTGTTTTGTGAGTTTTTCCACACTGTGTGTTTTTCTAGAGTATGATCAATAGCTCTTTCATTTCAAGCTTTAATTTTTTCCAGAGACTTAGTGAAACCTGAGCTGTTTTTTTGCTTCTATAGATGGGACCCAAAGCCACTTATAATATACATTGCTATGTATTCTCTTGATGGTTCTCTCTCCAGTTCTCTTCAACTCCTGCATTTAAACTAAACTTTTCTGAACCGATGTCACCAAAGAGCCTTTCCCTGTCTCTGGCTTCGCCCTTAGGCAAGTCACCCAGCCAGAGGTGACAGTGTCCTTCCCACTGCTTTCTCAGAGTCATTTTCCAAAATGAAAATCCCAAGAGAGAGAGAGGGGGTGGGGGGAAAGGAAGATGTCGCTCTGCACGTTGGCTTCTTCCAGCACCTCTGATCCTTGTTGGGGAATGCCTAACTGTCCTTTCCTTCTGTTTGGCAACTTATGTCCCATCTTCCAAAGTGTGGCTACTCTCCTTTCATCTCCTAGGCTGGTCCAGTGTAACCCCATCACTTGACAGTTATTAAGTGTGTATTTGTGTCTCTGAGGCAGTCCATCTTGGCTTGGCTCTGTAACAAAGTTAAATGACTTACCTGTTGCTCTCTCTACCCCATTCCTAATAAACATCTTTTTGTCACCGATCCCTTGAATGGTGGTGCTTACCTGGTGCAAAGCTATCTTGGGATGCTCACGCTTCATTTTCAGGACAGATGAAAAGAGGCAGCCTTGGATAAACTACATTACATGACCATGTCAGACGAGTTCCCTTCTCCTAAACCCACCACCACCACTTTCTGTCGGCATAAGATGAAAATCAAGACCTTTTGCCCCTTATATCTTCAAAAAACTGTTTGTTGTGGGTCTTGCAGAAAAAGGAGTAACTAAAGGTTGCTAGTCACTGTCTGACCTTCTGTTAACTGGCCTACAACCCTCCTATACAGTTATAGGATCATGGGACTTAAGAGTTGGTAGGGACCCTTATATTCATCTAGTTCCTTCACCTCATTTGACAGGTGAAGAAACTGAAGCTGTCACAAGTAGCAAGTAGCCAGGCTGGGACTTGAACCCAGCTCCTTTAATCTCAGTGTGCTTGTTTCAGTCTGCCACACAGCTTCCTCAACTGCTACTTGTAGGTATTTCTTCTCTAGAGAAGAAAAATGCAGGGCTTATTTTAAACCAAAGACAAATCACTGTTGACCCAAGTAGGATGCTTTTTGCAGTGAAAAGATAGATAATAAATCTTTATTAGGGAGTGGAAGAAAGAGAGAGCTCCAAGGAAACCACAGGCATCATAACATCTGGGGAGTGGGAGCAGAGTCCATCTAGGCTGAATGCTCACCCTGGTTTGTTTGCAAACTCCACTTCTGACTGCTGGCTGGGAGTGGGGTAGCCCAAGTTCAAGTTTCCTAGCTGTACAACTGAGGCAAATTCCTTAATTTTTTGAGCCTCAGTTTCCTCACCTGTAAAATTAAGGGGGGGTGGGCTAAGTGATTTCTAAGATCTCATCCAGCCCTAATGTTTTGTGAATTCTGTGGCATAGAGACTTTCTGGTGGCTGATTGTCTTTGGCCAGACCTGCTTTTCCTGTCTGGTTTGTTGCTAACGGCAACAAATGAACTGTTGTTTTTTTTCTCTCTTCCTTTTTTTATTGGCAATACTACTTTTATAGAAGAAGGAAAAAAAAACAGCCCAACTCTTTTTTTTTTCTCTTTTCCTCCCACATGGAAAGCAGTGGTATTTTTGACCCACGGCATTTATCAGTTGGTTTAAGTATTTCTCAGGTCCAAGGATATCCGAATGCCAGCCCTCTGTAGATATCAACCTCCTCTTAGTAAAGGGTGAGTGAGAGGGAGTTAGAAATGTTGTCGGGGGCCCGATATATTTGGATAGTAAAGGTGCTGACACAATGCTGGGCCAAGAACACTGGTCTGGGGATCAGGAGACCTGGGTTCTTGTTTCCATTTTGCTGATAATTAGGAGTGGCCCCGTAAATTCAGGCAGTTTGACTCTCTCCAAGCCTAATTTTCTTTATCTGCAAAATGAAGGATCCAATCAGTAATTCTCCAAGGTACCTTTCAGCTCTGACTTTCCTTAACTGACCAAATGCTAAAATATCAGCCTGTCATGGAGACACACAAGGTCTTAGAGGAAGGCCCCAGTGGACATGGGATCATACATGAGCTTCTTGTCATCCTGGGTCTGTGGCACAGCCTATCCATTTGCTATGAGTCAGTATGTTTGGACAGTGGAAGCTGGGCTAAGGAAGGCAGATGGTGTATGAAGAACGTTAGGACTCAGTCCTTGACTAGGACCTGACCTGTTGCTGTCACTACCTGTCCCACCTCTTCCTGTTGGGCTTCCACTGGACCACCCCTCTTGGGTTATCATTGTGTGACTGCCACCTGGCGCTACCCAGAGGGTAATGATAGGTTTTGCAACTCCCTGAAGTACAGAGATGCTAATCACACTTCCTCCTCAAGTCAAGATGTGAATGGTTCCCAGGGAAACAGCTATTATGAATAGAGCTACAATGCATCTTCATACTTGGTGGACCTACAGGCCTTGTGCTATTTGAAGACTGAAGCAGCAGCTCACTTTCTCGCTTGCTTTGTGTCTTGCCATAGAGATCTGCTGGAGAACGTGATCTTTGTTACTGCCCGTGGGCTGCAGATGGTGGACAAGGGAGGGGCGAGCGTCACATCTGGCTTTGCCTCTTGCTTTAAATAATCCTTTTACCCTCTTTCAGGAAGTATGCTTTTCCTGTGTTGTTGTCTTTCTCTGATATTTCCCTCCTGTACTTCCTTCTCAAGAGCTGGTCTGATAAACTACTTTATCCCTCATGAGCTTTAAGACTAACCTAATCTAACCAATTAATATGGTTAGCCACCCTGAGCAGTAGATGGACATATGCAATCATCTCTCTTTTTCTTCTCCCCTCTCACCCCACTTCCCCTCCTCAGAAATTGCTTTGGGCCTCTTTCCATGTTGGAGACACACCTATGATAAATTTTGACTTCCACCAGTTTGCCAAAGGAGGGAAGATAGAAAAATTGGAGAATCTGTTGAGGCCTCAGTTAAAGTTGCACTGGGATGAATTTGATGTTTTTGCCAAGGGCGAGAATGTGAGTCCACGGTGAGTGTCCCAATGTTTGCTTCATTTTTATAGGCTGGGAAGTAGATTTATAGCTAGAGATTATTGACATTCTGTTCATTCATTCTGTAATTTACTTTGGTTCTTTTGGATTTATGGGCCATTTGCTTTCAAAATGGTTTTCTCCATACCAATTGTATTGCCCTAGAATTTGGGGTGGTACCATGAGCACAGTTTGGATTCCATTTTTCTTTTTTAGCATCTACATGACTTTAAAAAAAAAGACATATGTAAATAAATAAATACATATATATATATATACACACACATGCTATATATAAATGTGTTGTGTATATATGATACATATATCTTTTAAAATTATGAATTTTGACATACAGTGAAGAGGAACATATCCATATACAAAGAAGATTAGAGGATTATAGATAAAACCATGAATTTCTATTACATACAGCTTTGTAGGGTTTTTTTTTAAAGTCTATAGCACGTTTAATACAATAGCATAAGGCCAGCTTTTTGATAGATGTGTTATTTTTATTTGCAAGTGTTGAATCACAGATTGTTTGACCCCAATTCTAACATTTGGCAGAACAGGTTTAGCAATTAGAGTTCCTTGAATCCAGAACTGTTACGCTCAGTAAGGAATGAAAATCCTCCTTTCTAGAAACTCCAAGTTTTGACTGGTTCTGTAGAACTGAGCAAGTTGTTAATTCATATGTCTTAGCTAAGACTCAAGCATATCAGTAGGCCTTACCAGAATGCTTTCCAAGGGTCTGGTTTGGGATAGCGGGGCTGCAGGGGATTGTCTTTTAAATTTTTTTTCCCATTCAAGCTTAGAACACTTTGTTAAGTGTGCTGCTACTATAAACTGAACTTGGTAATGATTGTGGTTTGGTTTTGTTTTGTTTTCCCATCATTTATTCAAAGTTTCCAAAAAGGTACCTTGCGAATGAACTGTCTGGACTGCTTGGATCGAACAAATACTGTGCAGTGCTTTATAGCCCTTGAGGTCAGTCCCCTCTTGTTACGAGATTTTGTGCTCTGTGTCTGTTTTTTGCTTCTAGCCAAAAGGCAACCATTGTTGGGCTCTTTGGGACCAGAGTAAAGATAAGCTGATTTATCTGGTTCTTTGGCTAACTGCAAGGGATGGGATGGGGTAAGTGGTCAGGGAGGGACTGATGATATTTAGAGAAAGTAATTTCTAGTTCATCTGTGAATTGGAGTCATGTCCATATGTCAGTCTGTGGTTTTATTACTGTCTCTTATCTATGTCTCTTCCTTCCTTCCTTCCTTCCTTCCTTCCTTCCTTCCTTCCTTCCTTCCTTCCCTCTGTCCCTCCTTCCTTCCTTCCTTCCTTCCTTCCTTCCTTCCTTCCTTCCTTCCTTCCTTCCTTCCTTCCTCCTTTCCTCCCTCCTGAACAAACCATATAAAGTGGGAATTTCCATACATCTAGTAGAACAGAAAAAAGAGGTTTGCAAATTAATCTCCATTATGTACAACTTGCTTTTTTGTCTCAAAATATGTACTGAATTCAGCATGTAATTTTCAAGATTACCCTGCTCATCTGTGATTATTTTTTACCTTTTTTCAGTTCTGTACTGTGCATTAAAAAAAAAATTTTTTTCACTGACCCTTTTTCTTTCTTTTTTTTGGCTACCCTATCTCTGTTGTACTTGCCCCTCCCACTCAAGTTAAGAAAAAAGAAAAACTAAACAGATGCATTATACTTATATGCCTAGTCGAACAAAACCAATTCCCACATGGGCTCTGCCTGAAAATGCATGTCTTATACTACATTTTGAGCCCGGCACCTCTCATTTGCAGTCACTTTCAAATGGACTTGAGGAGCAGCAATTCTGATTAAGCTATTATTTTGCTAAGTTCTGTAAAGCAGAATAAATGTGTCTGCCCATGCTGACTAAATATCCTGGCATCAGAAAATTGGAATCTTCTGTCCACCCACAAATATGACATTGGTCAAACTGTCAGGAATAAAATTTGTTATTTTCCTTTAAACCCATTATCCTTTCTGAATAAACTGTCTGTATATGGCACTGCCTTTTACTAGTCTTCCATGTTTGAAGTTTACTATTGCCTTTCTTTTCCCTCACCTGCCTTATTTACCAAGTCCTGTTGGTTCCACTTACTAAATCTCTTTCACATCTATTTCCTTCTCAATTTCTAACACTCCCGCCCAGCAAACTATTTCAGCAGCCTTGTAACTCTTCTTTCCTATTTCCCCTCCTTCATACCATTGCCAGTCTCACCTTCTCCATGGATCATGTCAAACTTTTGCTCAAGAATCATCAGTGGTTTCCTATTACCTACCAAATAAATTTCAAAATCGCCTGATATTCAACAGTCTCCCCAGTCTGGCACCGCCCTACCTTTCCAGCCTTGTCTCATGCTACTCCCTTCAGTGTACTTTGTGTTCTAACCAGACCCAACCATTCT
Source organism: Petaurus breviceps papuanus (assembly GCF_028583685.1). Classification (NCBI taxonomy): domain Eukaryota; kingdom Metazoa; phylum Chordata; class Mammalia; order Diprotodontia; family Petauridae; genus Petaurus; species Petaurus breviceps. The sequence goes on from NW_027187349.1 coordinate 1,361,769, forward strand.
GTCTCATAAATACAGCTTATGCTTGCCTGCCTCCACACCTTTGGTGCCTAACCCTTAACTTTCCCACTTATGGAATTCCTTCTTGTTGCTGTTGAGTTTCTGACTCTCCATGACTGCATTTGGGGTTTTCTTGGCAAAGATGCTGGAATACTTTGCCATTTCCTTCTCCAGTTCATTTTACAAATGAGAAACTGAGGCAGACAGAATTAAGTGACTTAGCCAGGGTCACACAGCTAAGCTATAAGTGTCTGAGCCCAGATTTGAACTCTTTGAATTTGTCCTTACTCCAGGCTGGACATTCTGTCTGCTGTACAACCTAGCTACCTAGCCCTTAAAGTTCTATTCATGCTACCTTCTCTGTGAAGCTTCCCTGATCCCTCCTGTAAGTAATGGCCTTTCTGCCCAAACCTCACATAACCAAGTTCTATTCATTCCACTTCCTGAATCTCTCTTTTGTTTTCCTTCCTGTGAGGCTGTTGACTTTGCACAGCCCTCCATCACTCAAATCAAATTCAGTTGCAGGACATGTCATCATCTCCCTGGTGTCATGGTCCTCTGTGAGAACGAAGGACAAACCCCAACTACCACGTGCACAAGAGTTATCTGTGTACATGCATTATCCAGCTAGACTGAAAGCTCCATGAGTGAAAGGACCATTTTTTTTGGAGGGCAATTGGAGTTAAGTGACTTGCCCACACACAGCTAGTAAGTGTATCAAGTGTCTGAGATCACTTTGAACTCGGGTCCTCCTGACTCCAGGGCCAGCGCTCCATTCACAGCCGCCTGAAAGGACCATTTCTTACCTAAAATGTGTGAATCTCCTGGTACCTCAATCAATGCTCTGCACATAATAGGCACTTAATAAAGTCTCTCACTCTCCTTTTATGCATTTCTCATTAAGGTTCTTCACTTACAACTGGAGAGCCTGGGACTGAATTCAAAGCCAGTCGTTGAACGCTTTGTGGAGTCATACAAAGTCATGTGGTCTCTCAACGGTCACAATCTGAGCAAAGTCTTTACGGGCAGTCGGGCACTGGAAGGAAAGGCCAAGGTAAGAAGTGGTCTCAGAGCTCAGCAGGACCGTGCTTTTAAAGAGGGCAAAGACTGCTGGGAATGTGTTGCATACTTCCTCGAGGTATGTGTTTGTTGCAGGTCGGGAAACTCAAGGATGGGGCCCGCTCTGTGTCTAGAACCATCCAGTCCAATTTCTTTGATGGAGTGAAGCAAGAAGCCATCAAACTGCTGCTGGTTGGCGATGTCTATAAGGACGAGTGTGCGGACAAAGGGAGGATGCTTTTAGACAGCACGGCAGTTTTAGGTAACTGGTCACATGCATGCAGAGAGTGACCCACCCCATGAAAAGTATTTGCCTTTGAATTCTTTCCCCAGCATTGCTAATGTTTGGTACTGCTCTGTCCCTACCCTGAGTCTCACTCAGTTCTCATGACTGGATGAGATGATTGCTGAGAATTAAGTCAACTTTGGACAAATGGAGGAGAATGAACAAAACCATCAGACTTCTTGAGGGATAAAAAAAAACCAGGATCCAGGCCTCCTGAGCATCCTGGCTGAAGGGGTTCCTTTAACTAGTTTTAGGAATTGGGCAAAATAGTAAGCCAGGCCCAGAATTGAGTAGCAAGAGATTAGGCTGAATTGCAATGATGACTTTAGATAATATACTTTAGAATATATACTGGGGGTTGTTTTTGCTCCAAGCCTGTGATCTCTATAGGAAACTCCTAGTAGGAAAAATTCCTACAACAATGAATGATTAAATGGGGGAAAAAACATCAACCAACTATTATTTATGCAGCCCAGCAACTCTTTGCAGCTTACTGTCTTTTTTTTAAAATTTAGTATTTTATTTTTCCCCAATTACATGGAAAAAATTTTCCAACATTCATTTTTAAAATTTGGAGTTTCATATTCTCTCCCACCCTTCCCACCCTCCTCATCGGGAAGGCAAGCAATTCAATATAGGTTATATATGTGTAGTCATGCAAAACATTTCTGTCTTAGTCGTGTTATAAAAGAAAACCTAGACCAAAATAAAAACCTAAGAAAAACAGAGAAAGTAAAAAGTATGCTTTGATCTGTAGTCAGGCTCCATCAGATCTTTGCAGCTTACTATCTTTTTTTTTTTTTAAAGCAATTGGGGTTAAGTAACTTGCTCAAGGTTACACGGCCAGTTATTTCTGGGTATGGTGCTAAGTATCTGAGTATGGATTTGATCCCAGGTCATCCCGACTCTGGGACCTGTGCTCTTACTCACTGAGCCACCTGGCCACCCTAAGCAATTGGGGTTAAGTAACTTGCTCAAGGTTACACGGCCAGTTATTTCTGGGTATGGTGCTAAGTGTCTGAGCCCGGATTCAATCCCCAGGTCATCCTGACACTGGAGCCAGTGCTCTTACTTGCTGTGCTACCTGGCTGCCCCTCGCAGCTTACTATCTTACAAGATTGTCTGGGGCGATGAGTGTTTTATCGACTTGCCCCACTGCCATACACAGCCATTTTGTTTCAGAGGCAGGATTTGAACACAGTTCTTTCTGACACCAAGCTCAGCCTTGGCATCTGTTATGCCACATTGCTTTTCCCAATAAGTAAAAGGGATGTAAGCATGTGTTTAAAATCCTGGATTCTTCTAACTAGGATAATTAATAGCTTCCTGATCCAGTCAGCTACTGTACCATGAGAAGCACCCTTTATTGCTGCTCCCTTGGTTTGGATTCCATTGTTATATTTGTAGGGACTAGAACACCTTATGGGACTTGTCTCTGTTTAAGGGTTTGGGTTTTTTTTTTTTTTTTGGTTTGTTTTTTAAGTTGAATTCCAGAAATGTAACTAATTGACATGTTTCCCTGAATCCCTTATTTCTCGTGTTGGGATATGGAAGCCCTTCATGCTCTCTCTTTTCCGTGTGACTCCTGTCCACACGTTGACTGTCCATCTTCACAAAGGATTTACTCAAAGATTTGCCAGAGGGCCTTGTTTTGTCCTTTTCACCTTCTGGAAGTAGCAGAACACCACCAAGATCTCTCTCTGTTGTCTACATGGCTAGGCTACTTCTGGTCATCCCTACAAGTCTTTAATCATGCCTCTTCTCATCGGCCATGGACCAGGCACCATGCTAGCCCTGGGAATACCAAGACAGAATCGGGGAGGGGACAGCGCATATAAGGACACCTCCCAGTGGTGACCTGTGAGAGGAGCTTTGTTGGGAATTGTGGGGATGCAGAGTAGAGCCAGAGGGGAGTTTATCAGCAGGCATTTTTCAGTAGCAGAGGAAATATTAATTTGACTTCTGTTCTGGTGCTGAAAAGCAGATTTAGAGGGCGGGGTCTGGGCAGGAAGAGAGATGAGATAGTAAAAAGGTGACCTGTGGTAAAAGATGCAGCGTAGCTGGAGCTGGAAAGATAATGGATGAATGAGCATTTATGTAGCACTTACTTTATACAAAGTGCTGTGTTAAGTACTAGGGATACAGTAGTGACAATACTTGCTTTTGAGATATAACACACAATGCAAATAATGGTCTACATGACACCTACGCCAGTCAGGACAGGCTAGTCACCAGGATGGGGGTTCCAGAGCTGAGAGAGTTAAATTCCCCAGTGCCTGAGCTTTGGTATGGAGAATGTGGCAAAGTCTTGTGGCCTGTGAGATGGCAGCCACAGGGTTGGAATAGGCCATAAAAGCCCTATAATCCATGTCATTTTATAGATGAAGAAACACATTGGAACTGTAGGTCTGTTGTTCATTCTATTATGATACGTTCCCCTTCTTCCACGGCACTGGCAGATACCCTTGGTAAACAGATTTCATTCATTTGGTGACTGCTTGAGTACATGTAAACTTTTAGGCTTTTAACAATATCCTAGGACCGTAAGATTCAGAGCTGCAAGGCAGCTTGAATATCTTTGATCTCACATGAAGAAACTGAGTTTGAATGATTTACTCCATGTCACACAAGCCATTGGTAGCAGGGTCAGGCTTTAAACTTTCCCATTTATCCCTGGTTCAGCCATTTTTCTGTCTTGTCTGACTCATTGTGACCCCATTTGGGGTTTTCGTGGCAGAGATACTGGAGGAATCCTTCTCCAGCTCATTGTAAAGATAAGGAAACTGAGGCAAACAGGGTGAAGTGACAGCTAGTAGGTGTCTGAGGTTGGATTTGAACTCACAAAGAGGGAAGTAGTATTCCTGACTCTAGGCCTGGCACTCTATGCACTATGGCACCATTTAGCTGCATCTCACAGACTTGAACTGAGAGCCAGGATATGTGGGTTCTGGTCCTTCTACCACTAATTGATCTGAGTTCAAAGCTTGTCTTCAAAATATGCTGTGTGTTCCTGGACAGATAATTTCATCTCTCAGTGCCCTAAAGGGACTCTCTAAGTTGGGGGCAGGGGAGAAGGTACCAGCCTGCATGGGTAGAAGGAATTCCTTTACAAATGAAATCACAGGTCCATCCCCTCTCCTCTAATTTCTCTGTTCCTTTAAAAAAATGTGATTTACTCATTTTTCCTCTTCTTCCTTCCTCCCTCCCCCATCTAACCTCATTTCCTAGTGTATTCTTACTTTGGTTTCAGTAGCCAAGACAATATTTGATTTCTACTCTGGGCACAATCCCAGTGCAATGAAGGAAGTTTTGAAAGCATCTCTAAGTAATTTCAAGTCTGTTGAGGTTTGTTTACTAACAAAGTAGAGATGGTTTAGTTTCTAGACTAACTTAGTCATAGAAGAAAGGAAGTATTGTTGTCTAAAGAAGTTGGCCTTTTAATACTGTTTTAAAGCTGGGGTCAAAGGCATATAGGATATGTGGGGGGGGGTTTCTCTTGGTGAGACTTTCAAATTTACACTCCTTCCAAAATGTGACTTGTTGCCTGTATTTCTCTGCTCTTCCTCCTGGTTAACTAATATTTGTCCCTTTAGCTTTCTCTTGGAACCCTCATCATCTTTTGGACCTAGTGGTGAAGGCCAAGATCCAGGCCTTTTCTGCTACCTTGCATTCAAAATTCCTTACTATCTGGTGTCATAGTTTTACCACATGCTTAATTTATAATGTTCCAACAGGATCATGATTTCCTGGAAATAGATAGACCACCTTGGATAGGGAGAAACTCAGTTTTATTTCTCACGAATGGGATAGAAGAGCTTTACATGCATTTTGACTCCATTCCATTGAAGGAAATCATAAGAACAAAGAATTTTTTGAAAACTGGGAGGGTTCTTAAAAGTCATCCAGTAACTAGCTCAGTCCTCAATCATCTAGGGACTACTTAACTTTGTTATTTTATGGATCTTTCAGTCAGGAATAGCGATTAGGTGGCATAGTAGATAAGAGTGTGGGCCTGGAATCAGGAAGATTCATCTTCCTGAGTTCAAATCTAGCCTCAGATACTTATTAGCTCTGTGACCCTGGGCAAGTCATTTAACCCTATTTGCCTCAGTTTCCTCATCTGTCAAGTGATCTGGGGAAGGAAGTGGCAAACCACTCCAGTATCTTTGCGAAGAAAACCCCACAAGGGGTCATAAAGAGTTTGACAGTACAGAACAACAGTCAACAAGCTTTCTTAAGCACCTACCAACAAGCATCATATGTTAAAGTGCTGGGAATATAGAGAGTCCATATTCCAATACGGAAATCAACAGTTAATAAACTTTTATTAAGCTTCTGCTGTGTACTGGGCATTGCCCTAAGTAAGTGCTGGGGATGCAAAGGGAAGCAAAAGTCAGTCCCTGCCCTCATGGAGCTCACAATTTAACAGGGGAGACAACATGCAAACAACATGCAGAAAGAGAGGCCACATTTTAAAATCAGACATAGGACTGACTCTAGATTTCTTTAGCTTTGGCTTAGAGGATGGAACATGAAAATCATTTAGGTTTTTCAAGGAAGTTCAGTGACCAGACCCTAAGAGAAAGAAGGGAAAAGAAAAGTGAGAGAGAACAAGGGGAGAGAGTGTTTTCAGGCTAGACCTGGCACCTGCCTCTGCTTCATCCTTTCTCCCTGTCTCTTGTCCATTTCCAGTAGCTACCATTGGGACGGGAAGCTGCAGCCACCTTACAACTCAGGTGTTACTTGTATGAATATTCTAGCAGCTCGTATTCATAAATCATACCAGTTCTAGCAAATCATATTCAACCTATTAGATTGTTTTTCCCAAAAAACTTTCCTATTTTTTCCATTAACAAGCATTTATTTTTCTGCCTCGTCTCCCACTCTGGGGGAAAAAAAAAGAGGAAAGAAAATGAAAGCCCTGGTAAGGAATCTGCATAGTTAAACAAAATGAATTACCACCTTGGCTGGTCTCATTCTGCATCTGGAATCCATTGCCTCTCTCTCTGGAGGTGGTTAGTATGCTTCCATCATTGGTCCTCTGGTGAAGCATATCCCCTCCCAATTAAAATAGAACTTCAGGTTGGAGAACTCTCTGAGTGCTTAAGTCATGCGGATAAATGCCTTCCTCCTTAACATATTTTATAGCCCTTAAATATTTGACACAATTAGGAAGAAAAGGAAACAAAACTCCTGAAGAAGGCTCCTTCACTTGAATTCTCTTCAGCCAATTAAGAATATGTAGTTTCCCCATTATTTAAAAAAAAATTTGCATAAACAAACATCAACAAATGTGAACATTTCACTATGCAAAGAATTGAAAAGAATTGTCCATGGAACTGAGCACCTTTGGCTTTTTAGTGCGTATTAGCTGAACACCGGTAGTAACAAAACTACCCTGTCTGTGGCCTCTTCTGAATGTCCCCAGCACTCTTCCATATATTTTTGAGATCTTTATTGATGGCTCTTTTTTCTCTTTTCTGATTTTTTAAGATCAGTATAACTACCCATCACTTCCCTCTCCCTCCTCACAAGAAGACCTTCCCTATAACATAATAAGCAAAGCATATAGACCTATTGGTCTGAAAATGTATGTCCCACTCAACACTGCTAGTCTATTATTTTTCTTTCAAAAAGTAGAAGGCGTGCTTCATTTTCAGTGTGTAATTGATCAGAGTTCTGAAGTCTTCCAGAGTTGTTTTCCTTTACATTACCATCATCATTATATAAATTGTTCTGGCTCTGCTCAGCTCATACAAGTCCTTACAGGATTCTCTAATTCTGTCCCTTTCATCATTTCTTGTGTGTGGCCCAGTAATTTTCCATTAAGTTCACATACAAAATTTGTTCCCCTTTTTATCTATACCCTTTTGGTTCCTGTTCTTTGCTACAAGAAATAATGCTTCCTTAAATATTTTGGTATATGTGGATCTTTTCTTGTCTTTAATCCCTTTGTGGTAGAAGTTGTATCACAGGGTTGAAGAGTATGCAGTTTAGGAACTTTTTTTGTGTATGTGTTTTTATGTTGTTTTTCTTTCCCATCATTTTCACAAGAATCAAATTTGGTTCAGGGTAATACTATGATGACTTAATTTCCCTTTCATGTTTTGTGGGTTTCGGATTGCACAAGAACATTCTTTCCTTGTGTATTTTTCACAGTGACTCCAAGGATCTTAAAAGCCATGTCAGAGCGTCAGTTAGAATTCACCAATTTCAAACGGATTCGGATTGCCATGGGAACCTGGAATGTAAATGGAGGAAAACAATTCAGAAGCAACCTTCTGGGCACTGGAGAATTAACTGACTGGCTGCTGGATTCTCCCAAGCTTTCCGGGGCTACTGAATTTCAAGGTAAGAATGGAGAGCTGACCTGCCACTTCAGGTTTCCTCAGACTGCTAACATAGCACCCAGTTCTGAGCTTTCTTGAGAAATTACTGCTACTGCAGAGTTTGGCATTTGGATTCTTGAGAATGTTTTTTAAAACCTTGTTGTCATTTTAAGATTCTCTCCCACTTTCCCTTCTTATTCCCTTTTTTTACTCTCTTTTGCTCTAATGGACAAACATTAAATGTTGCTCTCTTTGGAAATTACCTTATTTCTCTGGCAAATCAAATTAACCAAGTCTTTGCTAAAATGAACAATAAGCATTTGCATTTCTCCAAAATTAAAGTAATTCTAAATTGATACTCAGTTTGTCTTTTTGGTTGTTCTAACTTGCAAGCAGAATATTGAATTTGGAGACAGAGAATCCCAGCTCAGGTCCCAGTCTTCTGCTTTCTATTTACTTGAACTTGGACAAATCATGTGACCTGGGGCTTCAGTTTCCTTTTCTGTAAAATGAGGGAGTTAGACTCCATCCAGGGTTTTGGTCTTATTGGTGTCATGGATTGCCTTTGTCGGTCTGTCAAAGCCTGGGGAAGGAATTCTTCTCAAAATAATGTTCTTACATGCATAAAATAAAATACATAAAGGAAAACAATTTCATTGAAATACAGTTACCAAAATCACAAAGTTCACAAACCCCATATTAAAAAAAACCCAGACTAGATGATCTCTAACAATATTTTGCAGCTCTAAACCTATGACTCATTGCCTTGACTTGCCAATCCATAACCTCAGAACCCATTTAGGAGTAGAGGAATGCATTTCCCCTTCCTCCCCCAACCCTCTCTTACACGTCCCTTGTGAGTGGCTCCATTTTTAATTGCCTTTGTAGTCCTAGAAGGGGTTAGCAATATGACATTGCTGTGTTTCTGTGGATCCCACGAACATACTTGCCCTGTGATTATTTACATTATAAGCAGCTGCTTCCTTGGCAGCCTTTCAATGCTGTATTATAAGCCCCATTCTTGAACTTTTGCACATACACAGTGTAGACCTGTTTCTTTTTTTTTTTTCTTTTTTGCATGCAAGGGGGAATAGTTTGAGCTTCAAATTTATATGGAGTTGAAACTACTTGACCTACTATATGTAAGTGGGAGTTTGTATGGGAATTAATAATGCACCAATAAATAATTTTGAATGTGTTGGAAAAGAGAGTCCTGTCTATGAGACTTTAGAACATCAAGTCCATGGAACCAGTTAGATTTTTACTAACATACTCCCTCTCTAATACAATGAAATAGACCCTCTTTATTCTCCTCTAAGGTTAAGATGAAAAGTGTTGCCTTTTATGGAATTGAAATCAGTTTGAAGCAAGTAAAGGCTCTCCAGTTTTCCTTCTGAAGCCTTGGTTTAAGAAAATAAGAGAAATGTGGGTTACTTCTGCCAAGTTACTCTCTAAAAAAGTGGAAACTTTAAGCCAGTTAACTTCGTGGCTGACCTGTTAGATGAATAAGCAGTTAAAAAAAAAAAAGTTGGAGATGATTGAGATCTCCCCTACACACTTAGGAGTGACATGGGAAGGGGTAAAGTAGGGGGAGGTATATTTTCTACCAGCAGACCAGGGGTCAACTGCCTGATGTTGGAATGACACAAGCAGGCTGGATAAAGTTCAGTGAATTGCTGAAGAGCTTGTAATTGCCTCTTGATTGTTTTTGATTGGAGAACAAAGGTAGGATGGATGGATTTATTCATAGGACCCCCAGATCTCACTATTGTCCCTTCTATTTCTCCCTTCCTTTCTCCTCTCTCCCACAAACCTTAGGTTTATGAACTTTTTATCTTGGTAACTATATGTCAATGTAATTGGCTTCCTTTATGTGTCTTGTTTTTCTTCTTTAATGCTTTTGGTATTTTCTGGTAAGCCTATTTAGATTCCCATTCGAGTGTAGGGAACACTCTGTCCTAATGGAAGGCTACACTTGGTCTGCCACCTCTGGTCTTAGAGAGCTGTCTAGGCCAGAAAAAGTTAAGTGACTTGTCTAGGCTCACACACAGTGAGATTCAGAGGCAAAACTTGAACTCGGGTCTTTCTGACACAGAGGACAGCAGTATCTATTGCAGCATCCTGCCACTCAATAGAGAAGCATTCTTGTTGTTCAATCATGTTCAATTCCTAACCCCATTTAGGGTTTTCTTGACAAAGACATTGCAGTGTTTTGCCACTTCCGTTTACAGCTCATTTTACAGATGAAGAAACTGAAGCAAACAGGGTTAATTGACTTGCCCAGGGTCACACAGCCTAGTAAGTGTCTGAGGCAGGCCAGATTTGAACTCAGGAAGATGAGTCTTTCTGACCTCAGGCCCGGCACTCTTAAGCACTTCACAATCTAACTCTTGATAGAGAAGTACAGTAAATAAAGACAAATGGACACTTTGACTGTATTTGACCCTACATACATCATTCCACCCCCATCAACCACTACCTCATTGCTGAGAGGCATGCAAACAATAATTCCAATAGAGTCTCTTTTGTCCGAGCTTCTCAGAAGTGCCAGAATTGACTGATTTTAGTTGCAGTACCTGTCTTTTCTCTGTCCAGACTGATAATGTTTATCCTGGGCTGATGCTTTGGAAGGAAAAGGAAAAAGAGTCTTCTAAATTAATCCAATATTTGTTATACACACTTTGTACTAATTCTAAGCTAAGCACTCAAGTGCCCCGAGGGCCAAAGACAAAGCCTTTGGCACCCAAAGCTAATCTAGTTAGAAAGATAAGATGAATATAAGAAATAATTAAAGAAGAAAACCAGTATAAAATAGTAGTTGTGTAATCCTGTTTACTCATCCATAAAAAAGGACAATATTAAATTGACACAAATAAAGTACAAGATCAGCTAAGTGGAGCACCAGACCTGTAGTACTGTGTTTCTCTGATAATAAGACCTATCCCGAAAATAAGCCCTCCCCTTACTGTGTAAGATTCCTCGAAAATAAGCCCTATTGAGATTGCTACTGTAGTGAAGGTGATCCCCTGCTACACGCTACATTATGGTACCCTCTGTATGCACCGTCCCCCCCTCCCCCATGAAACGCACGCCGCGCTCCGAGCTGCATCCAATCAGAGCTGCAGCAGTGAACGCGTCATCCTGTTCTTCCCCAGTGATTTGCTTATTGAATAAAGGTACATTTTTTTGTTCACATTTACCTGTTTATTAAAATTGCTGTCAATGTTCATTAAAATAAGCCCTCCCCTGAAAATAAGCCCTCTGGTGTTTTTCTGTCCAAAAAATTTAATAAGACAGTGTCTTATTATCGGGGAAACACGGTAGGGAAGTCCTGAGTTCAAATTCAGCCTAAGATACTTACTAAAGCCTTACTAAAAGGGGTAGAATGATATATGTACTGTCAGATATGGTCAATGTGTTGAGTGACCTTAGGCAAGTCACTTAGCCTTTGTTTGCCTCCGTTTCCTTATTTGTAAAATGGCGGTGATAATAGTACCCATCTCCCAGGGTTATTGTGAGGATTAAATGAAATAATCATTGTAAAGCACTTGGCACAGTGACTAGAATACATAATGCACTTTTAAAATGTTAGCTGTTATTCTTTCTGGTTCTAAGTAACTTGGGGTTCGCAGACTTGGAACTCATTTTTTCTTTCATGCTTTTCTCCCTCAACTTCCACTCCCCAGATGACAGCAGCCCCGCTGACATATTTGCCGTGGGATTTGAAGAGATGGTGGAATTGAGTGCAGGAAATATTGTCAATGCTAGGTAAATAAGAAGGTGCTATGGGGGGGTGTGAGTGGGAGTGGGATGTGAATCACATGAAATGAATCACATATCTGAAGACACAGATCCTGATCAGTGTGTGGGATACTTAAAAAAATTATTAAAATATTAACATTAAACATTAGTATAACCAACTAGAATGTGTTAGTAACTTCACATTTACATTAATTAATTTTGGTGCATAAAGTGTAGTGTTTCAGTCATTCCCTCTTAACTTGCTCATCAGAATTTTTTAGGAACCTATTTAACATATACTGAAGTGACCCTGACTCTGAACTGATAGGATATCCCTGGTTAGGTTTACCCAGAACCAAAGTAATTGCCCCAAAAGGGATGATGCGAAACTCTGTGTGTATTAAAAGGTCATATCGCCTGTGACATATACTGAGGTGGAATTCACTTTACCAGCCAGATACCCAGATAAAGTGGGAAGGTGGCCCTGTATAAATTTACCTTAAGGCAAAAATGGCTGATTGATTTTCCACTGGGAGTAAAGAAGACATCAGAGAGCCATAGACTCTGAATCCTTGTTTTACTTTAATGACCATATTTGATATCAGAATATTTGTTGACTTAAGTTCCTTCATTCAGCAGACATTTATTGAAACTCCTATCGCCTTCTTTCTGCAAGTTATCATGCCCAGCATGGTGGTAAGGGTAGGATGGGGTGGAGGAAGATAGAGAGATGAATAAATATATGGTACAAAAACTAAAGTCAATAGTTGGACAACAAGAATTAATTAAGCATTTACTATGTGCCAGGTACTGTACTAAGCATCAAGAATACAAAGAAAGGTTTTCATTCTAATGAGGGAAAGAGCAAGTCAATAATTTAAGTTCATCCAAGGTAGATTCAGAGAGTAGCTGGAAGGGAGTCTTGGGAGGAAAGCCAATGACGGGAGCGGGAACCAAGAATGGAGGCTCATGGGTCAAGGAGCAGCAAGTTGGCCAGGGGATCTGGATAACAGAATGCATGGCAAGAAGTAAAGTGTAGGGGCAGTTAGGTGGCACAGTGACTAGAGCATCAGCCCTGGAGTCAGGAGGACCTGAGTTCAAATCTGGTCACAAGACACTTGACACACTTACTAGCTGTGTGACCTTGGGCAAGTCACTTAACCCCAATTGCCCTGCCTTCCCCCCTCCAAAAAGAGAAAAAGTAAAGTGTAAGGCTGGAAAGGTAGGAAGGGTCCAGGTGATCAAAAGCTTTAAATGCTCAATAAAACATTGCAGTGTGTTTTGTGTTTTTTAATTACCATCCCCTGCCCTCAAAAAAACTGGACTAATTGAGGAGATAAGCCTTATGCTTACATAGTTTAATATAAAACAGCATGAGTTCAGTAGTGAAAAAGACAGTATTTTAGGGACTGGAAGAATGAGAGCTCTCTTACAGCTAATTGACTATGACATTCTTTTTTTTTTCTTCTAGCACTACCAATAGAAAAATGTGGGGAGAGCAACTCCAGAAGGCTATCTCAAGGTCTCATAGGTACATTCTGTTGACGTCCGCCCAGCTTGTAGGTGTCTGCCTTTATATCTTTGTACGCCCTTACCATGTTCCATTTATCAGGTAAGAAAGTTGGATTTTCCCACAGAGTGACTTTTTTGTATCTAGGAGCCAGGAGTTGGTTGCAAATATTTGTACTCTATTTGATGATGACTTTCCCCATCTTATAGCCTTCTCCAGGCTTGACTGTTTTTTATATGGGTTTATATAAGCTTCCTAACTCAAAGATTTGGTTGTGTGGTACTACATGGGAGAATGAGACTCCTCTTCCTCAGGCAGCCAATCCTGGATTCAGAAGGAATTTTAATAAATGATCATTGATATATAAAATCATAGCATTAATTTTGGAAAAGGAAAGGGATCCCTTGTTGATTTTTTTTTTAATGTAGACTCTGTGACCAAGAGAATTGAGTATCTAAACAGGAAATGTCAGTTCTTTCATCTCCTTTTAACAGAGTTCAAAGTATGTCTTGCAGTTGGAAAGCTTCTGCAACTATCATCCATTATTATTTTCTGAAAGTGAAAATCTTCTAAATTTCTGAAAAAATAAATTTTTGGAAGTTTCTCTTCCTAGCAGATAATACCTCCCCACCCCTATAGACACAGAACAGGGATTGTTATCTTTTTATTTTGGCAACCCGAGTACCAACACATAGTAGGCACACTTAATAAATGCATACTGAATTATTCTAACCAGAAGCATTCGCTATTCTTTTACACTAGATGAACCCACTCTTGATTTCATTCAAGGCATCTTCCTAATTTTTGATTGAATCCAGGCCCCAGGCACATCATTTGCATCTTCTCCAGTGTCTTCCTGGTTAATGTGGTTTATGGCCCCAAAGGGTTGGAACTAAGAATTTTTCTTCCCTAATTAAATATGTTTGTACCTTGTTGAATGCCTCAGTCAGCATCCCTAGGGGACCCTAAGGACACAAGCCATAGCAGCATTTAAATGGCACACTTACTTCTGAACAACACAGCCTGCTCCTCAGGTTTGCTAATCCTTTTTCATGGTAAGGGATTTCAAGAGACTAAACTTTTAATGTTTCCCTCTACCTGGATATCCTTTGGGATGACAATAATTTTTAATGTGACTGAGTTGACTGATTTAGTGTTCTTATCTGAAAGCAAAGGGTCTTGGTGAGAAAGCACAAAGCACCAATGATTAGTGGCTGTGCATTTCAGAAACATGGCATCAGATCCTTGATACCAGTGCCCTCATTGAATAAACAGTACCTCTGGCCTCAGGCTTGTTGAGTAAGCACACCTGTTCCCCCAGATATCATTGTCAAGTTTCATCTGAGTAATAACTAGGAAGGGACAGATAGTTGCCGTATCAGGAGTTCTCCCTGTCAATGATTTTTTTCCATTAATATATTAAAAGCTAACATAGTTGAAATGGCATAGCTTTGCCCCTTCTCTCTCATGTTCAGGTTACTGAAAATAAGAAACCTCACTCAACAAAGTTGATTTGAAACTATCTCTGGAGAACTTTGCAAGTAGCCATCATTTTCCTGCTTCTCCAAATATGCCATCTTTTCAGATGGACATTCCTGAGTATTTTATAGTTATGGCTGCCTCTGGGTCACAATAATGCCATTCAGACTGAGTGAGCCCAGCAGTATGAATTCATATTTTTTCTGGGGGTGGAATAGAGTGGGATCAAATAATAAAAAGCAGGTACAGAGCAAGGATGAATGAATCCTTAGCTTCTTCATTCTTTGGAGATACTTTTTGTGACACAGAGCTTGGTTAAAAGTGAGCGTCATATGGGGTGGCTAGGTCAATAGAACACTGGCCCTTGAGTCAGGAGAACCTGAGTTCACATCCAGCCTCAGACACTTACCACTTAATAGCCATGTGACCTTGGGCAAGTCACTTAACCCAAATTACCTTGCCTTCCCTCCAAAAAAGCACAAAAAAAAAATGAGCTTCATATAAAGATATCTGAAATCTTTATAATAGGATAATGCCAATGGAAAGTCTTCACAAGAGTATAGTAAAGTATTGCTTGGGTCCTGAAGATTTGATTGGGAAAGTAGTATGGAAGAATTTTTGAAGGTTCTCTTTGATAATAATTCACCCCGCGCCAAGTGGGGGGTGCTGGTTTTTCCTTTCTGGACATAGAGAAATCAAATTAACTTTTTTCTTACCGTTGTGTTCCAGGGATGTAGCGATTGACACAGTGAAGACTGGCATGGGAGGAAAAGCTGGGAACAAAGGCGCCGTTGGCATCCGATTTCAGTTCCATAGCACTAGCTTCTGTTTTATTTGTAGTCATTTGACTGCTGGACAGTCACAGGTGAAAGAGAGGAATGAAGACTATAAGGAGATTACACAGAAGCTTAGTTTCCCCATGGTAAGAAATTCCATGTCTAAGAAATTGGAAAAAGAAATTTAGTGGACCAATCCTTGAAACTAACATTGGGGTATTTGGTGTCTGGTGGGATATGGTAATGGTGGAGGTGGAGGTGGTGGTGGTGGTAGGAGAGGGCGTGGCATGCACCTTAGGTGATTTTCCCATCCTTTCTGTCCACTGAGCTCCTTTCCTCCTCATACGTTTGTCCTTTGTACATGTCCATCCTTTGTGTATCTCTGTCCTTTTGTAAACTTTTTCATGCGTCATTTCTGTTTTACCAAGAAATGCTAGGATTATAAGCAATACTGCCAAAATGCATCAATGGTTTGTGCTGATATCTTGGACAACTTAGCAAAGAACCCTTAAGTCTAATTAGAATAAAGTGCAATTGTCCCCAAGATTCAAAATTTTTATGTACATGTTATGATGCATCTCAGTATCGGTTAACATGGCTGCTATTCCTGTGGAACTCAGATAAGAACACCCAATATAAAAACTTGATTGAATTCATGTTTAAGAATCCTTTCACCTCATACAGAAGTCCCTGATGGGGAGACAACTGTGAGAAGCTGCCCATAACATACACAATGTTGCCCTCTAGTGATGGTAGGGAGGTCCATGGTGCTTTCCTAAGGAAGCAAGGATATTTTGCTATTTGAGTTAAGATGGTACTTTTGCTTTCCTTCATAAGAATCTTGGATTGTTCCCAGTGGGGTTGAGTCTCCCACTTATCCATCCACATATTCCTCTGATGGTTCTTGTGACCAAATAACATGGATGAAGTTTGTTCATGGAGTTGAATCATGTCGATATTGAGCCCCCAACAGGGATTTTATGGACCCCATCTGTACTCTTACTGGGTTGTATGCTGCACTTCAAATTTCAGCGCTTAAATTTCTCTTCATTATTTTGTGCCATGACTTTTGTTGTAGTGGCTGCATTAGATAAAGAAAAATACAAGTTAATTTTAGAAATAGTTTGGCATGGGCTTTGTGCTTTCCAAATTCTACATCACTAGTGTTTTTTGAAATGTGATTTTATTTCTTGCTGAGCCTTTGGGAAAAAACCCAGCATCTTTAATGGCCCACATTGAACTCTAAGATGTCAGATTTTTAAAAATTCTTTTAAAATAAGCTTTTAGTTTATTTATAATTATTTAGTTATATTTGATATTAATATATATACATACAATATAGTTATTTAGAGTTGTGTGTATATGTACACACTATATGATTATAATATATATAGCAATTGTTATTAATGACACATATGTATTACTTTTTTACCATAACAAGCATTTATAGAGTGCTTTTAATGTTTGCAAATTGCTTTATCTGTTTTATTTCATCTGATCCTCACAATAACCCTGTGAAGTAGGTGCTATTATTATCCCCATTTTATAGATGAGGAAACTGAGACTGAAGAGGTTAGGTGACTTGCTCAGTCACATAGTTACTAAGTGATTGAGATAGAATTTGAACTCAGGTTTTCCTTACTTTCAAGTTCAATACTCTATCCACTGAACAACCTCCCCCTCCCCCAAGGGAACTGTGGCATAATATCCCTCTTAACAGAATAAATGTGTGTGTGTGTGTGTATACACACACACACACACACACACACACACACAAAATGTATATATGTATATATCAACTATATAGTTATATAACCAAAATAGTTTTATATGTATGTATCTATATATATTACATACACACACATACATCGCATGGTTTATATTTGTTCTGCCTAACCTGACTATATTCCCCTGGGGAGAGGATACAGAAGATCACAGAGAATAGAGCCACAAAACCTTAAATTGAGGTTTTTTGGTGATGTGGAAGTGCACTCAGGAATAACTATTTGTTTATTTTTATTTGGGGGTGGGGACTGGATGGGGGCAGTAATCAGCTTGGTCATGGGAATAAGATAGCAATACCATTAATTCAGCTAATACATTTGTTTGGATTGAGAAAATTTCTAGTGGCAAAATTAAAGAGCCACATGACCTTGCTTGGTGCCCATGTGGATTTAGGAACCCCTTAAAATAACTCTATAGCCTACAGTTTAGAATCCACTAATCTAGAGGGTCAAGGAATTTAATCCAACAAGCATCTGTGGCATGGTTTGTGCAGAGAATTGTGCAAAATGGTGCAAGAGAGAGAAAGTGTAAAGACCGGTCTTGACTCATTGTTCTCTAAACTCCATCTGACAGTCTGCCTGCCTGCTGTGAGAGGAATATGACATAGAGGTAACGGGGAGACCAATGCTTAAGAACCAAGTGGCAGCAAAAGGAAATTTGTAACAATTTCCTTAAACCTCATTTTACCAAGTAATGATAAGTGCTTGGGTTAATCTGTCATGTTAGAATGTAAAACATATTACTAAAGTAGAGGAAAACACACTGAAGCCTATCTTAAGCAGAATTTGACCTCAGATTGCCCTGATTCCAAGAGGTAGCCAGCCAGTGAAGCATTGTTGTTATCATTCAGTTGTTTTGAGTCCTGATTCTTTATGACCGCATTTGGGGTTTGTTTGCCTTTTCCTTCTCCAGTTCATTTTATAGATGAGGAAACTGAGGCAGAGTTAAGTGACTTGCCCAGGGTCACACAGCTAGTAGGTATCTGAGGGTGGATTTGAACTCAGGTATCCCTGACTCCAGGCCTGGTGTGCTTCCTTCCCTTGGCATTTATTTAGTCATTCCTCTAGTGTTGATCACTTAAGTTGCTTCCAATTTTTGCAATTACAAATAAGTACCATTTTAAAAATCTTTGAGCTGATAATGCATATTGATTACTCTCCCAAAAAATCCAGCAAGTTTGCAATTCTCCTCCTATCAATGAATGAGTGTGCCTGTTTCTTCACAACTCTGCCAGCATGTAATTTCCTTGTTTCTCTATATTTTTGTTATTTGATGACTATGAAATAATTTCTCAAAGTTCAATTTGTATCTTTTTTAATTTTGGAGAGGTTAAACTTTTTAAAAAGTGCTTAATAATAATTTGTTCTTTAAAAATTGCCTTAGATATGCTTTCCAATTGCAATTGAAACCCCTTTCCAAACTACTTGATAATAACTAGTACAAAATAGAGGATTTAGTTGAAAATATCTAAGAAGGAAGTTCAGGTTTTAAAGTAATAAAGTTTTTATTTTTGTTTGTTTTTAAAGAGACTGATTTTTTAAATTAATTAATTAATATTTAGTTATCAACATTCATTTCCACATGATTTTGAGTTATAATTTTTTCTCCCCATCTTTCCCCTATGCCCACCCCAAAATAGCAAGCCCACTGAATACCCCTTCCCTCAATCCATTCTCCCCTATATCCTCCCTCATTTTACCCCCCCCCCCCCAACTTTCTAGCGGGGCAAGATGGACCTCTATACCCCAGTGCCTGTACATAAGAAACTGATTTCTATGTGCCATTTCGATTGACCAGTTTTATAATGTGGTCCTACATCTCTCCTCCCTTCGGTATCAAACTGTATTAAAATATACTTTTCTTTCTTTTTTTTTTTTTTTGGAGGGCAATTGGGGTTAAGTGACTTGCCCATGGTCACACAGCTAGTGTGTGTCAAGTGTCTGAGGTCAGATTTGAACTCAGGTCCTCCTGACTCCAGGGCCGGTACTCTATTCACTGTGCTACCTAGCCACCCCAAGTATATTTTTCTTAATAGTTTGTTTCTCTTGTTCGTTTTCACATAACCAGGGAAGAAGTGTTTTTTCGCATGACTATGTCTTCTGGTGTGGGGATTTCAATTACCGAATTGATCTTACTTATGAAGAAGTCTTCTATTTTGTTAAGCGACAAGACTGGAAGAAACTTCTAGAATTTGATCAACTACAACTACAGAAATCCAGTGGAAAGGTAAGCCAGTTTTGGGGTAGCCACTTTGTCTTGGAACACTTTTCTGAAAGCTAGCTTGAACTGGCTCATTACAATGGATAATCAGATAGGAGATTGTATAATTCTGGCTTTGGAGTCTGAGAAACTAAGCTGAAATCCTGCATTTGCCTCTTATTTTCTCTGTGATATCAAGCCAACAAACACTTGAGCTTTGGTAATACAAATAGGATGGTCCCTGCCCTCCTGGGGCTTACATTCTAATGGTTGAAGATCATATACAAAAGAGAATTAGTGGCTTGTCCCTGAACATTGAAGAGTAAGTCCTTGAGAGAGAGGAAGCAGCCAATCTGAGGCAGAGAGCTCAGCGGAAGAGGTTGCTTCCTGGGCACAGCTTTAGGGGCAGAGTGAGCCTCTAGGGTAAGGAGGGTTCTGGGGCCTTATAGAGAGAGACCCAAAGAGTGAAGATATAGCCTAGAGAGGAATGAAGGAATGTGATGCTGAACTCTTTGAATTTTAGCTTCCTTATTTTTGAAATGGAAAGTATATATGGATGGCTGGGTGGCATGATAGATAGAGCCCCAGGCCTGGAGTCAGGAAAATTCATCTTCCTGAGTTCAAATCCAGCATTAGACACTTACTAGCTGTGTGACCCTGGGCAAGTCACTTAACCCAGCTTGCCTCGGTTTCTCATCTGTAAAAAATGAGCTGGACGGGGCGGCCAGGTAGCACAGCGAGTAAGAGCACCAGCTCCAGTGTTGAGAAGACCTGGAGATCGAATCCCAGGCTCAGACACTTAGCACCCACCTAGAAACACCTGGCCGTGTAATCTTGAGCAAGTTACTTAGCCCCAATTGCTTAGGGGCAGCCAGGTGGCTCAGCGGGTGGGAGCACCGGCTCCAGTGTCGGGATGACCTAGATCAAATCCAGGCTCGGATACTCAGCACCACACCCAGAAATAATAGCTGGCCGTGTAACCTTGAGCAAGTTACTTAACCCCGATTGCTTTAAAAAAAAAATGAGCTGGAGAAGGAAATGGTAAGCCCCTTTAGTATCTTTGCCAAGAAAACCCCAAATAGGAAGAGTCAGACAAGACTAAAAATGACTGAACCACAAAAAAGAGTGTATATTATATGTGTGTTTATGTGTACATATTCCTCCCTTACCCTGCCCCTTCTCACCAAAGTGTATTATGACTCATAGGCAAAAAATTTGTTCATTTCCAGATCAAAAAAAGTAATTTCATATGATGAGATACATTTTGGAGAATTTTGGAAAAGGGTTGGCAATTACACTAATATAAAGTTACCTCTGACTCCAGCTAAGCAGGGAAATTTTTTGCCCAAGTGGAAACTAGCTTTGGCTGCCAATAAAGCAAAGTTCATAATGCTCACAAGTCTCAGTAACAGGCACAACACAGCATGGTGTTTGGTTCTACTTTATTAAAGTCAGTTGTAACCATCAGAATGACCTTAAATGATTTTCCATACTTGGGCAGAGACTGTTGGGCTAGGAATGCATCCACACAAGGGTCATAAAGTAGATAGTGTGGTTTGGGGAGCCTTGATTAAGGTTGTCATCTGTGTGTGTGTGTAGAGGCGGAATACATTCATAAATATGACTTTATGTGCATTCATAATGCATTAAACACGGGGGATATTTTATTGATGGGATGGTCTGTTTCCACCCCCAGGACTTAAAATGCTGAATTATATTTCACACAGTTTTCAAAATATATCTATCTGCCCTGGAGGGTTGACTCAGAGGAGTCAGTATGACATGATGGAAAGAATGCTACATTGGGTTTGAATCATGGCTCTGCCATTTTACTACTAAGTCACTTAATGTCTCTGGCCCTCACTTTCTGCATCTGAAAAATGAAGGAGTTAGAGTACTAGACCTCAAGGTTCCCTTTATCTCTAAATCTCTAATCCAATGGTAATTTGAATTTCTTCTTGTTTCCTGACTTATAAGACTGTATACAATGCCCCTCAGGGCATTCTTAAGTCATGAATATCATTAAGAGAAATTCTATAACTATTCTGAATTATGTAGGGGCTATGAATTCTGTATCACTCAGTACCTTTCTTCTTTTCAGCCCTTTCAATATGTATTGGTCTCATTGAGGCAGCTAAGTTGCAAGGTGTATAGACTGCTAGACTTTGGAGTGGGGAAGATCCGAGTCTGAATGTGGTCTCAGATATTTGCCAGCTATATGACCTTACAGTCTCTTGTTTTCTTATCTGTAAAGTAGGGACAATAATAGGGAAGTGGAGAGGATCAAAAGAGACAGTATATGAAAAATGTTCTGCAAGTACTATCTATTAGCCTTCATTGTTATTGTGGTTCTGGTAGGATGGGCTAAATCTGGAAGCACAGGTTTCATGGATTCCTGCCTGATAATGGCCCTGAATAAATATTTTTCAAAGGGAAGACTGACTTTCTTAACTCTATGGAGAGAGAGGTTTCTCTGACATTTTCTCCTATGTTGTCTCTGTCCTGACCATCAGCACTGATAATGAAAAGCTGTTATGTATAAAGAAATTCACCCCAAAGGCACTAGGATACTTTTTACATTTCCATATCTGGTAAACTGTCAAAGTCATAATGTCCCCTGAGCATCTCTCATCACATCCCATGATTCATGTTGTTGCTAGAAGCTTTTTGTTGAAGAGAGGCAGACTGAAATAGAGGATTGTAGGACCATGGATTTAGAACTGGAATGTCTTCATTTTACAGATGAGGAAACTGAGTACAGAAATGTTCAGTGACTGGACCAAGATTACCTAGGTTGAAAGTGGCAGAGCTGGAATTCAAACCCATGTCCCCTGGTTTCAAAAGCAGAATTCTTTCTACTCTCTCATATTGCCTACTTGCTTTACTTATGGGTTTCTGTTTATTTAGATGGTTGACTTATTGGCCAACACTCTTTGCTTTTGTATTTTTTTCTAAAGCCCTAATTCCCAATTTCAAAACTGTTTTGAGGCATTTATAAACTTAGCATAAACATTGTGTTAAGTTGTATTAACATACAGTATTTTGGTAGTGTACATACTTGCATTTGCCACAGAAAATCCAGAATTGAGATGGCCCTTTTGATTATTTTTTCTTGATAGATATTTAAGGACTTTCATGAAGGTGCCATCAATTTTGGACCCACATACAAATATGATGTTGGCTCAGAAGCTTATGATACAAGTGATAAGTGTCGAACCCCAGCCTGGACTGACAGGGTACTATGGTGGAGGAAGAAACATCCTCTTGATAAAACAGGTCAGTGAAAATGAAAGACTTAGCAATATTGGGCAAAGTAGAATGAGTATGATTTAAAAAAAAAACAAAACAACCAACAATGACAAACTTCTCCTATGTGCACAGCTCTCTTATTAAGGTCCCTGATTCTTCCCACCTTGTATCCTGAAATCATATCAGATTCCTATTGTGAAAAGATAACATAAATGTGCCTAGAATACCCAAAGTCTGTCATCTGGGCATCCAGCTTTGGGAGATTGTGTTCTTCAAACCATCTCCAGTTGGGCTGTGTTAAGAACATGAGATTTGCTGCTACCCTCTACCTCTCACTGTTCTGCCGTCCCCTTTTAGTTCTGGTCAAGGGAAAAGGATGCTAGTTTCAAAAAGATGTGACTTCTCATCTTTCTCCCTCTCTGGCAGTCTAATTTTACCCTTTCATATAGCTATACATATGTATCCTTTATCTAGCTCATCCAAATCTCTTGCATTCTAACATCTTATTCTATTTGGCTAAATTCTGCCAATTCAGAAGAGAAAAGATGAGCCCAAGTCAAGACTTAGCTGGGTAGATAGAATTTACTATTTTAATGCCCACCAAGTACTTGTTTGATCTGCTTGGCATTGAGGATGACTAAAAATTGTGAGAACTGGACATGCTTTTCAACGAGCAAGATACTCAAACTAAGCTTCTCTCATGGGAAATTTGCTAGAATTCAAGGCTAGGAAATGTGTGTACTCAGGCAGATTTTAAAAAAAATCCATTTTCTTTCAGTTAATATTTACTCAGCAGTTACATGTTATATGTTACCATGCCAAGCTCTTTCAAGTGGGGCTTGTCAGAATAAGTATTCTCAGACCCACAGGGCAATTCCATCCCCCAGTTTATTCCCTAAGCAAAATACTTCATCTCTTGATATAGTGAAGGGTGCCACGAAACTTGAATGATAAGCTTGATGGACCTAGAAAGGATTTTTTTTCCACTTATATTATAAAGAAATGCAGGCATTACTGAAATTCATGGTGCCCTTTGTTAGGATATGAATCCATCAAAGCTATGTGAATCAGCATCTCCCAAATTTGAACTTGTATGCTAGGGTGAATGGTTTGAGGTAGTGTTAGCTTAGTTTTTACCATGTTCAGTTAAACAAATATGTATTAAATAAGATTCTGTGCCAGACATTATGAGTCAAAATATGAAAAGTGACAGCCCCTACCCCTGTAGGAGGCTACACTCTAATAAAGAAGAGGATGGATACAGAAATAATTATCACACAAGAAAGAATGTCATTTTTTAAAAGGGTAAGAGTCTGGGTAAAGTACAGTTAATGACATTAGAAGGGAGGGAGAGATTGCTTTCTGCTAAGGGTATCAGACAAGGTGTCTTGGAGAAGGCGACTTCTGGGGGCGGGGGAAGGGACACCTTAAAGGAAGGGAAAAGATTTCCATAGGCAGAGGTGTGGAGAGAATGCTTACCTGGCATGATGAAGGCAGCAGGCACCAATGCAGGCATAGACAAGAGCAGATGAGGGGATGGCTGTAGTCCAGTGGGAGTGAGTGCATGAAAGGGAGGGGTGAAGTAACATATCAGTAAAAGTAACTTGGAGCCAGACTATGAAGGTCTGAAACATCAGCAGTGAGTGTTGGATGCTGAGTTTGTATTTTATCCCATAGATAGTCAAGAGCCCTTAACCAGGGAAGTCATGTCAAACCCATGTGTTAGTTATTTTGGCAGCTGTGTTTAGGATGGATTTGGGAAGCAGGGGACAGGAAGAAGGGAGACAATTTAGTAGGCTGTTATAGTAGTGCAGGCAACAGGAGGTATAAGGACTTGAATTAGATTGGTGATAAGGTGGGTCTATAGAAGTAGAATCAATAGGTTTTGATGACTAATAACATTTAGGGGATGTGGGAGAAGGAATAATCAAGATGGTGATAATCCAAAAGATTAGAGACGCCATCACTGAGACTGGAAAGTTAAGAGAGGGCCGGGTTTTATGGGCAAATTAATTCCATTTTGGACATGGTAAGTGGGAAACATGGGTACCTGTATTCTAATGATTTAGAAATCTAATCATTGGAGGCTTTGAGGAAAGAGTCTCAAGGGTCTGAGCCATACCTCAGATAAGAAAGTGAAGACAGTAGCAGTGAAAGGAAAAAGGAGACCTTGAGGAGGTAGGGCCACATATAGCTTTACGAGGGAGGTGGGGGATGCTAAGAGAATTGATGTTTTAGGAAGTACACTCCTAGAATAAGGGGAAATAGTTGTGATAGAGTGTAAAGGCATGAGGAGTCAAGATTTGAGTGCAAGTTCCATCTTCTGCCATTGTCATACAAGCATCCTAAGCTTGTTTTCTGCCATGTAAAATGAGAACGATAATAGTTTCATTTCCTATGTGAAGATTAAATAAGAAACTCATCTAGTACTTTGGAAATAGTAAAGGGATTCAGAAATACAACTTACTTTTCTGATTCATTTTGGACTTTCCTTTTTTAAATGTTATATAACGTGTGTATTTCTTTTTTTATTGTGCATCCCACAAATGGAATCTCCTTTTAGCTGGAGAGCTCAACCTTCTAGACAACGATTTAAATGTTGACACCAAAATCAAGCACACCTGGTCTCCCGGAGCTCTTATGTACTATGGCCGAGCAGAACTTCAGGCTTCTGATCACAGGTAACGTCCTTCCTGGGGCTTGGATGCCTCAAAACATTTCACCTTCACGGTTTTTAATAGCTTGGACTTTGTGGGGTCGCTTATGTGATTTGGAAATGCCAGTTCTGTTCTCCTACATCTTTGACAGCCGTCCCAGAACTGGAGGCCTTATGCATAGAGAATGGAACATTGTTCTCTGCTTGACATGTGAGAATACTGATGGGCTACAAAAAAAAAAGCGTGTCTTCTGCACACTCTTTTGTCTTTTGTCTTTGGTACAATGGAGATAGCTGGCGAAGGCAAATGAGAAGGGAAGAGTAGAAATTCTTAGAATTGTGACAGAAACAGAATTATAACACAGCAGCATCACCCTCTGCACCAAGAGTTCTTAACCATTTTTGTGTCCCAGGCCCCTCTGGCAGTGTGGGTGAAGACTATTGACCCCTTCTCAAAATAATGGTTTGTTGTCCACATTCATAATTGAAGGAAATTATAAATATCATTTGGAGGTTAATGAAAATATAAACATGTTAATTAGTTTTCCCCCATTCAAGTTCAGGGTCCTCAGTTAAGAGCCCCTGCTTTACAAGGATTGGAGTCAAAAAAAGAAAGGAGTTGGTGATTTAAAAAAAAAAAAAAAAGGTTGCCCTTCAGTAGAATTAAAGTAATCTGAGGCCACCCTTGTTAGACACATGTTATTTCAACTGCCTTGAAATACATCTGCCTTTTGATAAATATGTGCTTTTAGGGCGTCTTCTGTCAGTAGTGATTTCCTTTGTATGCTGGGGTTGTAATGATCTCTTCCCCACCTCCAGTTGCCTGCTCAATCAACCTTCTTTATATTTTCCTTCAATTCCTTGGTGTGTCGATGTTGGTACAGTTTAGAAGTAATGCTAATTGTTTGAAGGAGCAAAGCAGCTGGAACCTAAAAGTTATGATAAGGAACCTGTCATGTTTCCCAGAACAGATTTTTTTTCCAATTGGAAGATATTTTAATGCTTCAGTAATTTAAACTACTGTGGGACAAGGACAATCTGAATTATTGGAAAATATGTGATTATTAGAATCTTAATGCTTTAGTGAGTCTGTGATTAAATCAATGAGAGTACTCCTTCCACGAGTATAGTTCACATTCCATCCAGACTTTTCTCATTCATGAGATTCTGTCCGGGTCCCAAATAGGTCTGCCATATAATATATGCTCAATTATATTTTGTATTCTATTTCCTCTTCTGTTCAAATGAGCAATTTGTATTTTTGTAAATATTCATTCATTTCTCTTAGATT
This sequence comes from Petaurus breviceps papuanus, assembly GCF_028583685.1. Taxonomy (NCBI): domain Eukaryota; kingdom Metazoa; phylum Chordata; class Mammalia; order Diprotodontia; family Petauridae; genus Petaurus; species Petaurus breviceps. Next base: position 1,388,126 of record NW_027187349.1, read on the forward strand.
TAGATTTATTGACATATAATTGGACAAAATAGCTCCTAATTGCTTTAATTTCTCCCTCCTTGGTGGTAAATTCTGTTTTCTTTTTGATACTATTGGTTTTCTTCCTTTTTAAAATGAAATTAACCAAATGGTTTATTTTATTCATATGTTTTTTTCCCCATAAAACCAGCTCCTGGTTTTATTTATTTCTTTCAGTTTTATTAATTTCTCCTTTGGTTTTCAGGATTTTCAATTTGGTGTTTAATTAAGGATTTTAAATCCTTTTCTAGGTTTTTTGGTTGCATTCCTCAATTATATTTTGAAGGCATCAGAGCAATACTCAGGCTGTCTGTTATCTAGATTCCTTGTGTTTCCTATGCAACCAATGCACATCTTTTTCTAGTCATACATTTTTTTAGACTATGTCCCATAAACAACTTCCTGAATATAGCTCATCATTGGAAATATACCATAGCCTATTGACACGTACCTTTTTTGGACTTATTCTCCCCACCCCATTTTAAAATTAATTTATTTGTTTACTTTTAGTTTCTGAGATTCAGTTCCACAATCCCTTTAGTTTCAAATTTTCTCTCTCCCCACCCATGGTGGCATGCAATCAAATATAGGATCTGCAAATACCTTCACATTAAACATTAGGTTGCAAAGAAGGATTATAACTGATGGAATGAACAATGGGAAGGAGGAAACAAAACAAAACAAGAAAAAGGAGAGCAGGTAGTTTGCTTCAATCTGTGTTCAAACTGTAGTTCTTTCTGTGCTTATGGACATCTCTTTCCATCATGGGTCTTTTGGAGTTTGTCTTATAACCTTTCATTGCTGAGAGGAGCCCATTCTATCAAAGTTGGTCATCACACATACATTGTGTTAGTAATTGTGTACACATTTCTCCTAGTTCTGCTTTTCTCACTCAACATCAGTTTGTATAAGTCTCTCCAGGTTATTATGAAGTCTGTCTGCTCCTCATTTCTTATAGCACAATGGTATTCCGTTACATTCATATACAACAACTTGTTTAGCTATTCCCCAATTGATGGGCATCCCCTTGATTTCCAATTCTTTGCCACCCCAAAAAAAGCTGCTATGAATATTTTTTGTACATACCCCTCCACCCTATTTTTTAAATTTTGTTTTCTTGCTTTCACGTAATTAAAACTAAAGCTTAAGGGGTTTGTATCTGCTCTGATAAAAAGATAAAATTAGCAAATCATTTGTGTGCTGCTAAAGTGGTTTTAGAATTTTATAGTGGAAAGAAGCCAGATGTAGAGACAGAGGACATGAGTTTAAATCCTGCCTCTGATGCTTAGTTACTGGATGTACATGGGCAAGTCCCTTATACTCCCTGAGCTTCAGTTTCCTCATCTATGAAACAGCAATGTAGGGCTGGATGTCTTTTAAGGTAGTTTCCAACTCCAGCCTATGACCCTGTGTTTGGGAACACTTATTTTTCTGTAAGTTCATCCTTACCCTTTAAAATCTTATTGAAAACAAACTTTAAACATGTTCTGAATTAGTGGCATCCAAAGTATTTACAAGCTTTTATTAAACTTCCTCATTTCAAAGCTACAAGTAAAAATAAAGGATGGTTGTGCTGTTTCCTGAATGTGACAATGTGACAAAATAAATATTATTTTAAAAAGCCTTTTCTGAATTTTTCATCAGTATAAAATTTAAGAACAAAAGTTCCGAGTTCATTGAATTGGAATGCAACATGAAAAATGGAACTACACATGCAGCATATTCATATTCCTGAAAATGCTTTTCTGAAAAAAGGAGGATGGCTATAGTGACTTGGGGAGATCTTCCATGGAGGCTTTATGGGAGATGCCTAAGAATCTCACAAGATGAGAAGTCCTGTGGGGGGAAAAGTTTGGAGGGTGGAGGGTTTGCTGTCTGTGTAGGAAGACTGGGTACCCAAAACAATATGGTCCTGCATCAAGTAAAAAATGATATAATAGTAGTTAGTTGATCTTAGCCATTCAGTCCAATGAACACTAAATAACAGTCCTTTGATGTCTAGCACAACGTCAGGAAGGTGCTTTCTAGTGAGAATTGGGTGGGTTTCTTGGTGGGTGGGTGTGGGTAGGGGGGATCCTGAGTATAGTAGAGTTAACAAGTCAGAAAGCATTTATGATAATTTATATGTTATATACCTACTATGTACACAGGCACTGTGCTAAGTGCTGGATTTAGAGCCAGAGAACTAGGTAGAAAGCCTAGGCCTACCCCTACAAAACTACACCAATATGGACAAGTTATTGAACTTCTCTAGGTCTTAGCTTCTCCTGTATGTACAACAAAACTGCTGGAGTAGATAGTGGGATTATAGATCTAGGGCTAGAAAGGACCTCAGAGGCCACAGAATCCAACACACACATACCCCCATTATTTTACAGATGAGGAAACTAGAGTCAAGGGATGAGTAACTTGTCCAAGGTCACACAGGCTGTACATAATAGATAATCTCTGGGCTCCTTTCTAGCTCTCAGTCCTGTAACCTTCCAATTAGTAAAGGGCAGAACTTCTGCCACCCTTTTCCCTTTGTCTGGTCTATCCCTCAGTTGTTTTTTGTTATCCAGTCATTTCAGTCTTGTCTCACTCTTCATGACCCCATTTGGGGGTTTTCTTGGCAAAAATACTGGGGTGGTTTGCCATTGCCTTTTCTAGCTCACTTGACAGATGAAGAAACTGAGGCAAACAGGATTAAGTGACTTGCCCAGGGTCACATGTAGTGTCTGCGTCCAGATTTGACCTGACTCCAGGGCTGGTGCTCTGCACCACCTACACATCCCTCAGTGAAGCATCGCCAATTTATTTCTTAATTGAGAACGAATGGGAATATCTTTCCTTTACCACCCAAATGTAAATCTCCTCACCTGATCCATAAACTTCTAAACACTAGGTTGGCTTAAAACTCTAAGTTTTAGTTCTCAATAATTAAACAGTCATTATGATCCAGCTGAGATGATTATTTTCTAAGTGCTGACTAAAATAAAGAGCAGCATTATTCCTCCCCCAGGACCTCTCCCTGGGAAAACGAAAACAAAAAAAAACCTCACTCATCTGTTAAATAGATGGGGCAGGCGGTGCCCCTACCTCACGGACTGATTGTTGGGATGAAGACCAGCCAGGAAAACAGTGGAAGAATGCAAATGTCAGCAATGTTCTGTGCAGTGAGCTTTTTGCCTTGAAGTTACCTTTGTATCATCTGATCTGTGTGTTTAATAGGCCTGTGCTGGCTGTTGTGGAAGTAGAAGTCCAGGAAGTAGACGTCGATGCCCGGGAGAAAGTCTTCCAGGAAGTGTCTTCTTTCCAAGGACCCTTAGACGCTACGGTAGTAGTAAACCTACAGTCACCAACCCTAGAAGAAAAAAATGAGTTTCCTGAGGATTTACGGGCTGAGCTTATGCAAACCTTGGGGAATTATGGGACCATAATTCTTGTCAGGTAAACACTGACAGAGGCTAAAATCTATGTGTGTTGACAGAAGGCCCAGAATGTCCTGGACCTCAGTAGAGGACCAATCTTTTTTTTTCTTGGCAAAGGCAGGACTTGACATGCTGATCCCTCTTATTGACTTTTTTCCATCTCTCTCCTATTTTCTGCCTTCCCCTTTGCTATTCAGTTTAGGATTAAGGGAAAAAACAGTCATTTTCTTTCCTTCCATTTTTCCCCCAAAAGTAGCATAAGACCCTTCTTTAGGCTTAAAAAAAAGGTTTATTATTATATATTATAAGGAACAAGACTAGTAAGTTTGATAGCAATGTATTTTACAAGCTTACTGGGGTCTTAAGAATGAATTGCGGTGGTATATGCTACCTGTCGAGAAGTATATAGACCTTCTGTTCTTTAGCCCCTATTTCCTGATTTAACTCATATGCCAACTCTTACTCATCCTTAAATGTTAGGTGGTTTATTTATTTATTTTCTCTCTATATGGAAGATTTTATCTAATATTTGCTATAATTACCTTCTGTAATCTTTTTCCCCTAGTCCTTATAGCTATGAGCCTATGATGTAGGAATGAAAACCTTTGTTCCACTGTGGGTCTCAGGCTGTGTGTTTCCCTCATGCCAGACTGAATGACAATGGACCTATAGCACAGGTCCTCCTCTCCATTCCCTTACTCCTTTCCTGCCTTGGTTACCATATTAGAGAGACTCTTTCCTCTCTAACCTTTTAAAGTTGTCTCTTCCATAAACCTGGGGTCTTTGTGCATACCCCGTTTTTGTTCTAGAAATCTCAAAATCCCTGGAAATTCTCCTTTCCTATCTCCTGTCTGCTTCCTCTTCTGCCTTCTCTTTCCCTCCCTCCTTTTCCTCGTTCTCCCCTTTTTTCTCTCCTTACATCTACTTGATTTCTCCCCTCATTCCTAGTTTCCTTCTCTCTACTGCTCTTTCCCTTCCCTCCTCACTCTCTCCCAGGTTACATGCTCTGAGAAATGATCCTCTGGAATCCAGGCTTGGATCAGACCTGTGATTTCATTGTTCTAAGACAGTTTCTAGCTGAAGAGATTTCCTTTACCAGTACAGGTTGGTACCCACTCTGTAAACTTAACAGCCCTAGAAACTTATCTGGAGCACTGAGTGGTGAATTTGATCAAGATCATGCAGACAGCAGCAGGACTTAAAACCCAGCTCTTCTCTACTTTGAGGCTGTTTGTCTATCCCCTATACCACCTTGCCCTGGCAATCAAAAAAGCTCTTGAACTGACAGTACAAATTGACAGAAAATTTTCTGCACTCAGAAGGGCAGAGATTAACCTGGAAACTAGTTCTTTATTCACCCTGTCTGCGACTTCTATTTGTCTCTCTTCTTTCTAGGATCAATCAAGGGCAAATGTTGGTGACTTTTGCAGATAGCCGGTCAGCCCTTAATGTCTTGGATGTGGATGGTATGAAGGTAAGTCTCCCTGGGTAGGACCTAGAACCATCTTGGGCCTCTGTGTGTGCTATTTCCTCCCAGTTTTCTTTCCACCTTTTGGGCTTATGAGTACATGGTACCTGTTCCCTCATCTCATTATGAACAATGGCCCTGACTTCTTTCTGTCTGAGATCCAATACTTAACCAGGGTTTAGTAGCTGAGATTGAATGACTTACCCCACATCAGATTACTAAAACATGTTTTCCACTGAGCCGCCTATGTGACCCTCACCTACATTTCTCCACGTGTGAGTCTGCTTTCTTGAGGTTACTTTGGAGGAGTGTGGTGTATATGGAATGGTAGGAATTTGTCAGGTAAGAATAGGAGACAGAAGAACCCAGATGTAAGGAATCATGTGCGTGAAGGCATGTAGATGGGGTGTGCCATGCCAGGCGTATGGAGGGGATACAGAGTTCCATTTTAGCTAGCCTGGAGCACACTGACAAAGGAGCATTGTGAGAGAATATTCGAGAAATTGGGTGGTGTCTACATTTTCGAGAGCCTTACACTCCCTGACTAGAAACTTAAACTTTACTCAGGCAACTGAGATCTGTTGAACAGTCAACTTGTTGAGTATTCATTAAACACTTAGTATATGCCAGGCACCATATAAGAGGCAAGGGGATACAAAGAGCAATGAAGTGACCTCTGCTCAAGGACTTCACAGTCTATTGCAGTTAGCTGAACTGAGAATTGAAGGAATCTAGGGATGCCAAGAGGCCAACAGGCATGGAGAAAGAAGATGGAATGTTTTTTGTGAGGGATATGTCATGGGCCCATTTTGCTGAACCGTAGATTAAGTAATGGCGAATAATAGGTCATAAATCTCAAAAGACAGTATGGAGCCAGACTGTGAAGGGCTTTAAATGTCCAACAGGAATTTGCATTTTTTTTTAATCTTAAAGGAAACAGGAAGCCAACCATTAAAGCTTTTTGAGCAGGGTCAGGCCTGTGCTTTAGGAAGATCATTTTGGCAGCTGTATATAAGAGGAATTAGCAAGGGTGAGACTAAATAGAAGGCTATTTCAATAGTCTAAGTAGGCAGTCATGAGGATCTGGATAGAGTGGGGAGGCAGAGTAGGGGTGGGGAGCATAGAGAAGGGTGCTAGAAAAATTGGCAAAGTACAGATGATAAAATTTGACAACAGACCGGATATGCTAGGTGAGAGAAATATCAAAGATAACACCAAGTTTCAGACATGGGAAACTAAATGGTGGTGCCATGGACATAAATAGGAAAGGCATTGGGGAAAAAGGTTTTTTAGGAAAGATAATTTCCATTTTTAGACACATTGACCCACTTTATGGGATATCCAAGGGGAAGATGTCCAATATACAGTCTGAGTCGCATGTCTGAAGCTTGGGGTTGACGCCAGGACTGGAGATAGATGTTTAGTAATCACTTGCACAGAGATGCTGCTCCAAGATATGAGAATAAATAAGATTATGAAAGGAGAGAGTATAGTGGGAAGAAGAAAACAGGATAGAGATCTAAACTTTGTGGACTCATTTATTTCAGGCAATGTCTGGAGTAGAAGAGAAGCTGGCAGTAGAGATAGAGGATTGGTTAGAGATATTAGAGAGGATCCAGGGGTTTGGTATCTCTGAAATGAAAAAAGAAGCCAGTGATGGCGAGGATCGAGAACAGGCATTTGGCTATAAGAAAGTCATTGTTGACCTTTGAGATAAGAGTTCTGTACTGTCCTGTGGAGGTTGTATAGGGTTGAAGTAAGGAACTCTCCTTTTGTGCTTGAGAACTCGTGCATCAGGAGGGACAGGCAACAGGGGCAATAGCTCACATTTGTATTGTACATCAAGGTTTGACAAGCACTTTACATACATTATGTCATTTGATTGTCACAAAATTCCTTTGAGGTCAGGGGATTGTAGATTCAGGGATGGGAGAGAGAGCATCTAGTCTAGTCTCCTCATTTATTGTCCCCATCTTATGGGGGAGGAAACTGAGGCTTGAAGTGGTTAATTCTTGACTCAAGGGAAACCAGAGGCCATGCTGAGTCAAGGCAGAATTCATAAACTAACCAAATCTGAGACGGGGGATGAGAGTTCCTAACAGCAGTCTGTTGTTGTTCAGTCATTTTCAATTTTGTCTTGCTCTTTGTGACCACATTTGGGGTTTTATTGGCAAAGATGCTGGAGTGGTTTGCCATTTCCTTCTCCAGATCATTTGACTGATGAGGAAACTGAGGCAAACAGGGTTAAGTTATTTACCCAGGGTCACACAGTTAGTAAGTGTCTGAGGATAGATTTGAACTCAGGAAGAGGAGTCTTCCTGACTGTAGACCTGGAACTTTATCCACTTTGCCACCTAGCAGCCCAGAGCAGTAGTCATGCAAAACATACTTCCACATTAGTCATGTGAATGAAAACATAGACCAAAAACAAAAACCAAAACCCAACCCCAAGAAAAATAGAGAAATTAAAAAAAAAAGTATGCTTAGATGTATATGCAGGCTCCATCAGTTCTTTCTCTGGGGATGGATAGCATTTTTCTTCATAAGTCCTTCAGAGTTATCTTGGATCATTATATTGCTGAGAACTACTACATCACTCATAGTTGATTATAATACAATACTGCTGTTACTATGTATAATGTTCCCTTGGTTCTGCTGATTTCACTTTGTGCCAGTTGATGTCTTTCCAGGTTTTTCTGAAAGCATCCTGCTCATCATTTCTTTAAGCACAATAAAATTCCATTACAATCATATACCGCAACTTGTTCAGTCGTTCCCCAATTGATGGAAATTCCCTCACTTTCCAATTCTTTGCGAGCTGCTGTAAATATTTTTGCATGTGTAGATCCTTTTCCTTTTTGTTTTTTCTCTTTGGGATACAGACCTGATAGTGGTATTGTTGGGTCAAAGAGTATGCATGGTTTTATAGCCCTTTGGTCATAGTTCCAAAGTGGTCTATAACTCTACCAACAATCCATTAGTGTCTAATCCCCTCCAACTTTTCCTATTTTCCTTTTCTGTCACATCAGCCAATCCTACAGGCATGAGGTGGTACCTCAGAATTGTTTTAATCTACATTTCTCCAATCAATAATGTAAGTCAGGGTTCTTACCCCTGGGATCTGTTTTTATTTTAATGACAGTTTTTTGACATAGTCTCTGTGCTTTATGCATTTCAAAACATTATTGTGAAAAGAAGTGTATTGGCTTCACCAGATGACCAAAGGAATCCGTGACACAAGAATCCTTGTTAAGAATCCTTGCTCTAGCTTTTGGCTTCCAACTCGTGGTGGTGAAGGTGCAACTTCTTTTGTTTGTCCCGAATCTGGGTTCATCTGACACCAGCAGCCACCCTGCAGCGTCCAAGCCAAGTCTCCAGCTTCATCGCTGTCATGCCACCCAAGTTTGACCCAAATGAAATTAAAGTCATGTTTTTAAGGTGCACTGGTGGTGAAGTTGGTGCCACATCAGCTCTGGCCCCCAAAATTGTTCCCTTGGGTTTGTCTCCCAAAAAGGTTGGTGATGACATTGCCAAGGCAACCAGTGACTGGAAAGGACTAAGGATCACAGTGAAGCTTACCATTCAGAACAGATAGGCTCAGATTGAGGTTGTACCTTCTGCCTCAGCCTTGATCATTAAAGCCCTAAAGGAACCTCCTCGGCACAGAAAGGAGCAGAAAAAATATTAAACACAATGGAAACATCAGTCTTGATGAGATTGTCAGCATTGCTCGACAGATGAGGCACTGGTCCTTGGCAAGAGATCTCTCTGGAACCATTAAAGAGATACTTGGGACAGCTCAGTCTGTGGGCTGCAACAATGATGGCCGACATCCTCATGATGTCATTGACGACATCAATAGTGGTGCTGTTGAATGCCCAACAAGTTAAAAGCTACGAAGGAGACTGTTGCAATAAATTTAATATTTGACAACAACAAAAAAAGAATCCTTGCTCTACAGCATGATTTGCATGAACAGATTCAGATTGAAGTGAGAAGAAACACAAGGACATTGTATATAGTAATAGCAAAATTGTATGATGATCAATTATGAATGACTTAGGTGTTCTCCCAAGACAATCCCCAAGGATTCATGAGGAAAAATGCTGTCTGTCTCCAAAGAAAGAACAGATGGAGTCTGAATACATGCTGAAGCATACTGTTTTTCACTTTTTTTTCCTTTCTTTTGGTACAAAATGATTAATATGGAAATGTTTTACATGATTACACATGTATAACCTGTTTCATATTGCTTACTGTCTCAGGGAAGGGAGAGAGAGGGATGGAAAGAGAGAATTTGGAACTCAACTCTTTTAGAAAGGAATGTAAAAAAATTAATTGGGGGAAAATAAAATACTAAATAAATAATTTCAAAAAGAACCCTGATTTAGTATGACACATTCGTGATGAAATCACTTAACCTCTATCTGCCTCAATTTCCTCAGCTAGAAAATGGGACTAATTTAAGCATCTTCCATTTTGGGTTGCTCTGAGGATAAAAATGAGATATTTGCAAAGCACTTAGCACAGTTTCTGACACAGAGTAAGAACTTAATAAATGCTTCTTCTCTTCCTTCTTTCCCTAAAAAGACTATGTTTAAAGTCTCCCTGCTTTTTCTAGGTTAAAGGCAGGGCAGTGAAGATCAGACCGAAAACAAAGGATTGGCTAAAAGGTCTTCAAGAAGAAATCGTACGGAAACGGGATAGCATAGTGTCTATGTCCCCCACTGCCAACTCCTGTCTGTTAGAAGAAAACTTTGATTTCTCCAGTTTGGACTATGAATCAGAAGGTTAGCAGCTATCCTGTGAACCTCCTTGTGGACAGCAGTGGGGAAGGAAAAGATCCCAACTTTAGAATTTGAGGTTAGGATAGAGTTGAGAAGTAAAGAGTTTTTTAAAAGTTCTCTCTTAGGGGTGGCCAGGTGGCTCAGCGAGTAAGAGCACCAGCTCCAGTGTTGGGATGACCTGGATCGAATCCTGGGCTCAGACACTCAGCACCACACCCAGAAATAACTGGCCGTGTAACCTTGAGCAAGTTACTTAACTCCAATTGCTTTAAAAAAAAAAAAGTTCTCTCTTGAGGGCATTCTTAATTCCTTAGTGATAGACACAGCCACTGTCCACATATGCATACAACAATCTTAGATTATTAGAACAATCTCCAAAAACCGTGTCAAGAACCTCTTATTTGGAGATGTAGGAAAGGTGTAAGATAATTTGATGGTCACAATTCATTACTGTACCAGTTTCAAATTCATGATGTGTTCTGGAGGTTTCCTCAAACTGCATGTGTATAGAAAACCTACCTTAACATTAAAATGGGCTTTATGGCAAAGAGGAAAATGAGAGAGTGTTATTGTTTTCTCTTTGCAGGAGACATTCTTGATGAGGATGAGGACTATTTGATTGATGAGCAGCATCCCACCTTCCTCACTGACTCAGAACTCTCGGCGGATGATTATTTGGAAGCCCCAAGGTCTTCCACAGCAGGGGCACCTCCCAGCAAGTCTCCAGCATGGACTAAAAAGAAATCTCGCCCATACAAAGGTACCTTGGGTCTTTCTGTCCAGCCCTCGGGACAGTCTGGTCTTGGGTTATAGTTTCTCTATCTAAGGCAGATATCTCCTAATTTCAGAGACTAAAATGCCAAAATAACTCTTCCAAACCAGTTTTCCAGTTAAAGCATAATGTAGATATTATAGTATATAAATACTATTATGCTGTTCTTATATGTACTGATTGTATACATATAATCTGAGTACGCACACACACATTTTTTGGCAGAGAGGAATCAGACAATTTCATAAAGCTCAGGTTTAATGTTCAGCCTATTTGAAATCATTCCATAAACAACATTAGCCGTCTCAGTTAATAAGGGCTCGAACAGTAGTGAGCCTGTAAAAGATGAGTATATACATTCTTCTGTTGTGGTGGTCATTGTGTACCAGAATCCCTTTGTGGGAGGTGCTGAACATTGACCATGGAGGGTGTAGTCAATGTGATATTACTTGTTAAGGAAAGTTTCTGCAGTGGGTGTAAAGAGATATTCACACCTCCCCAGAGGAGTCAGGGGACCTTGTGGATCGTTTCAGATTTCATAAACTTGTAGGGGATTCCATTCAGAAGGACTTCTGTACCCTTAACTGGAGATACAGATGTGACTGAAAACTTTGGATTCCTCAAAAAAGAGGCTTTTTTTCCTCAATGTTAACATTACTCATCCAAGAATATATCAACTTTTTGAATATTTCTATCAGACGGAGAACAGTATTTAGGTGACGGGGCTGTTGAGGTCTTGATCCTGTTAGATAGGTTGCCATCTGGTAAAACTGTATATAATATTGCCTTGGTGCTGTTGAATATTTAGTGTTTAATGGGAAAATAGAGACTTTTGTGCTTCTAATTACACCCCTCACCTAGATGAAGAAATTGAACTTCTTTCCCCAACTTTTGTCTGATATATGTGGTGTTCAAAATTAAGCTGTCATGTTCAAAAGCCTGGCAATATGAGGCAGCTAGGCTGCACAGTGCTTAGAGCATCAGATAGAATTAGCATTCATAGACCCTCTATGAATTTTTATCCCTTCCTCACGTGGAGGAAAGGAACTCAATTCAGTTTGGATTTTACGCCCTATATAATGAGGCAGAAAGGGCATCTCTCCCATGTTGTCTTAACTCAACCGGGTGTCTAAATTCCAGATACCAAGTCCTGATGAAAACTATTAGTTACTGTCTTAGACCCAACAAAGAAAGCAGGAGCATTCAGCATTTCTACCTGGCAAATGATGGAGAATTTCTTTAGCCTCTTGAAAATGACTATTTGGGGAGTCCTGGTTTTCAGCAGTTCCTGAAGCACTCTTCTTTGTGGTGAACTGTGGTTCCTTTCAAACTGCAACAACTGTATTTCCAAAACTCTGACTACCTGGTATATTTGCCAAACTTCGTCCTTGGTTCACTGAATGTTCCAAGCAGGCATTGCTACTCATCCCCATGCTGCCTTCCCTCCCCCCTAAAAAGGCGGGGAGGGATAGTTCCTCTCAATTATCCTGCGGGAATGCTGCCTTTCTCTGTGTCCCATTAAGCCTTTTCTCCAAATGGCCTCACCACTTTCCACCATCCCCTCCCTCCCTCCTGCTGCCATTTTCCATATTCTTCAGCTTCTGTTACCCCAGCTTGTAAGGGGAGCTGACATTTTTACCCTTTGGCCATTTTTGCATTCTTGAATACCCATCTTCTTCATGTTCCGCCATGTCCTCTAGATGACGCCGACCTGGCAGAGTTAAAGCAGGAGCTGGAAGCTGTTGGGGACTTCCGCCATCGTTCTCCAAGCAGGTCTCTGTCTGTTCCTAACAGGCCTCGGCCACCTCACCCACCACAGAGACCCCCCCCTCCAAGTAAGACTTCACTCGCTTTTAGTTTGCCACAATGCCTGCTGGGAATACTTGTTTTATGCTGCCTCTGAAAAAAATCACTGGATCCAGGTATCTTTCAAACTGCGTCTTTGCACAATCACTTGGCTTATTTTCCTTCTCCTCCTCTATTCTGAAACTACTAAAGAGTATTGCTGTTGAAGCCAATGCCTCTGGGATAGCACAAGGCATTTCCAGGAGTAACTAAAGTGATTGGTTTTTCAGAACTATTATTCATTCTAGCTTTTCTCGCTTTTAAGCAGAAATCACAACCAACAGGGGAAATCTTTATGTTTAAAGTTCCAGCTAATAATCTTTCACCATCCATCTCGTCACTCAAGGTCCAACTTTGTCTGTCTCCCTCATTCCGTATGCTTGATGGGCACCTAGACTTCTCTTCACTTTATTAAAATTGTGTAATCCTGGTAAAGAAGGAAAGCACTCTGAGAGTTCCATATTTAATAAGGTCATATTGTAAAAAAAAAAAAAAAAAAGGTCAGGTAATGCCAGCCCTGATATTATTTGTGTCATCTGGGCAGTCTCTGAGCTTCATTTTCCACATCTGTTAGATGAAGGAAATGGACATAACCTCTGACATTCCATCTAGCTCATTGTGTATGATCCTATGTCATTTATATAAGTAGTAGAGTACATTCACACTTGTGACAAGACAGCCTATAATTCAGGTATTGTCATTGTCCTCCCAAAGTAGTGTTCTAGTAGAGAAATGACTGTTAATATCCTCTAAGGCTAGAAAAAATTTCACTTGATACGGTTTTAGTGGTCTTCTTTGATTTTCTAAAAATTACTCCCTTGCCCATATTACTTTTTGCTTTCTGAAAAAACAATTTTGACCTGCCTTTTTCTACCTTATATTTCTCCTCTTCTGATTTTTTTTTCCAGGAAGGCAATGTCAATGCTTTTTGAAAAAAATAAGACATAGACTTTCATATTCTCTGACTTCATTATTGGATTCCCACTGGTTTTGTTTACTCCAAAGCAAGAGGAAACCGAGTTTTAAGTTTAAATTCAACATCAATTTAGCAAATACAAAATGATAATATAAAAGTCACCCAAATCGACAGACTTTTCTTTTTTTGTTTTAAAAAAATTCTAACCATACACTGAGAAGTTCAATTTTCCACTAGGTAGTTAGTAGCCATTCTAGCTTTATTATAGTAATCTAATCTCTTACCAGATGAAAAGGGGGAAATCACTGTGAAATGAGTGTAATACGTTCTATATCTACAAATATCTATGAATGCTTTTTCAGTGCCAAATAAGTCATATTACTCCAAAATGTCTTGCTTCTAGTTTTCTATACCATCAGCCTTTTTAGGAACTTCTCTTGATGGCTCATTGGACCTTTCATCAGTCATTAGGACACTGGCTAAGTTTTAAGGATGTGCCTTTTTTTTCCTTCCAGCTGGTTTAATGGTGAAAAAGTCTGCTTCCGATGCATCTATTTCCTGTGGCACTCATGGGCAATATTCCATCTTACAGACAGCCAAGCTTCTTCCAGGAGCACCTCAGCAGCCAGTGAGTTCTTCCTTTTAATGAATCCAAAATGGTAACATCCCAATTCCCAGTGTTGTTCTTAAACCTTGTCTCCCACTCCTGGGCTGAGATGAAATTACCTTTAGTTAATGAAAGTTTAAAATTCTTAGCATGGTGCTCTCTAGGTGCTAGGGAGATAATACATATCCAAGCCCATATGGAATTTATAAAGTCAAGTGGGGGGGTGAGAGGGATAGCATACAGTCACAGATGACTGTAATATATGTTAAATATTTTTAAAAAGTTACAAACTTAAGGCTATGTGAGGTCCAAGGTGGAGAAATGTAATTATCAGTAGAGTAGAGCCATCTTGGATGTTCCATGGAGGTTGCATTTGAACTGGATTTTCAGCTGACCAGGATTTCAGTAGGCAGGAGGATGTGAGCTGGGGCAATCATGGCACGGGAAACAATAGTGAATAATGTACATGGAGAATAGTGTGAGATAAGGAAGGGAGGCACCAAATTGTGGAAGGGCTTGAGTGTCAGGGTAAGATTTTCTAGCTTTGTTCTATAGGCAGTCAAGGAGCTACTGAAGGTGAAAGATTTTAAGCCAGAGGTATAACATGATCAGATTTTTATGTAAGGAAAGTTTTTTTCTTGAAAGTATCATCAATAAGGACCTGAAGAAACCTTTATGTTAGTTACTTTATATGGTAACTTTATGTTTAGTTACCTTATATGGTAACTGAATCTGTTTAGGTTCAACAGGCTACATTCATTGTATTCTGTTGTGGAGATTTTGTCTACAAGGATTACTTATCTCCTTTTCTTTTTCTGTTTATCCGGAAGCCTAAAGGCAGGACTGGGATAAGTAAACCATATAATGTCAAACAGATCAAAACTACCAATGCTCAGGAAGCCGAGGAAGCCATTCGGTGCCTCATGGAAGCAAAAGGAGGTAAGTTGAGTAGCCCCCTAGGTTTTTAAATCTTTAGCCAGCCACAAGGCTTCAGTTGCCTTTGACTCCCTCCAACCAGAAACTATGGCCTGAGAAAGAATTGCATTTCCCTTTTGGATATGAAATTAAGTATTCCCTAATATTCTTGGTATTCTCAAATTCTACTCAAGAGATTCCACTTTTGGCACTACTGAGTTTGTAATATGGCCATTTTCAGGTCCCTTTTCTCTCTTTAAAAGAGTTTAAAACAGTTTTTAACTTTAAAAACAGTTCTCAAAAAACCTAGTATATAGCATGAAGCCTTCATAACAGCAGTATGGGAGGGAGAGCTTCCAACAAACAAAAATGAATTTTAAAATAGTTGGTGATGCAAGGCTCCATTTGACATTTAAGACATAAAGCAGCTCTTTGAGTCACCCAGAGAATATTGGACAACACAATTCTCATCAGTCTTTCCTAGGTCTCTATTCCCACCTGGAGTTTCACCATCACTTTTTCCCATTAATTGTAGATTGTTATTCTCAGACTGTAATGGTTACATTTTACATCGGTGTCTCTGGTTTCATTCTTCCCTGTGCATTCAGTTTACTGTTATCATCTAGGTTTACAAATCCACAAGGAAATTTTTGTTGTTATGGTAAAACAATAACAAAAACCCCCTTCAAAAGTTTATGTTGTGAGGAAGTAATTCTGTTCACGGGAGATAGGAATCTTCCCATATCTTCATGTCTGCCTCTGTTCTAGGGATGTCACTGTGAACTCTTGAGGCCATCAAGCTTTAGGCCAATGGCAAATGCTTAGAATCCTTTCTACCAGGAAGGTTTACGCTACTGGATCTCCAAAGTATTGAGTTGTAGTGGGCTAAACTGATCATGAATCTATACTAAACCTTTGACCAGGATGGTGAGCCTCAAGGAGTTGGGAACCACCATGCTGCTTGAGGAGGGGCCACATAGCCCTGTTTAGAAATGGAGCTGGTTGAATCTCCTGTCCCTTATTGCTCAGGAGGAGACCTTCATTTCTTCAAACATATTTTTGTTCTTTTTCAGGAACACAAGAAGAAGCACTGAATGCAGTTTTCTTAAGGAACCAAGTATCCACCAAACCAGAGCCCTTATCTCATGTGTCCAAGCTGGGGTCTTCTCAGACAACTCAGCTCCTCCCCCATCGACCCGCACCCAGAGTTCCTGTGATTAAGAAGCCAACTCTACGAAGGACGGGAAAAGTAAGATGCTGACAAAAGAAACTTGTTATTCCTTTCCTTAAGTTGTTGCAGGTTAGAGAGTCGGGGGAGGAGCATTTTTTTTTGTTAGGGATATATTTTGTCATAACAAACCAGCTGAATTTGAGTCTTCATTATCCAATTCAGGAATCCAAGACATAAACAGACCTCCGGGAAAAGTTTTCACAACATTATCATTTCTATTCTGGGTGACTGCCTCCATGGCTCATCTTGGCTCTAGATGAGTCAAAAAAAGACCCCCCAAAAACAAATAGTATACTATCTTTCAACAATCCACAGCTGTGATGAGTTTCATAAGGGTCCTCAAGAGCCTCAAAATGTAGGAAGTTATGATCCGGTCCTGAGCATTCCTCAGTTTCCTATATTTGTAGCATGCATGTGCACTAATTTTATTTCTTGATTGCAAAATGATTTATCATGGCTAGGAATGTTCCCCAAGTTATGTTTGAGCTACTCTGGACTGTGGCCTAGGGACATTGGTCAGACAGCTCTCGTCGCCGCTTCTCTTACAGATTGTCTTTTGCTCTCACTCCCGAGCTTCTCCGCCTTGCTTACTGCTTCAGAGAAATGAATTTGTAAGAACAGTAGCAGCACAAAGACTTGCACCCATAGAGTCATCTGGATCCCCCGTTTGAGCTCAGAGTGTGCTAGTTAACCAGAGATTGGTAAACACCGGCCTAGCCATCGCTGGAATCCATTCATGACCATCTTTACCCGCCCTTCCCCTTTGTAGACAGTAGAAGTTATTTTGGTGCCACGTTCTTTAGCTTGCCATCTTCCCTGGTCATTAGCTCTGCTGTGCTTTGCTCATCATCGGATCTTTCATCCTCTTCTTCACATGTCTCTATTCTTTTCTTAAAAAAAAAAAATTACATCACAAACGCATTGTGTCCATGGATCCAGGCTGCCACAGGGGAGTTGCAATAAAATACTCTCAGAAAAGTTGTTCGTTGCAGAATTTTGGTTTTTTCTCCTGAGGGTCCAAAGGAAATGCCAGCACGACCGTGTGAGAGAGAACACAGGCATTCACAGTGGAATGTTTAGCACAAATAGCCCGTTTAATATGTGTGTGTGTTTTTGATGGTTATTTTGAAGCATAAGCCAGGAAGTAAAATTGACATGTAAAGTTTATATA
Source organism: Petaurus breviceps papuanus (assembly GCF_028583685.1). Taxonomy (NCBI): domain Eukaryota; kingdom Metazoa; phylum Chordata; class Mammalia; order Diprotodontia; family Petauridae; genus Petaurus; species Petaurus breviceps. The sequence continues at coordinate 1,405,266 of NW_027187349.1, forward strand.
TTCATAATCTTTTTTAAAACACATGCATGACTCAAATAGCTGTGACATCAGTGAGATGAGTAAAATCCTTCAGCCTGTTCAGTGCCATCCCACTCAGCTATCATATTAAACCACTAATAGATTTTTAATGTTGTGCAGAGTAAAGAAAAAACATCCACCAAAAAAATAATAATGATTTCAGAGGCATTTATTTTTAGCAAGAAGTCTGTGATAATCCCTAGTGTGGCACACTGGAAAAGTTTGCCCCCATCTATTTAGCATGACTTTGGTTTCATCATTTCTATCCCTCCTGGATGAACTGAGCCTGCCTTTACTCCTAGGTAGCTGCCATTTTTGTTTCCCCGCCCAAGTCTTTCTTGTTTGGCTCATTCCTGTCCCCATTTCCAGCATGCCAGTCATTCTCAACATTTTAATGTTAGAATGTTAGTTCATTCCCACCTGTCCTCTCTCTGTGCATGTCCAGTGACTCTGAATTTCCAAGTGTCATTTACATATTTGTTTACTAATCTCCATTGTGTTTTTTTCAGTCTTTATCCCCAGAAGAGCAGTTTGAGCAACAAGTCATCCAGTTTCCAATTGGGTCCCCAGAGCCTAGTGTTGAAAGCACCATGCTAGTGGTGTCCCCTCGAGTTGCTCCTGTCCCCAAACCAAGAACATTGCAGCCTGGGAGAACTGTCGAGAGAAGACTGAGCAGTGAAGTACAAGCTTCTGCAGAAGGAGATGCCATGGCGCCGCCACCTTTGGAAACTTCTTCCCCTGTTCCCAAGGTTCCCCCCAGGAGGAAGAAGTCGGCCCCAGCAGCTTTTCATCTACAGGTTCTGCAAGGCAGCAATTTGCTCCGTCAGGACGTGACTTGCTGCAGCGGGAACAGCAACAACAATCATTACTGTCACCCCCAGGCTGGCGACCAGCCTGACTTGGGCCCACCTGCTTCACAAGCAGACCTCCTGAGCACTTCACCGGGGCCCAACCTACATGCTGACCATACCAAGGCAGGGAAGACAGAGGCAGCCGCCCTTCTTGGAGAGCATCAGGATCCCTTCTTGAGCCTTCTTCACCACCCAAAGCTATTGGACACTGGCTGGTTTACTAAAAGTGCTGAGCCTTTGGGTTCGGTCGCCCCAGATCCGCAAAGGGAATCTTCCAGCCCGGCACAAATGAGTGCTCCAGCTACTAGGGTGGGACCTGCACCAGCCCACGGACACAAAGACTTTGAACACTGGGTTATACTCAGTGAGGATGAAGACAAAAGGACAGCATTGCAGCTATTTGATCCACTGGCGAAAACATGACAAAAAGAACTTTACAGACACTCACTGCCTTGTAAAGTTGTGTGTCCTTTTCCCCCTCAACATATCATTCATTGTAAATTCCATCGATAAGAAACTCCCTCTTCATCAAATAGGGACATTTGCCTCTTCTGTTTAAACAGTACATTGGAGAAAATATAAGTGTCTTGTACAGTTTTCTGGAAATAGTTTATCTTTAATCAGTAGGATCAATTGTCATTCCTTCACCTTAACCACCGAGAAAATGCTCTGTTGCAGGTTTGGGCATATTGGGTTCTTTTTCTCTTTGTGAACCTTCATCTTTTCTCACCCTTGACTTCCCTACCCCCTAAAAAAATGCTTCATTGTGTGCTTTTTTAAGAGAAAATCTAATGGGCATTTTACCCTAGCATATGATTTCTCCTTGAATTTGGACATGTTACACATCACAAGATACTTGTGTGTTTTCTGTAGAAATTAGCTGACATAATGGTACCATAGATTGCTCACCAGTACCTTTAAACTGGCCTTGCTTTAACAGTCAGCCTGCAGTCAACTAATTTGCTTAAAATCCCTGAGACCAAAGCGGTTGAAAACATGTGGAAGGTAGTGTTGGAAGAGGTGAGCAAAAGTGAACCAAATGCCCACGTGCTCATTCCATTAATCCTGTGTCACAAGATTTTTGTCCACATGCATAAGAGTGTGCATTTATACTGAGCCTACGCCTAGTGTTTTAACACTGGCTCACATTGACTTAAAAAAAAAACAACCAACCTTGCATCATATCCTATGTGATATATATTCCTTAAACTACTACAGATCCTTGGCATGTGTTTTTAAATTATGTCTTTATCTATGTATTTAGTATACCACATAAAACCTCACTAATCTTTTTCTCATATATTCCACACACAAAATAAGCACAAAATGAGTAGCTTTGTTTAGTGATTGTGCACAATTGAGAGTCCACATTATCCTGGCCTTTCTACCCAGAGTTTTCTAGAAGGGCAGTACATGTGCCATCATCAAACAACCCCTGAGACAAAATTTCCTTGTTCTTTTAGGTGGGTTTTGTGTGTGTGTGTGTGTGTGTGTGTGTGTGTGTGTGTGTACATATGTATTCTAACTTCTTCCCCTCCGGCTCTAAAATCACATTGATTTCTGGCTCTCTAAACAATACTTAATGTGGTACGAGTGTTTCTGTTTTTAAAATTATTAGGACTGAGTTACTGTGCTTTTCACTTGGAGTTGATCAGATTTTCTTCACGTGAAATTATTGGCCCCTCAGGGAAAATAGCAGGACCCTAAGCATGTACACAGAGACACTAATGAATACCACTTGTATACTCATGCTCAGCCTAGATGATTAATGCTTCCTCACAGGTAAGGTTAAACCCTACTTCAGACACGGTATAGATATAAAACACAGTATAGAATGGATAGCAGTTGCTAATGATCTTGGTTCTCTAACATTATTGAGTTTCCCAAAATTCTTCATTTTTAATTTACTTTGATTTTTAAAATATGAACATGGTGTTACACCACTTTTAGGAATTATGGGAGGGTAGCTTCAAACCAAACAATGACAGTATGTTAAAATGCTCTGAATGTTTTGGCCCTAGGACACCTAGAGCTGGTGAGTAGTTATGTTAAGAGGATAAAACAAAATATTATAGTATCCTATTAATCTTCCAGCAGAAAATTTTGGTTTTTTGGTTCTTTGAGATGCTTTGAATATTTAATCATTCTTCTATGTTATATATAGAACCAGGATTCAAGGGAGGGCCAAGAATGTCCTCTTCTACCTGTTTTTTTTTTTTTTAGGGAGTTCTCCTTTCCTTTGCCCCTTTTCTTAAATACTTCATTGTGGTGAAGGTAATTAGGACTAGACTGATTGTAACCATGACATTTTACTTCTTACCACAGCCAGCTTCTGAGTTCTGAGATGGCTTTTTTTTTTTTTTTTGGTTTTTTGGGGGGGGGGGGGGCAATTGGGGTTTAAGTGACTTGTCCAAGGTCACAGGACTAGTAAATGTTAAGTGTCTAAGGCCAGATTTGAACTCCGATCCTTCTGACTCCAGGCCGGTGCTCTATTTACTGCACCACCTAGCCGTCCCAATGGCTTTCTTTAATGTCCAGTAAATTAATACTAGCCTTCTCTGAAAAAGACAAACCTCTTATCTTGAGTCAGTTTTTAGATGAAATGAACATTTTAGGAACCCCCAGTTTATCAAATGATACCCATATGGAAATTGAGAAAGCACTCTGATATGCATCAGCTACAACCCTGTGCTACGACAGGCTACATAGGGATGAACCCCACTTGTTACCAGTTAGGAGACTGAGGCTAAAAAGGTAAATCATCTCAGGATGAATGAGGGCTTGAACCAGAGTCCAAGTCTTCTAAATATTGGCTCAGTGTTTTTTCCAAAAGTTCACTTTTCAGCTCAGCAATCTACTAAGAAAAAACTAGAAAGGAAAAAGTCTTTTAAGAAAGTTTGGAAGAAGTTGAACGTGATGTGGTTGTGTTTTGGGGTTTGTTTGTTTTTTTAGTTACTTGTAAATACAGAAAAAACCGATAGATTACAGGAAAATAGAAATTGTGCAAGTGTTAGCAGAGAGTAGATTGTAAGTTGATAGAATATACAATAGCAAGTTTTCCCAACTTACGGTTCTGCCAATTGTAAAAATTGGCAGTTTGGGTTTATAAAATGGTAGCTTCCCTGCTCTGGAAGCAGAGGTTCAATGATAATCTAGGTTCTTGGTCTCTGGTATGTCATGGACCCCTTCAGCAATGTGGTGAAACCTTAGAAAAAGGAATCCTTACAATAATGTTACATAGGATTACAAAGGAAAACAATTACACTGAAATAAAGATGTGACTTTTGAACCCAGTTTAAAACCCCTGGTTCTAGGCAGCACTATGGGGAATTTACTTTTGCAAATTTGCTTTTTGGGTTTTTCCACTAAAATAGTCCTATGAAACCTGATTACTGCTAGTCTGCTACTTGGTTTGTTGCATCATGGTTTGTAAAAGCTACAGGTTACTATGGGGTTATTTGGGTACCTTGAAAATTTAGCTTTGCCTCTATGTTTTCGCTGATGCCTATTGGGTTATGGTGCTGTCTTCTGAAATATAACACAGGATCAATTTAGAGCTGCAAGAGAATTAGAGCCCACACAGTCAAACCTCCCCCTCATTTTATAGGTGAGGAAATGGAAGCCCAGAGTGATCAAGTAACTTTCCCAAGGTAGGTCTCATTAGGGGCAAAGGGGGGAAGTCTACAGATTCAAAGTTAGTGTCCTTTCCATAGTACAACATGCTATTTTCTTTGTTCTGCTAAGACTCATGTAAATATGGTTGAAATAAGGACCATTTATCTCTGTGAAGGTTTTGGAATAGTTGTTGCTGCTGAAACATTATGTTAATAGAAGCACTGCCAGGGGTGCATGTCCATCCAACCCAAGGTAATTTATTAAAGTATTTACTCCATTATAATGCATCAAGTGTGTTGAGAAAGCAATTAAGAAAAAGATTTACTAAGTAAATTGTAACCACTTAGCAGTTGAAAACCCGTGACGTTTTATTTGAAGTGGAATTTTTTTTGTATTCAAGTTGTAAATATTGTCTATTAAATGTTTCTTTAAAAAAAACCCATAAAACTAACAGTTGACTAATTCATACTTTTGGACAGAAAAAGAACCTTTGGAAATGTTCAATTATCAGCTTTGGCAGCCTTAATCCAACCTGAACAAGCAGAGAACATAGCCCTTTGTAAACCATAAGGCAAATAGTTTAATTTTTTTTTTTTTTGAGGATAATTGGGATTAAGTTACTTGCCTAAAGGCACATAGCTAGTGTGTCAAGTGCCTGAGGCCAAATTTGAACTCAGGTCCTCTTGACTCCAGGGCCATTGATCTATTCACTGCACCACCTAGCCACCCCCAAATAGTTTTATATATTCATAAATATATAATTTATAATACTATGTAATATATATTTATACGTTTATAAATATATAATTTATGAAAGGAGAAAAAAAAAACCTATTCAGAAAACGTTGAAAAGGAAGCAAATACTTCTCCTGCTTTGACAAACTTAAACAGATTATAGCAGGAAAACTTAAGTTAGCAGTTACTGGTTAAGTACAGTGAGAATGAAAGCCTTTTCCCAATAAAGTTGTTGGGTCTAGATGTGGTCTGAGTGGGCATTTCAGCCTAGAGAGAGGGGAATAGAAAGGCTCACTTATATAGGATTCTTTCTTGTCCTGTGTCTGTGTGTATGGTAGTTAACCCAGGCTAAATATGTGATGCCCCTTGTATTTCAGTAGTATCTTCATGACTGATTCTTCTTGAACAATACACAAGGGTAACCTATAATAACAAATACTTTTGTAAGGTGTTCCAGTCATGTCCAACTCTTCATGACTCCGTGGAGCAAAGCACACCACTACTGGGGTTTTCTTGGCAAAGATACTGGGGTGCTTTGCCATTTCTTTCCCTAGTGGATCAAGGCCAACAGAGGTAAAAGCAACTTGTCCAGGGTCACACAGCTAGGAAGTTTCTTTGGTCAGATTTGAACCCAGGTCTTCCTGACTCCACACTTAGGGCTCTATCCACTTTAATCAGCAGATTAAATATTAAACAGATTAAGGAATATTTTGATACCACCATGTTTGCATTTCACTTTGATTTATGCTTGGAACCAATAAGAATTTTCAAATTAAATTGCCATATTTAAAAGGAGTGCATCCTATGACTCAAATGCTTCCATTTAACTCTTATCACCTGCTTTATGAAGCAGTCACAAAGTCCCTGAGGTGAAATTTTTTTGTTTGTTTTTTTTGGAAGGCAGTTGGGGTTAAGTGACTTGCCCAAGGACACAGCGGCTAGTTTATGTGTTAAGTGTCTGAGGCCACATTTGAACTCAGGTCCTCCTGACTCCAGGGCAGGTGCTCTATTCACTGTACCACCTAGCTGCCCCTCTGAGGTGAAATTTTGATTATACTGAATAAATAAATTAAAGAAGCAATTTTCTAGCACATTTTTTAGGTGCTTTCAATTTAGCAGATACTTGCTTTGTTTTAAGATCCAACATAAGGGCTCAGTCAGTTCTACAGGTACTTTCAAATTTTTATTAAACATTTCCCACAGGCACAAAATTTTTACACAAAATGACAAAGTATACACTGATGTACCAACAGTACAGAAAAATGAAAATTTGGGGTTTGTGCCTCAAATTCCAGTAATTACAAAAGGACGTGGGAGGCATTGTGAGGTATGAACACAGCACAAATGGGAAGACATTGTAAACATCATTGTGTTATCGTGCTGTATTTCCAGTCGTGAAGTGCTGGCACCCCTTATTCTATCTCTTCATTCCTTTGAGGTGTACTATACAGTTGCAAATCTGCTCGATGTCAAAGACAGAAGGGGAGAAAGATGGGTTAAGGTCCATAATAGCAAACAGCGACTTTCTGTCTCATTGGAGTTCATGTCAAAGAGCAGAACGTACAGCACCTGGCAACTGCCCAGCATGTTTGTAAACATGATCATGATCATGGGCACCCTCAGAATCACTTAAATAATCACATTAAAATGTGGTCAGGAACCCTGGGTGATGATCTTGGAGAAGAAAAAGGAGTCTTTTCTAGAAGTTGCAGTGAAAACACACCATTAATCAAATTAACCTATTAGTAAAATGGCTGTTTTCTGTACTTTGAAATCAGTTTCAAATTATTCGTATTACTTTGCATCACCATTTATGTGCCTCATCTTTAAAAAGTCAATGGCAGCTAAACCCACTGTCATTTCATCTTTATGAGGTAAAACTCCTGATCTCATGAGCTAAAGTGCTATATGGCATCCAGTATATTTTATTAGTATTTTCATCAACATTCAGTGTACCTACATACTATCTAGATAAGGTAATTTGCCTGCAAACTTACAAGAAGTTTGATGCATCAATAAGTTGGACATCTTTTCCAGACCTTATTTTCAATAAGAGGAAGAGCTGCTGCACTGATTTCCAGAAACAGTTGCATATCTTTCTTTCTAACAAGCTAATTAAAAGTACTTTTTAAAACCATTTGTTTTTAGTTGTGAATTATTAGTTGAGAAGATAAAAAGGAAATATTCCATACTAAAACATCCCACTTTCACAAGAGCTAGGGGCTAGAAAAACCTACAGGTTTATTTTTGTGAGTTCTAGTCTTAGTTCTTTCCCAAACAACTGGATAACTAGATATGATGCACTTTCAACCATCTGTCACATCTGTATGATGCAACAATATTCCTCTCAATCCACCTTCAGATAGCCCGATTTCTACTTTTATAAATAGTAGGATTGACAATCATTGTTTTCTTATACATGTATTCATCCTCCACCACTCTAAAAAATATTTCCTAGTTTGTGAAAGGAAATGTCTGCCAAATCCAAACTAGGGATCATAAAGTATCACTGAGTGATTCTAAGTGTTGCCTAAGTACAGTTTTTTTTTTTTTAAATACAGGTTTATTTGATACTTAAGCACTGGATTAATCAACAACCCTCACTCTTTGTCTAAGAATAAGTTAACAGCACAATATAGTACATTATTTAAAAGGTTAGCTTAAGGTGATACATAAGAAAATTATTTATCCTCAGCAACATAAACATTCAATTAATTTGTATCCGTGATGCCAGTTCAGTCACTCAGATGTGAAAAGGCCAGCTTTGAGATGCAGACAGCCTAAGTGAAGTTTATTATTTTTTAAAAGTCTGCTGCATTTGTGAGACCCAAAATAAAATCAAAATCTAATCTATTTTGGTCCTTAGTGGTAACTGCTCCCCATTTCAAGTATTCATCAAGTGGCAGATTTTTCTGGTTAAGAAGTGCATGATGGCACTTAAGCCTTTTCGGGTCCACTAATGCTTTTTCTGGTGGGAGTCAGGGGGCCTGTCACAGCAGAAATGAAGAACACTTCAGCTGCCTTTCACACTTTAGAGTATGGACTATAAACTGATGCACAGAAAATGTCCTTAATGGAAGAGAATCTAGCTCCTCAATCTTTATTGCCACCTCTGCTTGTGCTTTACCTTTCATCTATTTCTGAATAGCATCCTGCTGTCTTCATGTAGTCCAGACTGCCTTGGTGTCTTATCTAATGGTCTTCTCAGCTCCACACATCTCAAAAATGCCCAGCATCATGTCCACACAACAGGAAAGAATAAGAATTAAGACCTATTAGTTTTCAAGGTCTTTAGCTAATGTTTCACGAATGAACTGTAAGGTACGTTGGTACAAGAAAGTGTCCTTCTTCTTTGGCTTGCAAATATTCAGATGATTAACTGCTACTGGAATTAGATCTCCAATACCCAAATCTGAGGAAAAGCAAGACAGTGAAAATACTTTAGATTTTAAGGAAATACCTTACTGAAAGGGTTCTCAGCTTCCAAATATCAGGTCTGGATTGGTACCTGGAACTGGATAGTGAATGACAGAACTACAGTTGACCCTGCCCCATACCAGGTTTAGGACCCTGGATTCTGAATCTGAGAGCCTTCTCACCCTGGCATATAGGCTTTCCTTTTATTGGCATGCTTTGAAGGGTATCCTAACCCCAGTGTCCAACTCGGTCTCCTTATGTCGACCTGGACTGGATAAATGACTCATTGTGATTTTTTTCTAAGATTTCCTCATCAGAATTTGGTTTGGAGGATTTTTATTTGAGGCAGGAGGAGGAGATGTATGGAGCCTGCTGTACTTCTTCCTGCTACTATGCCATCCTGGCTCCATTACTTAATTTTTCCTTAATATCCTTCACACTGCAATTCTGGCAACTTAATTAGTAATCAGTGGTATCCTAAAGCCACTATCTTGGAGGTCATCTGATCTGATTAAATTAAATGCATCTTTGGAGTGAGTATAACTTGATTTAACTAGGGTTTCGCAAACTTATTCACTTGAATCATTCCTTATCCTCTCCTACACATGCACGCACACACGCGCACACACGCACACATGCACACACATACAAAATCTTTTGAATGTTTCTTGGGTTAGTAGGGAGAGTTTCTTGATGGTTGTTTCAAGCCCACTTTTGATAAGAAAGGAGAATAAGAAAAGAATTAAACAGAGGGAAAGAGAAGAACTGCCTTGACAAGATGGAGAAGGAATATGACAGAACTGAAAGAAATAAAAATATGGTAGCAGATAGCAAGAAAAGATGATGTTGACAACAACCACTTTAGTCTCTACATTTCAAGTTCAAGAAAAATGTTTTTAACTCTTAAGAGTTTTTAACTCTAGTAACTGTAGCCCCATCTTCTACATGAAGCCTTTACTAATCTTCTGGCATTTCTTTTTATACAGATGTATGTTGTCTCCCCCCAATAGAACAGAACCTCTTCAATGTCTGGGACTCCAGCACATAAACAGTAACTCAAGAAACCTATTAGGTTGCAAAAGAGCACACACCTGCTGATTCCACTGGCACCACATGTAACTTAATCATGCTACCTATGTAGGTCGGTAGTGTTTCTACAAAATTCAACACCTGGAAATTCTTGTCCTTAGCAAATGTCAGGAAGTCATCATGAAGTTCTTTAAGTGCAGGACAATCTGTAGAAACATTAAAGATAAAAATGAACCATGCTTATTTAATCTCATACACAAAAAAGACCACTTACCTTTTAAAATTTAACTAGCAGTTTATATTTGATGTATGCTTGGAAAATTAAGAGTCAATTATATAAAGTAATACAAAACACAGAAAACAGGACATACACACAGAATATACCAATTTTTTTTTAAAGATACCATTATCTAAAAAACACAGAAAAAGATAAGAGGATACTGAAACAAGATGTTATTCTAAAAGTTGTTTTCCCCTTAACAATTTGAAACGTTTTTATTTTAATTATTTTAAATAAAAAAGTCACATTTCTACATATATTACCATCAAGACCCATTAAAATAATGGCAGACAATATAAAATACTTGGGAGTCTATCTGCCAAGACAAACCTAGGAACTACATGAACAAAATTATAAGATGGAGATTCATACAAATAAAGACAGAGCTAAACAACTGGAGAAATATTAACTGCTCATGGGTAGGTCGAGCCAATATAATAAAAATGACAATTCTACTTAACCTTATTTACTTAAGCAGTGCCATGCCAATTAAACTACCAAAGAATTATTTTGTAGATCAAGAATATCAAGAGAATCAATGAAAAAAAAATGTGAAGGAAGGCAGCTTAGCATTATAGATCTCAAACTATATTACAAAGCAGTAATCATCAAAACAATCTGGTACTGGCTAAGAAATAGAGTGGTGGATCAATAGAATAGATCATGTACATAACACAGTAGTAAATGACCACAGTAATGTAGTGTTTGACAAAAATTGCTGGAAAATTGGAAAATAGTTTGGAAGAAACTAGGTGTAGACCAGAATCTCACACAGTACACCAAAACAAGGTCAAAATGGGTACATAGTTTAGACATAAAAAGTGATATCATAAGCAAATTTGGACACCATGGAAAATTTTACCTGTCAGATCAATGGATAGCCAAATAAGAGAGATCATGGGAAGTATAATGGATAATTATGATTACATGAAATTAAAAACATTTTTACACAAAACCAATGTAGTCATAATTAGAAAGCAGGAAAATGGGAAAGAATTTTTACATTAATTTTTTTTATAAAGGCTTTGTTTCCAAAATACATAGGGTACTGAGTCAAATTTATGAAAATAAGAGCTATTCTCCAATTGATAAATGGTCAAAGTATATGAACAGGTAGTTTTCAAAAGAAGAAATCAAAATTATCAATAGTTATATGAAAAAATGCTCTAAATCACTGTTGATTGAAGAAATGCAAATTAAAACATCCAATGTACAACCTCACACCTATCTAATTGGCTAACATGACTGAAAAGGAAAATGACAAATGCTGGAGGAGATGTGGAAAAACAGGGACATTAATGTACTACTGGTGGAGTTGTGAACTGATCCAATCATTTTGGAGAATAATTTGGGACTATGTCGACATAGCTATAAAACAGTTCATACCCTCTGATCCAGCAATGCCACTACTAGATCTTTATCTCAAAGAGATTAAAGAAAAAGGGAAAGGATCTATATTGCAAAAATGTTAATGGCAGCTCTTTTTGTGGTGACAAAGAAATGGAAAGCAATGGGATGGCCATCAACTGGGGAATGGCTCAACAAGTTGTGGTATATGATTATGATGGACTATTACTGCTACTATAAGAAATGACCAGCAGGATGATTTCAGAAAAACATTTATGAACTAATGCAGAGTGAAGTGAGCAGAACCTGGAGACCACTGTACACAGTAACATCAATATTGTAATGATTATCTACTGTGAAAGACTTAGCTACTTTGATGAATACAATGATCCAAGACATTAGACAAGAAATATTAAAACAAGGTCAAAAGACTCAAAGACAAACATGGAAAATAGTTCAAGGAGAGATAATTTAAGAATCACTGGACTACTTGAAATCCACATATTTCAAGAATATAAAACTGCCCAGACGTCTTAGACCCAGAGAACAAAACAGAAAGAATCCACTGGTCATCTCCTGAAGGAAAAATCAAAATGAAACCTCCAAGGAACAATAACCCAAATCTAGAGCTTCTCAAGCAAAGGAAAAATACTGCAAGCAGTCAGAAAGAAAGAATTCATGTACCAAGAAGCCACTATTGGGAATCACACAGGATTTAGCAGCCACAACCATAAAGAAACAGGGAGCTTGGAATACAGTATTCCAGAAAGCAAAAGACATGGCTGTACAGCCAAGAATAACTTACCCAAAGTAACCAAGTATAATTTTATAGGGGAAAAAAAGAATCTTTAATGAAATAGATTCCTGATGAAAAGACCAAAACTACACAGAAACTTTGAAGTGGGGCAGAGCTAAGTGACTCAGTGGATAAAGCACTGAGCCTGGAGTCAGGAAGATCTGTGTTCAAATTCAGCTTCAGATACTTACTAGCTATGTGACTCACTTAATCTCTGTTTGGCTCAGTTTCCTCATCTGTAAAATGAGGATAATAATAGCACCTATCTCACAGGGTTATTGTGAGGATCAAATGAAAAAATAATTGTAAAGCACTTAACACAGTGACTGATGTACAGTAAGTGCAATATAAATATTAGCTATTAATATATAAATATATAAATATAAATGCAATATAAATATTAGCTATTATTATTAAGTGTAAACACAGGATAAAAAAACATAAAAAGATAAAGATGAGTGAACAATAATAAGGGACTAAACAAAGACAAACTATTTTCATTCTACTATGGGGAGAGGATAAATGTGTCACCTGAACCCTATCACCACTGAGGTAGTCCACTTAGAACGACGGCCTGGGAATTGTTCTGTTATGTTTTAATGATCTTGGGAGAAGAGAAAAAGGAAGAACAACAATCAGGAAAGTTACCTCACATAACTGAAAGGCACAGTAGAAGTCTTGGAAAAAAATTACCAGCTAAGGCTAGAAACACTAAAATATTATAATGAATATTACTGATATTGTAATATATTGGATATTATGTTGATCCTATAATAAATGTTAAAAATGCCAAAATCTAGTTTACAAATGTCTGAACTTGTAATTCTCCAAACTCATAGAAATCTAACACACAGGTACTCTAAAAAAGTGGCCGAGACATGTCACTTTCATTTTCCCTTCTAATTTTCTAATTGTGCTTATTAGGACATTAAAATTAATTGTTATTCCTTGAACAAACCCTAGCTGAGGATGTAATAAAAGACAAGGAAAAACCTTACTAAAACTAAGATTTTGTCATGGATAAACCACAGAATCAATAATCCATATGCAAGTAAACAAGAATTAAATAGGCACAGATACACAGAGGAGGGGCACTATAACCAATAAAACACAGCACTATGCCCTATAATACCACAAGACCTTCAATGTAGGTGAAGATGCATTATCATGATTTCTTAATAGCTATTTTCTTTAGCTTGCAAAATGTAATAAATAATAAACTACCAGAAAGTCACAGAAGGCTAGGAGCTATGTAGTATACATAAAATTAGATAACTGAGTTATTCTTTAAACTCAATTTTTGTTCATTTATTGAAAATAATATTTTCTCTGTTAACCTTTCTGATATAACTTGTTAATTTGACAAAGTAATCAAATCCTTGTTGTCAGAAAGTAACAAAATAAGTATTACCCTTGCTGAGTTCTTTGACCTCCACAGAAGGAAACAGCAGATATCTGACGTTAACAGAATATTCAGCCAAATGGGAACCATGGTGAGGTACACTATAAAAAATCATTCCCCGGGTATTATTTATTAGGGAATTAAGTTCTGGTTTCTTAGAAGCATCCACCAGCATCTTTTTTACAAGAAGGCCTAAGAAACACAAAAGAAAGAATCCATGTTAAGCAAGTAGACAAAAAAAGGCAAGAAGTTCTGTGTTCCTTTTGAGGCAGCAATCTAAATCTAGAAATATAATCACAGTATCCAAGTAACTATTACTTGTACTTCAGCATTTCCTCTATCTGTCTCCTCTATTCCTGCTTAAAAAAAGACTAGTTTTTCTTTTTGTTTTTCATCCTTGTCATTTAGCACAGTGCCTGCTGGCATATAGTAGGAGCTTAATAAATGGTTAGAAAATGAATGGGACTATTGCAAGAGTCTCATTCTAAGTGCTGTTGTTTCTACTCTCTCCTACTACTAAACCATCCTCATACCACTGCCAGATAAATCTTTCTTATGTATAAATAATATCAGGTCACACCTCTGCTCAAAAACCTTCACTAGTTACTTATTCATTAAATAAGTTCAAACAGTTTTCTTTGAGATTGTAGAGCCCCCACAATCTGGTACTATCCTACCTTTCTCCCTTTCTCATATTCTTTTGGATTGGCTTGCGAGAGTGGAACAAACATTTATTAAGCACTTAATATGTGTTAGGCACTATACTAAACATTTTACAAATATTATCTCATTGGATAATAATTGGATTGGCTTGGGAGAAGGGAAGAAACACTTATTAAGCACTTAATATGTGTTAGGCACTGTGCTAAACATTTTACAAATATTATCTCAACTTTACCCTCACAACAACCCTGTGAGGTAGAGGCTATTATTATCCCCAGTTTACAAATGAGAAAAATGAAGCTGAAAAGAAGAGACTTAACCAAGGTCACGCAGCTAGTAAATACCTGAGTCCACACTGGAACTCAAGTCTTCCTGACATCAGATCAGTGCTCTATCCACTGTACCACCTGGATAATTTCCTGTTTTTGAGGAAGGTGGTGGCACAGTTGATAGAGCACCATGTCTAGAGTCCGGAAGACTTGAATTCAAATCCTGCCTCAGATATTTACCAGTTGTGTGGCTCTGGACAAATCACTTAACCCTTCATCAGCCTCATTTTTCTCAACTGTAAAATGGATAATAATATCTACTTCCAAGGATTATTGTGAGAATCAAATGAGATACATGTAAACTGTTTAGCATAGTGCCGGGCACACAGCTGGCACTATTGATGTTTAAGGCCTTTCTTCAATTTGATCACAGAGCCTATCTTTACTATCTATTCCTCACTAAAGCTAGTTTCTTGATCCTATCCTCTCTTGCTTCTCCTACCATCTCCTTCTCTCATGCATTTTCAATCTCTGGCTCTCCACTCATTCTTTCCCATCTACTTAGAAATATGCTTGGATCGCCAGGTAGCACAGCGAGTAAGAGCACCGGCTCCAGTGTCAGAACGACCTGGAGATCGAATCCCGGGCTCAGACACTTAGCACCCACCCAGAAACACCTGGCCGTGTAACCTTGAGCAAGTTACTTAACCCCAATTGCTTAGGGGTGGCCAGGTGGCTCAGCGAGTAAGAGTACCGGCTCCAGTGTTGGGACGACCTGGAGATCGAATCCCAGGCTCAGACACTCAGCACCACACCCAGAAATAACTGGCCGTGTAACCTTGAGCAAGTTACTTAACCCTGATTGCTTAAAAAAAAAAAATATGCTTGGATCTCTCCGATGAAAAAAGAGGCTTCCCTTGGCTCTTATACCTCATCCAGCTATGATCCCATCTTTTTTATTTCCTCTACCATAAAATTTCTTGAAAAAACTGTCTATATCTGGTACTTGCTCACTATTCACTTTTTCCTCAAACCTGGGCAAATTGGTATACCAGAAATCCAAAATCTTCCTTGAGAGGCAGCCTGGTAAGAGGGGGTAGAGGCTAGCAATGAAAAGTGAAAGAACTGGGTACAAGTCTCACCTCTGACATATACTGGCTTATTACCCTTAATCTTTTTGTGTTCCAAATATGTCTGTAAGTTACAAAGAAGTTACAAAGAACCTCCACTGGTAGGGAGAAACTTCCTTACCTGGGAATTCCCTAAATCATTGAAATCACAATTCTGTCCTGAGCCATCTTCCTTGACCCCAACCCTCTACAACAAACAAAATCAACATCATTTTTATATACTGACATATCTCAAGAAGCAATAATAAGGAAATCCCACTCCAAGTAACTACAAAATGAAAAAAACTATCTGAGGATAGTTTTTTAGCAAAGCACACAAAAGATTTGTATAGATTTAATTACAAAATGCTCCTTAAAGAAATAAAGACCAACTTAAATAGCTATAATAATAATCAGTGCTCAAGGTTAGATTGTGCTAATAAAATAAACAATGAAAATACTACCAAAGCTAATTTATGCTTTTAATGCAATACTTATCAAATTACCAAAAGGATGTTTTATAGAACAGAGAGAGACGAATGGAACAGACTAGCCAAGGGAGAATCAGAAACAATGGAACTCAAGAACTCAATGTTTGATAAAATGTTACCTACAGAAAAATTCCTTAATTGATAAAAACTGCGTGAAATACTAGAAAGCAATCTGGGAGAAATTAAGTTTAAATGATCACCTTACACTATATTTCACAATAAATTCTAAATGGACATGTAACCTTAATATTGAAGATCATACTATAACAGTATTAGAAGATAAATAGATCATATACTTCTCACAGCTATGGGTAATATGTATTTTTAACCAAACAAGAAAGGAAATTACAAAAGATAAAATAGATCATTTTAATTACATGCAACAAAATGGTTAATAAAAAAAATTAATGGACCTAAAAAAAAAAGCAGGTGAATGGGGAAAAAAATTATATAAAATTTCTCTGATAAGGATTTGGTATCCAAGATATATATACAATTAATAAATACATATAAGACTAATAGCCATTCCCTAGTAGATAAGTAGTCAGGGATAAGAACAGTTCCCAAAAGAAGAACTGCAAAGTATTCACAATTACCTCATCTATAAATCACTATCAATAGGAGAAAAGCAAATCAAAACAACCCTGAGGTTTCACCTCACACCCTGAAAAATAGTCAAAAATGGGAAGAGTGAAGGTTGGAGAGGTTGTGGAATGATAGGAACACTAATACATTATTGATGGAATTGTGAAATGGCTACATCCCTTTTGGAAAGCAATATGGCATCATGCAAATAAAGTGACTAAAACATCTCTACCCTTTGATCCACAGACTTCATTACTGGGCCAAGAAGTCATCAATTGAAAAAGTCCCCAAATAACACCAAAATATTTATAGCAGCACATTCTGTGATAGCAAAGAATTGGAAACAAATGTGGAAGAAGGCAGATGAATGATAAGAGAAGACAAAGAGGTGAGAAGAGGGAGCTCATGTGGAATGGTCTCAATACTATTTGACATGTGCAAAGACTTAGTGGGAAGGGGAGGAGGGATCTGGGGGATAACTATGATGATATAAAAAACAGAAGACATCAATAAAAACTTATTTAGAAAAAGACTTAGTATTGAAGGTTCAGTCTTTTGCTGTCAAGACAATGTATACTATTAAATGTATATTTCCCAATAGGAATGAAATTATGAAGCTAAAAATTGGTTTCAATGCTGGTTTGACCCTGCTTAACGTCCTATTTTACATCTAACAAAATAGAGATCTTTCTTTTTAGATGAGCAGTTTCTTCAATCTCCTGACCAAAGTTACGGAAAGGAATGCTATAAAATACTGAATATTCTGGGAATACAAAAAAAACAAAACTGTTTTGCAAAATATCATGATTCAGCCAACTGATGCCAGTAAAATAAAAACTCAATCAAACCATTTACGGACATTACTGATTTTATTTTTATTGCTAATTGTGGTTTCTATTATATATGATCTAACAGACTGGTTTTCACATGTCAATAAAGACAACCACAAATTTTACATATCTGATCAAGAAGAATGCCAGTAAGCACTTGGGTTCAAATGTCCAGGTTATTCATTTGTAATTTTAAGTAAAACAAACAAAAATATTGGCTCAAAAAAAAGACAGGACAAAAGAAATGGAAGTATACATACCTCCCATACTATGTGACACCCAGATCATTGGCCTATCTCCTACACCAGCAGCTCTCAGTTTCTTAAGAAGTTCATGACTTCTGTAAGCAATGGACTTCCTGAACAAAATGAAAAGAGGCATGAGAATGTGCAAAAAAGAACAAATTTTTCAAAGCAGACACTTCAACTGTTAATTGAATATATGCTATAGATTTCCCACTAATTTCCCTTTCCCTCTTTTCTCTCCTATTTCCCTGTTGAGTGAAATGTACTTCTATACCCAACTGTACATCCGTATTCCTCTTTCCTTTGGTCAGTTCAGATGCATGAGGTTCAAGTGTCACTCATTCCCTCCACTCTTTCATCTGTACAGATGTCTACTTGGCACACCCTGAATATGTGGGATAGAAGCTGCTGGTTGCTTCTTTCTCCTTTCTCAGTACTTGGCCCAGATCCCAGCTACCCAGGAATGCCATTCCTGTGTACAGGTCCCCCTCTCAGTCCACCTTGGATCTGTGACTCAGAATTGAGTAATTAATGGATGACAAAGCTGCCACTTGGCACTTGTTCCCATCAAAGTTCCCCAAAACAGGTTTGGGACTTCTTGCTCTGGTGTACTGCCTCTCTTAGGATACTAGGGTCTTCTTACACACTGCATGTTATGGGTCCCAAAAGTTCCCAGTATTTACAGACTTTTCTGTCTCTCTAAGCTTAACTCGGCTGGACAAATGACTTGATGTTCCCTTTTCTGGATTTCCCTATCAGGATTTGATTTGGTGCATTTTCTAGATCTACTTGGAGTTTTGTGGAGGCTCAGAGCTCAGCTATATTGCTTCATAATTAATACTCTGCCATCTTGGCTTCATTCTCAGGTCCTTCAATATTTAGACATCTATATACTATCTTCTTTCCCCATGTCACACATCTCTAGTTTCTTCTACTATTATTTATGTGATATGGTTTATTCTAGTCATTCTCCTCTAGAAGCATTCTAGATTGTCAATGTTCATCCCAAAATGGGCTAGACAGGACCTACTGTGTGTTATACATCTAATACTACTATAACTTCTAACAGAAAAAGGAGATTGTATTACAACAAAATCCTAATAGATCAAACAAAAAAAATCCATGTCAAAAGCTCGACATTACAACTCATTACACTTTAAACAACTTGACCATTTTCTTGTACTGATCATTAATAAAAAGGTGAGGTCAAAATATTTCTTTTGAAGAAGAAATTCTCCTGTTTCAAGTACGTAATCACCCAGTTAATTAGGTCAGTATGTCTTGATTTCCCTTACTCTTCCTCCTCAGTTTACATAATTTTTTTCTATTACCTTTCCACAGGGCACTTTGCTCTCCAATCACTAAGGTTGGTGTCATACTCCACAGAAATAATTCGAAGACCAGGACAATCTCTTGCTAACCATGTCTATATAAAACAAGTAAAACAAAAAGAACACATGTGGATTTTCACTACATTAGTTCAGACATATAAAAATTCATGACCAATGGCCTCTTGCTATATTTAACAGCTAATTTAAAAAAGTATGAAGAACAGATTATAAATGAAAGTTAATGTGACAACAAGTCCAAAACACACTCCGTCTCTCAGTCCCAGGCATTTTCACTGGCTGTCCTTTATACCTGGAATGCTCTCCCTGCTAATTCCTCTTAATTCTAGTGCCTTCCATCTGTTGATTATTTCCTATTTATCCTGCCTTCCTTTTCTATCCCCAGTATTTAGCATAGTACCTTGCACACAGAAAGTGTGTAATAAATGTTTATTGACTTTTCAGTCAACAAGCCAAAGAAAACCAAATTTTATTAACATTTTTACTTACAAAGCCCATTTATATTGAAGAAAGTAAGTTTGCTGCTTTTCTGCAAAAGGCATACCATTTTCTGATTCCAGATCATATTTTTAGAAGATTACTATTTACTTTAGTTTTCTAAAAAGATTTGTTATTTGGAATTTAACTCTGACAAACCTGAACATTTCCATAGACAGAACAAAGAATAGGGTATATGAAAGCCACAAATTTTATTACATGCTGATTGGGCTTAAGTATATACACTAAATGTAACACATTATTTCCCCCCAAAATTCCACTTGTTTGTGTTTCCCTCAAAACCTCCTTATATTCTCTTCTGAGTACTTTTAAACGTGCTTCATTAATGCTTTTCATTTCATTTTCTTTCTTTCTCACAAGTGCCACAATTCTTCCCCTCCAATTTAAAGAAAAACAAAAACAAAACAAAAACTCCCCCCCATATCGTTTGTATAGAAATGAAAAACATATATATACTCTTCAAATTCAAAAATATATGTTTAAATCTGTACCTATATTCCTTCATCTCTCTATCAAGAGGTAGGAACTGGGAAGCATCCTTCTTCCTTGGTCCTCTGGAGTTGAAGTTGATCATTGCATTGATCAGTGTTCTTATGTCACTTAAAGTTATTTTTCTTTACAATGCTGTAGTCGTTATGTAAATTATTGTCCTGGCTCTGTTCACTTCATTTCTCATGTGTTCATAATGCACAAATCATCCAAGGTTTCTTTGAATCTGGCACTTTCATCATTTATTACAGCACAATAATATTCCATTACATACACATACCATAATTTGTAGAAGCATCCCACAACTGATAAGCACCTAGTTTAATTTTTAGTTCTTTGCTATAACAAAAAAGTACTGCTATGAAGAAGAATGAAGAACTTATGGTTCTATGAAGAACATAAGGGTTCTTTCCCTTTTTCTTTTGTCACTTTGGGGAACATTTATTAATAACATTGTTGGATCATAGCATACGCATGATTTAGTGAATTTTGGGGCAGAGTTCCAAATTGCTTTGCAGAATCACAATACTAAGTCACAGCTCTACAAGTAGTGTATTAGTGTGCCTGTATTACTACATCCCTTCCATCTCCTGTCATTTTACTTTTTTTCTCAACTTTGCCAATCTGGGTATGAGATACAACAGCAGGGTTGTTTACATTTTATTTTATCTTAGTTATAATTACTAACTTAGTTATTCTCTCATCAGTGAGTTGGAGCATCTTATGTGGTTTTTGATAGCTTGCTTTTCTTTTTTTGAGAACTGCCTGTTCACATTCTTTGACCATTTAATTTGCTGTGTATGCTTCTTGTATATTTGAATATACTCCATGTATGTTAGAGACGAGGTCTTCATCAGAAAAAAATCACTGCAAATACTTTCCCAATTAACTATTTTCCTTTTGATTTAGTTGCACTGACTTTTGTCTGTAAAAAGGCATTTCAATTTTAGGTCACCAAAATTGCCCGTTCTCTTGTTTAGTCAAAAGGTCTTCCCTTAGCCATTATTATAATATTATTATTATTTGCTTTTTTTTTGGAGGGGGAAGGTAGGGCAATTGTGGTTAAGTGACTTGCCCAAGGTCACACAGCTAGTTTTGTGTTAATTGTCTGAGGTCACATTTGAACTCAGGTCCTCCTGACTCCAGGGCCAGTGCTCTATTTACTGCGTCACCTAGCTACCCCTCTTAGCCATTATTTTGAAAACTCTAGTGGCTCCCTATTATCTCAAGAATCAGATATATAATCCTCTGTTTGGCTTTTAAAGCCCTTCAAAACCTGGTCCCTTCTTACCTTTCAGGTCTTCCTATACTTTACTCCCCTCCACATACTCTACTATCCAGCAATGCTGACCTTCTTGTGGTTCCTTGTACATGATATTCCAGATCCCAGATTCTAAGCCTTTTTCAATGACTGCCCAGAATGCCCTGGATATTCTTGCTACTCACCTCTGACTCCCAGCTTCTTTCAAGACTTAGATCAAGTCTCAACTTCTACAAGAGAACTTTTCTGGTTCTCATCTCTACTTACCCATAGTGCATTCCCTCTGAGATTATCTCCCACTTACACCATATATATTTTGTAGGCACATAGTTGTTTGCACATTGTCTCCCACATTAGAATGTGAGTTCTTTGAGGAGTCTTTCTTCATATCCCTAGCACTCAGCACAGTGCCTGGTACATTATATTTGATAAGTGCTTGCTGACTCTTAATGACTTGTGAAGATATTTCCTATTCTATTCAAATTATGATATGACTTTTTATATTTAAGTCCTCTATACATCTGGAAATTATTGTGGCATATAGTATGAAATCTTGGTCTAAACCTTAATTTTTGCCAAATTACTTTCCAGTTTTCTCAAAAATTACTGCCAAACAGTGAGTCCTTATCTCAGAAGTTAAGAGTTTTTGAGTTTACCAAAGACTTTACAAAATATGCTGCTAAATTTGTTTGCTGCTGGATCTTATATGCTCCTAATCAGTCCAACTTACCAATTTTTCTTTTTTTAAAAACCATAATCAAATAGTTTAAATTTTCCTCTTAGCTGTGGATATAGCCCTCCAAACGTTGCCACCATGACTTTAGCTGCCTCTCGCCCTGGAGCACTACCATGTCAGCCACCTTCCCATATTGGTGAGTTCCTTCTGGGGCCTCTACTTAGGGGATAGGTCCAGGACAGTCATGTTTCCTATCTCTACCTGGAAAAAAAAATCTTCTAATCTGTTTCTTAAAATTTTTCCTAATTCATTTTTTAAAATTTCTAGCTTTTTTCTTCTTCTAGGTATTCATTTGGCCAAACAATTTATTTTTCCTGATACTTATGACTTCTATTTGTAGAATTACTCTCTTCTTCAGGGATTTCCTATTGGACAGCTCTTGATCCATAATATTTCTTCATGCTATTGAGGGTCTTCTTCTGTTTGCTTCTATCTCTAGCTGAAGTTTGCAGTTTGGAACTCTATGCCAAGGTCTGTCCCCTCCCATAAACCTAGATAAGTCTGTCAGGCCTTGTTTTGTTTTAACATCAATTTCCTGAGCTCCTGCCACTGGTTTTCACCTCCTCCAGTACATATGGATTCAGAGTGCTGGCAGGCTTCAATGTCATTTTTGAAGTTTTCCCTACAGAGATATTGCTGTGGTCTTTGGATATCCTCTACTAAGGGTTAGGACCATTACTCATAAAATCTCTGTTGCAGTTGTCTGGCTTAATCACCTGCATTTGTTCTGGCTTTCCTGGTGAGAGCTCTGGCTATCTTTTTGTGCCATGCTGAGCTGAATGAATAAGCTTCCTAATTTTTTCCTTTTGATTTCTTCATCATTTTGCAATGTGCTGCTCTTTTGGGAGCATTGCTAGATGGTATTCCAGAGAGGCAGGTTTCTCTGCACCCTTCTATGCTGCTAATTTAAACAGAATTCCAAATAGTTACTTTTTTAAATGAAAAACTTGCTGAATTTAAATGGATGTGATTCTATAGAAGATCTGTTGATTAAAGTTTGGTGCCAGGCAACCAGAGATAACATTTACAGATACAGTTCTGGCACAGTATGATCTTGGCCATGTTATACTATTTCTATGCCTCAGTGCCCCAGTAGACGAAGTATAAACAACACTACTGTAAAAAGGATCTTATATGAAAAATAAATATATTCATGTGCTAATTCTCATGATTATAGATACTATAGAAATTTTTATTTCAAGCTCTTACAAATTTAATATTGTAACAATTAATGGTTGCAATCTCCAACCATTAAATCAATACTAATGATTAATATAATTTAATTATATTACCAATGAAATTGTTTTCATTTATATTAGTAATGTTCTACTTCTGTAAAAGGCTTAATTTTTTTCTTTTTCCTTTTCACAGTACCCTAACTCTTGAAAGACATTACACAACATTTGTTACTAAGAAGGTAAGAGATTGATGTTAATGGTACAAACATAACAATTGTTAGGATGTACAGTTACTGATGAAAAATATTTACAGCGTCCTTTACTATTTCATGTCAATAAAAATTTTTGTCTAACAAGTGCAAGACAATGGGGATACAATTTCCTGCCTCCAAGGAACTTGCATTCTATTTGGAGGAAGGGAAATACACATGTACAGATAAGTAAACATAAACTCTATACTACATATTTCATTTCAACTCTATATATATATTTCAAGGAGAGAGCAATAATAAATGGGTGGGCTGGGGGATATCAGGAAAGGCTTCTTGTAAAAAGTGGTACCTGAGCTGTACTTTGAAGGAAGCTAGGGATTTTGTATAGCAGAGGTGGGAAGCAAATACATTATAAGCGTGTGGAAGCACCTTTGGAAAAGCATGAAAAAAAAAATATCATACACAAGGAATAGCCAGCAAGCCTGCTTGACTGACGTATAGAATGTACAAAAGGGAATGACAAAAAGCAAAGGCAAGAATCAGACCATTATGGGCCTTAAAAATGTCAGCCCGAGGATTTTATTGTTTTCTCCAAAGCTAATGTGGAACTGAAAGTTTGGTTTGGTTTTGTAGTGGAACATGATACAGTCAGACTTATACTTAGATAATATTAGACAACTATTTGGAGACTGGATTATAAGGGAAAGGGACTAGAAGCAGGGAGACAAATTAAGAAGCAATTACAATGATGAGGAACTAAAACAAGTTGTGCAATTGGAAAGAAGAGGATGGATGTGAGATATTATGGAGGTAAAACTGCCAAGGGATTAGGTGAAAAAGGGGAGGGAAAAAAGGAAGAGTCAAGGATAACTAAACTCACAAATCAAAGTTTGCAATAGCAAAATAGGTAAGTGTGGAGGAGAAAGTTCAGGTTTGGGAGAAAATAAAAGTTCTTTTCTGGACATATTGGGAAGTTTTCAATGTCTACAGGATAGCAAGAACTAGAGTTCAATAGAGAGATTTGGGCTTAATATATAGATCTGGGAGTCATCTCCATAGATGTGATGATTCAATCCATGGATATTGATGAGATCACCAAGGAAGAGAAAGTGAAGAGAAAAGGGGATTCAGGACAAATACAACATTCTTTTGATTATACCACAACTTTGCTAGGTATCATACAATGACCTCTGAAGAACTAGACTGTTTTCCTTACCTTGGGCCAACACTGTGTATAACATTCTTCATCTGAGGCCTTTCCAATTTCGAGCTTATCACAGTCCTGCTGACGCCAAGTTTTGAAGGCTGCTCCCATAAGGCCATGAATAAAAAGGACATCTGCTTTAATGGGCTGACTAATAAGAGAAAAAGTTTAAAAAGAAGCAGAATATGCATATTATTGCACCAATGAAAATCTCTGAAGTCCTTTCTTTTCCTGTTTCTATAATTTTATTTGTACCTGATTAGTACATAGCTCATGGGTATATATATATATATATATATATATATATATATATATATATATATATATATATATATATATTCAGTAAAGGTTATGTTTTCTGACCTAGGATACACAACACACACAAAAAAGTAAGTGATGGTTAGGAAACAAATCTAGCCCTTCAGGTCAGCTAAATCAAACATTGCAAAGAATGAGGGGACAACTAAAACAACTAGATTATCCTCATATCCTATCCCATGAGTTATATATTTCAGAGAACCAATAACAGACTATGAAAAAATAATAAAAGAACATATTGTTATTCCATAGTCTCTATACGTAAAGGGGAGGAGATAAAACCTTGCAAATCAACATTTATATAGGGTAAAAACCGATCTATATCAGAAATAAAGGAAGATTTAAAGCAAATTTATTCCTGAGGGAAGGCAAACTAAGGAAGAATTATGGCTGGTCTAACAAGTCTAACAAGTGCAAGACAATGGGGATACAATTTCCTGCCTCCAAGGAACTTGCATTCTATTTGGAGGAAGGGAAATACACATGTACAGATAAGTAAACATAAACTCTATACTACATATAGTATATATATACTACATATAGTATTTTAGTGGCAAAGTTTATACATATGAAACATTTTTAAATCACTTTTGTTTACAAAGTGAAATTAAAATGATAGTGAAGATTTCATATTGAAAAGCAGTCTCCATTGCTCCCTGGGTACACATACATATTTACAAACCACTGATTAAAAAACAAAGCAAAAGGGAGGCCAGGTGGCGCAGCGAGAGTGCCGGCCCCGGCATCAGGAGACCTGGGAATCGGTTCCAGCCTCAGATACTTGGCACCCACACAAAATAACTGGCCGTGTAACCTTGAGCAAGTTACTTAACCTCAATTGCTTTAAAAAAAAAAAAGGCAAAACAAAACCTGCCCCAAATTTAACCAATTTGTAAGATCTCAATGGTCCTTTTGATACTCATTGCCATAGCAATGATACATCTGACGGTGGTGATCATAAATAACTTAAAAAAACAAGTTCAAGTAATGCTTTCAAATTTCAGAAAAACTCTTGTCACTGTAGAATTTCTTTTACATTATTACAATTTTTTCCATATCCCAGTCTCCTGGGTCCATTCTTAATAGATGAATATGTAGCAATCTAATGGTTAGATTTCTGTCAACCTCAATAATTTCAAATAGTAATGAAGGCAGAAAACAGTACCTTGAAGCAATAAGAAAAAAGCTGTCAAAGCACATTTTCTTTAGTTTGTAGGAGTACAACTATCAGAGTATAGCTTAATATTCTTTATAAAATTAACATTACTTAGTAAGTTCTGACTATCTGTCCTTTGCTGGAAATTTTCTGTACTTCTTAGGTTATAACAGAAAATAAATCAGAAGTAGTCAAGGAGTAAAGAGGTTGCCATATACTCTGAAACCAGCAACAGTGAAGGAAAATACAGGGGAAACATCAATAAATAAAAATATGGACAACAAGGATTCACTTAGCATAGAGGCAAACTACCCCACATGTGCCTTGATCATTTGGAAGGCATCACTGTATTTCAAAGTAGAATGGTAACTGATGTTCATGATGATGACACCTAATTACCAGAAAAAATTAAAATTATATCTTATCTACTCTTGTTCACCAAGTCAAAGATTTGCTCTTTATCAGTTGTTTCTGACTCTTTCTGATCCCATTTGGGTTTTCTTGGCAAAAATACTGGAATGGTTTGCCATTTCCTTCTCCAGCTCATTTGACAAATGAGGAAACTGAGGCAAGCAGGGTCACACAGTCAATAAGTGACTGAGGCCACATGTGAACTCATGTCTTCCTAACTCCAGGTCTAGCATTCTTTCCACTGTGCCACCTAGTTGTTCTATTAAGGATTTATGTAATATATTTTAGAATAAAAATTTTTCCATCAAAAATGGTTAGAAGGAAAACATTTCAGGAATGGGAGAGGGAACTTCAGCTATCTATAAAACTGCCTCAACAAATCATCTCATTCTCCAATGAAGTCAGATAAAGGATCATTTTAGTTAAATGATGGCTTTCAATCACTCTCTTCAAACCATTAAGCCAACCACTGTCTCAGTAGTGAGAATTTTCTTTAATAAAAAAAAAAAGAATTTTCTTTAATAAAATGTTATCTATCAATCAATCAAGTGATAAGTATTTATGTAACCAGAACTATAGGGGAAGCAATGGAATATAATCCCCTGCCCCCAAGGCTAGCATAATCTATATGATGAGAAAGCATGAGATTATAAGAGAAAATTGGAAAAATTAAGTACAAAACTATAAGGAATTGACAACAGAAAATCTAAGAATGGAGACTGATATGAGCTGAAGTACACAGATATGAATTCATGGGTATTTGAATTGACCTCAATTTGGAAGAATAAGTAGAATGACATATATGCAAAAAGGAAGAGAAAAGAACAATGGAAACAAAACAAGCAAAGGCCACAGGGGGAATGAATGTAGAATGTATGCATCATGGTAAAAAAACAGACATGACTGCAGTGAACTGCACATTGAGGAGAAATGAGAAACATGGTTAGAACTGCAAGATGGGGTAAGATTATGGAAGGTCTAGAAAAAGGCAGAGTACAGCCCTCACACAGTAGGAAATAGTGAGCCTGCTGAAGGTTCTTGAGTAGGGAGGCAAAATTAGTATTCTAAGAAATTCCTACTGATTCAGGTTTTTTTTCCCCTATTCTTAATGGTATTTAATTTATGAAAGGAGGATCAAAACTTTCAGTCCTACACATTTTACATGCCCCAAGAAAAATGAAGTCATTCTATTCCATTCTGCTTTCTTACCTAGTGCGATACTGTGGATGTAGCACGTACACTCCATCCTGGTACTTTTCTTGCACAGTTTCCCTGTCCAGGTTAGCCAGGGTTCTGGCAGCGTGTGAAGCCTGAATGACATGGGGGGATTTCGCTGCTTCAGCTAGTATGGAAACCCAACCTAGTATAAAAAAAAAAAACCTCTTCAATTATTATATAACCAAGTTTCATATTGTTGAAAATTAAGCTGGGGAGAGACCTTAAACTGAAGGATAGTGAATTGATGAAGCCAGAATTTATACTAACATACTATTTTTCTAAGATCCGATGAGTCTAGAGACACATATAACAGTTGTTGGTTAATGCTAAATGTTTCTAAACAAGTTGCAAATCTATAAATTATTTTTCACTATTTGAGGCTCTACCTTTGACAAAAAGTTCCTCTTCAAAATCAGCTTATGAATAGCATAAACAGTATAAAATCCAAGAGCCCTTTAAAAAAAACTCTAATTAGAACAGAAAGCAGCATTCTGCAAGTTAATTAATGGCTAAGTGGAGAAGTATTATATTTACTAATTCTAAATAGTATGGCTTTAATTTTATTGAGTGTTCTACTACTTTTTCTAGAAATGGAAAATAGGAGCAGAGAATTAGCCCCTTATTATTTTACAGAGCTCTTTTAAAAGGATCTATCTAATTCATCTCTTACAATAGAAACATACTTAGGATGTTTTTATTTTGCATTGTTTAGAAACACACTTTAAAAATTTGTTTATCCTTTAAAGATCAAGTGTAACCTTAATTTCTGGTCAGTGTTTACTGAGAAATTATAGTACACTTATCATATTATGGCCTTTCCTTTTTCAGTAAATATTCCTATTATGTTGATCATAAAAGTCTTTTTTAAAGGTTTCAAATATGTATTTTTATCTTATGTGGGTGTGAGTGTGGGATCCAGTTTAAAAAGTCAAAAATATATATATGTAATTTAATATCAGAAAATTTTTCCTTCTCCTTTGCTTTATTAAGATTTGTATAGAATAATCTTCATCTGAGGGAAAGTTTTAAACATCAAACTACTCAGTGAAACTGTTACCCTTTACCTATTACCTATTACTGTCTTGGTTCAATCAATATTACTTAGTATTTCTTTTTTTTTTTTTTAAGCAATCAGGGTTAAGTAACTTGCTCAAGGTTACACGGCCAGTTATTTCTGGGTGTGGTGCTGAGTATCTGAGCCCAGATTTGATCCAGGTCGTTCTAACACTGGAGCCGGTGCTCTTACTCACTGTGCTACCTGGCCGCCCCTCAGTATTTCTTAAAAATAGAATGATCAAAGGAATATTACCCCCAAAAGATATATGCAGTTTCAATAGATGCACTGGCCAAGGCTAACTTTTCATTTCTATCGCTGGTTTCACATCCTCTTTCAATCTCTCCTTTTCTGATGGCTCTTTCTTTCCTTCAAAAATGCTCTAGTTTTAATATAAATCCACTCATGATCCTACTACAATATTCAAGTTATTAGCTGTTTTCCTCTCTTTCACTAGCAAAATTTTAGAAAGAGTAGTTTCTAATCTGGCTTCTGTCCACACCTACTAAAACTGCTCAGTCCAAGGTCAATAATCACTTCTTACCAAAAAAGCCTTTTTTCCATCTTCATCCTCGCTCCCACATGACCCCCACCCCCTAAACACACAGACACAGACACACACACACACACACAATTTCTCTTATTTCTCCTGATTTCCATGACAATGTATTCTCCTGGTTCTTCCACTTCTATGGTTACATTTATCACTTCTATGCAGATGACTGTCAAATCTCTATCTCCACTCTAGAACTCTAGTACAGCATTCCATACTATGTGCTGGCTGAATGTCTCTACCTAGATGTCCTATCAACACTTCAAATCCAAAATGCACAAAACTGAACTCAGTATCTTCCCCTCAAAACTACCATTCCTAATTTTTCTATTTCTGATGATTTTC
Source organism: Petaurus breviceps papuanus (assembly GCF_028583685.1). Classification (NCBI taxonomy): domain Eukaryota; kingdom Metazoa; phylum Chordata; class Mammalia; order Diprotodontia; family Petauridae; genus Petaurus; species Petaurus breviceps. The sequence goes on from NW_027187349.1 coordinate 1,434,930, forward strand.
TATTTTACCACCAAGTTAATGAAGCTTAAAAATTTGGTCTTTAATTCTTTCCTCTACAGCTACCCACACTTCTTGGTTGTTCAGTGCTATACATTCTTCTCCTGAAATCTCTCTCCTATCTGAATCCTTCTTTCTGGTCCCACTGTCAGTACCTGAATTTTGACCTTCATTACTTCCTGAACTATTATCATTATCTCCTAACTAGTCTTCCTGCTTCCAGGCTTCCTAATATACTACTCTGACTGCATTATTCCCCTACTCAAAATCCTTCAGTATCATTCCAATGCAGAGACAATACAGTAAAAAAAAACTCTCTACCTGAGCACCCCAGGCCTCCTATAATTGGCTTCCAACCTTACCTTTTCCACTATCTCTCACACCACTCCTTTCAAATATCTATATTCTAGGTCAAGTAAATAGCAATTTTTTCTGTTTTGGCCAGAAACCCTGAGGGTCTTTCTCTGCCAGATTGATTTTTTTTTAACTAGGTAAAAGAGACCATTCTTCACCTCATTTCTTACTTAGCCTTAATCACTAAATGGATGTTGCCTCAGTCAAATCAAACTGAGACTTGTTAAAGACCTTAGCATAAAAAGACCAACGTCTCCCACTGCAAATGGGGCCATCTCCAGTCATCTTGATTTATATCTTGCCACTGGACCCACATGGCTCTGGAGGAGAAAATGAGGCTGGTGATTTTGCACAGCTTTCTCTCACTTAAATCCAAGTCACTTGTAAGTCATGGCATCACCTTCCTGATACTGTGCTCCTCTTCGAGAATGAAGGACAACCACCTTCGTATAGTAGCAGCTGCCCCACTGGGGACCCAACTGGCCAGTTCCAGTTGGGCAATGCAATTCCTTCCTTTCCCTTCCCATTTCTCCCCTCCCCAGCCTTCCCTTTCTTCCTTCTTCTGTCCACACAGGATATCATAACTGTGGGCACTCTGCCCAAAGGAATGCAAATTTTGATCACTGAAACCTATTAAGATATCTTGGGGTTTACCAGCTAATTTTTTTCTTAAGGACTATGCCTTAAACCTAATTCCCTCTGGCTCTCATTGCTTAGCCAACAACAGATCCCAGACCAAGCCTCATTTGGTCATTGGGACTGACTGGCTCTGAGTAAATATAAATAGCAGTTGTTTCTGTTTTGGCCAGAAACCCTAAGAATCTTCACCTCCCAGACTGATTTTTTTTTAACTAGGTAAAAGAGGCCATTCTGTGTATCATTTCTTACCTACCCTTATTCACTAAACAGGTATTGCCTCAGTCAGACTGAGACCTGTTAAAGACTTTGGCTTAAAAAGGCCAAGGTCTCCCACTGCATCTGGGGTCATCTCCAATTGTCCTGATCTATGGCTTGCCACTGGACCCAGATGAGTCTGGAGGAGAAAATGAGGCCAGTTACTTTACACAGACCACCCTCACTTACATTCAATTCACTTGCAAGTCATGGTATCACCTTCCTGAGAACAAAGGACAAACAACAACAATTCTAGGCCAAGTGGACTAAATTAAATTACTTATTCAGCACCACAGCAAACAAACTACCAAAAAATTATTTTATAGAGGTAGAAAAAACATTAACAAAATTCATCTGGAAGAAAAAAAGGTCCAGAATATTAAGGCAATTAATGAAAAGAAATGCAAGGAAAGGTGCTTAGCTATACCAGATCTTAAATTGTATTATAAAACAGCAATCTTCAAAACTACATGGTAGCATCTAAGAAACAGAGTGGTGGATCAATGGAATAAGTTAGGTACACAAGACACAACAGTCAAAGACTACGGTAATCTACTCTTTGATAAATTTATTCAAAGACTCCAGCTTCTGGGATAAGAACTCACTATTTAACAAAAACTTCTGGGAAAACTGGAAAATAGTACAGCAGAAACTAAGCGTGGATCAACATCTTACATTCTATACTGAGATAAAGTCAAAATGTGTACATGATTTAGATATAAAGACTGATATAATTAGCAAACTAGGAGAGCAAGGAATAGTTTACCTGTCAGATCTATGCAGAAGGGAAGACTCTGTGACCAAACAAGAGATAGAGAACATTGCGAAATGCAAAATGGATGAGTCTGATTACATTAAATTGAAAAGTTTTTGTACAAACAAAGCCAAAGCAACCAAGATTAGAAGTGAAGCAGAAAACTGGGAAAAAAATTTTATAGCCATTGTCTCTGCTAAAGTCCTCATTTCTAAAACAGATAGAAAACTAAGTCGAATTTATAAGAATACAAGTCATTCCCCAACTGATAAATGGTCAAAGGATATGAACATGTAGCTTTTCAAAGAAATTAAAGCTAACTATAGCCATATGAAAAAATGCTCTAAATCACTATTGATTAGAGAAATGCCAATCAAAACAACTTTGAGGTAACACATCACACCTATCAGATTGTATCAGATTGGCTTACATGAGAAAACAGGAAAATGATAGATGTTGGAGAAGATGTGGGAAAACTGGAATACCAATGCATTGCTGGAGTTGTAAAGTGATCCAATCACTCTGGAGAGCAATTTGGAACTATGCCCAAAGGGCTATAAAAATGTGAATACCCTTTGACCCAGCAAAACTACTACTCTAGGACTATATCCCAAAGAGATCATAAAAACAGGAAAAGGACTGATATGTACAAAAATATTTATAGCAGCTTTTTGTGGTGTCAAAGAACTGGAAATTGAGGGGATGTCCATAAAGTGGGGAATGACTGAACAAGGTATGGTATACGAATGTAATGGAATACTATTGAGCTATAAGAAATATGAGCCTGAGGACTTCAGAAAAACCTGGAAAGACTTATATGAACTGACATTGAGTGAAATGAGCAGAAGTAGGAGAACACTGTACACAGTAATAGCCACATTGTGTCTTTGATAGACTTAGCTCTTCTCAGGAATGCAAGGATTTAAGACAACTCCAAAAGAGCTGATGGAAAATGCTATCCACATCCAGAGAAAGAACTTTGGAGTCTGAATGCAGTTGGAAGCATGCTATTTGCCCTCCTCTTTTTTGTTTTGTTTTGTTTCTTCTTTCTCGTGATTCCTCCCATTAGTACTAATTTTTCTTTACATTACGACTAATGTGAAAATACATTTAATATGAAAATATAAGTAGAACATATATCAAATTGTCTTGGGGAGGGTGCAGGAGAGGGAGAGGGAGAAAATGTAAAACTCAAAATCTTGTGGAAATGAATATGGAAAACTAAAAATAAATTATTTAAAAACCCTAAAAAAATATAAAAAAGAGAAAATTTCCATTGTCGAGAACCAACAAATAATTAAAAATTAGTTCTATAAAAAAATGAAGAATTGGAAACTGGGTGTGGGGGGGAGATGCTCATCAACTGGGGAATGGCTGAACAGGTTGTGGTATACAATTGTGATGGAATGCTTTTGTACTGTCAGAAAAGTTGAAAAAGATGGTTTCAAACAAACCTGAATTGATGAAAAATGAAGTGAACAGAATGTTGTACACAGTAACAGTAATATTGTGACAATAATCAACTGTGAAAGACTAAGCTACTTTTAATCATTAAAATTATCCAAGACAATTCCAAATTTCATCCATGTTGGAAAATGCTATATATATATCCAGTTTGAGAACTGGTGAACTCTGAGTGCAGACTGAAGCATACTTTATTACCTTACTTTTTCTTCCTTTTTTCTTAGCAACATGGCTAACATGGAAATATGTTTTGCATGACTTCACATGCATAATCAATATCATTTGCCTGTCTTCTTAATGGGTAGGAAGGGGCTGGAGACAGGGAGAGAATTTGGAACTTGAAATTTTAAAAAATGAACGTTAAAATACAGTCTATTTTTTAAAAAAATGTGCTACACTGGGTCCAAATGAAAGAAGAAGCTACTATAAATGATGAGGTACTCCACATGCATCTGTTTGTGGTTAATACTGTGCTGACTGAATCAAGCCCCAGAATACATAGTGACTCATTCTTCAGTGAGATCCATGACCACTCAGAAGAGCTCAATCTAACAATCCACATAAGGAAAATCAAATAGATGAAGAAAGCGTATTATGTAGACTATGACATTCAAATGGATAAGTCTCTTGAGTCGGTTCATCAGTATGTACGTCTCAGATAAGGAAGACAGGTGGACAATAAGTTGGGCCTATAATTGAATAGGATTGCATTTGGAAAACTGAAAGGTAGTCTGAACAATCTCAAGCTGCTCTCAAGACACACACAAATCATCTTTTTAACATCAATATTTTCTCAGTGCTGCTACAAAGCTACATATGATAGAACACCAAAATTTCTAAAGAAACAAAATGGCAATAAAGGGCAATAAAAAGGTTCCTTCTCAGCATAAATACTTGTTTATATTGCATCCTTCACCCTCATTTCACCACCCTTCTTACTGCAGAACAACTGAAGGGAGTAGTCTAGGAAAAAGTCATAGCAACTATTGTTTTGACCTATTAACCCTATATTTCATACATGTGGCTGGTATGGAAAACAGCTACACTAATGAAGATAGTAATTCATACAAGTATTATCCCAAACTAGGTTAGTAAGAGAGTAATGGACTTGGCCACAATCACAGAGCCATTATGAATCTTAAAGGCAAGTATTTCTGAATTCCAGCTCACCTCTCTATCTACTCTGTCACATAGTCTCTTAGGCATATGTAAGCTGTTGTATTCCCACTGATGACTTGGAGTCAGGAGGAGCTCTGTTCAAATGCGACCTCATACACTTGACACTTACTAGCTGTGTGACCTTGGGCAAGTCACTTAACCCCAATTGCCCTGCCTTTCCTCCTCCAAAAAAACAAAACAAAAAAATAAAAAGCAGAATAAATGAGATCATCCAGTAAATATATGCTCAGAAAAGCAGCCTGCCATTTTGGTAAGAATAAGGAAAAATGCAGGAATGTTACATATGAGTATTAAAGAACTTAAAAAAAAACCTAGAGAAAATCCACTAGTGTTCTGGGTTGAACTCTCTATGGAGGATGTATATAGAAGCATATTAAAAAAAATCTCTTTTTCAGTAAAAGTGAAAATATTAAGATATAATAAATTCTCTTTCCTAAAAAAAAACTTTATAAACTTCTACCTTTCAGGAGGTAGTAAGAACAAAAGGTTAGGTCTCTCTTAAGAAAATGGTTTAAAAATGATAACCAAACAACTCTAGTCTAGGCTACTGACCTATCTAAGAGCTATTTCATCTTAGTGTATCCTGTGAGAAGTTATTATTATTATTTCTCTCTTGTATTTAATAACTAATTATTATATTAGGACCAACTTCAGCTTTTTCCCCTTTTCTACTTCCTCATTCAGAAATCAATCAGTGTGGGAAATCTTTCTAAAAGACATGTCCAGTCAGGATGGCTGAGTGCTAATCAAAGATAGTAAAAGAAATTCTAAGCTTGGGCTCATGAGTGCATTCCTGCTCATTGTGCTTACTCAGACAAATCTGGGAAAATGTGGATCCTCATTTTTGTAAGAGAGGTGACAGAGAAATGGATAAGTCTCTTTGACCAAGATTTAGATGATCCAAGTCACATACCCCAAGACCCTCATGATAATACAGTCCACTTTCTCACTATAATATTCGTTTTCTCATTGTTAACCAATCAGAGTTGATTGCTTACTCTTCCAAGTAGGAACATCTGTGAGTCCACTTCCATTAAGGGTCTTTGGTCTAAGAGAGATAGCCAAACCATCATCCTTTTATTAATAAATGTGCTGGCTTTATTAATGAAATGATTAAATTACCCAGAAATTATGTCTCTCAGAACTTTTTTAATGGTCACAATCTCTAGAAGAGGTTGATCCACCCTCCTCCAAAGAGAAAAGATCTAGCTATTGATCAAAGGAAGGAGGTCCTTCTGAATACTCCAGGAGCACAATGGAAAGAAGTGGTCTAGGAAATAAATTCCCAGTAATTCTTGTTTTGGTATTAACCACAAAATGCATTTTAATATATTATCATCTCTTCCTCATTCAGGATTCCTATAAATGTAGCCTAAGTTCATCTTTGGGGGGTGATGGTGAGGATATTAATAATAATAATAATTAGCTAACATTTACATAGAGCTTGAAGGTTTGTAAAGTACTTCACAGATATTATCTCATCTTATCCTAATGATAACCCTAGGAAGTAGGAGCTATTATTATTATTGTTGTTATTTTATAGATGAGAAAACTGAAGGAGATCAAGGTTAAGTCACTTTCCCAGTTGAGAAACATGTCATAGGGCATGGGAGAACCATGCTAGTTTGGACATCTCTCTAAGCCATAAATGGCTTAAATATTAGCTTGAATTTAGTAAATTACATAAAATTATTTCTGGAAGATTTATGTCCTAAAGTGCAGAGGAGAGTGTTAATATTTTTTTCTTTGATTTTAGGAAGGACATGGATAAGATGAGAAAAAGTAAATGGGTAGAATCTTCACTAATGGAGGTGGTAAACTGTTAAGACCATGAATCCAAATGAATTAATAAAGTATAATTTAATTGACTTGTCTTCAACTTCACTATTTATTTAAAAGGGGTGATTATCAAAGCTGAGATTTCTCTATCATTTCAACAAGAGCTGGAGCTAGACTAATTATTAGTGAAATTTACTTTTTTTTTTTTACTGCTGTTTTATGGTCTTAAACCTTTATATTTCCAGCCTTCCAATTTAAATAATTTATTCTTTTCCCTTTCATTGCTATTTATCTTGCAAATGACTTAAAAGTGGATAGAAAATAAGGGAGAAACAAACATAGAAAAAGTATCTTTGGTTTAAATGGGGTCTATTTTTAGCCTGACTAAGCCTCCTACTTAGGCAAATTGTCCTACATTATTTTTTTAACTTTATACAGAAAAGGACAATAAAATTGTCAAAAAAAATTATACTCGTTTCCTGATTATCTACCCATTAACTACCTTCATTAAAGATGATAGTAATTTATCTCAAGCTGTTCCCTTTTCCCTAACATCCCACCTTTCACATCCAGCTGAATTAGTCATAAATGCATTTCCCATAGTCACAAACTAACTGCACTAAGATCTGGGACCTTGATTCCAATCCAGGTGGGAAGTATAGCAGCTGCAGAAGACTAAAACCCTCTTTAAAAAAAAAAGCAAAAAACAGATCATCTCCAAATGGCAACATCCATCTGAGTTGAAAAGCTATGAGTACTTATCTAGGAGACAAATGGTCCCTTCACTGAATTTGTATCCAGGCCAAACCCACTAACTGTGGCTATCCCACAGGGCTCTGTCCTGGACCCTCTTCTCTTAAGCCTCTGTACTATTTCACTTAGTGATCCTATCAGTTTTAATTTAATAGAGATTTAATTATTATCTCTACACTGACGACTTTCAAATCTACTCACCCTTCCTAACCCCTCTGATTACCTCTTGTGGTCTCAAATTTCCAGCTGCCTTTTAGACATCTTGAACTAGATGTCCCACAGACATCTTAACTCAATATGTCTGAAAATGAATTCATTATCTTTCCCCCTAAACTCACCCTACTTCCAAACTTCCCTATTACTATCTAGATACCACTGTCTTCCTATACCCCAGGCCTGAAACCTGAGTGTCATCCTAGATGCCTCACTATTTCTTGCCCCACCTCCCCCCATATCCAATCTGTTGTCAAGACCTGCTCATTTCATGCATTGCAACGTCTCTTACATAGACCTCTTCTCTTTGCTGATACTGCCACTACCTTGGTAGGCCCTTATTTCCACATACCTAGACTACTAGTTGGTCAGACTACCACAAGTCTCTCCCCACTCCAGTCCATCCTCTATTCAGCTGCCAAAGTTATCTTCCTAAAACACAGTGTCCCCTTTTCAATCTTCTAACACCTTACATCCTCCATATACTCTTCAATCTAGTGAGACTGGCTTCCTTGCTATTCCCCAAATAAGATACTCCATCTCTTGGTTCTGGGCATTTTCTCTGCTGTCCCTCATACCTGGAATGCTTTCCTTCCTGATCCTTGCCTCCTAGATTCCTTTAGGTCCCAGCTAAAACTCTATCTTTTATAGCAGGCCTTTCCTAGTCCCTCTTAATTCTAGTGCCTTTTTCTTCTGTTGCCTGTTTCCTACTTATTCTGTATTTAGCTTGTTTGTACATATTTCTTTATATGTTGTCTCCCCCATTAGACTGTGAGCTCCCCAAGGAGAGAGACTATCTTTGACTTTTCTTCTTATTTCCAGTGGCTGGCACAAATGTGGCACTCAAAAATACTCAGGAATTGTGGAAATATGTTTGCTATGATAGTACATGTATAGCCTATATCAGACTGCACACCATCTTGGGGAGGGGAAGAAAATTTAGAACTCAAAATCTTATAAAAGTAAATGTTGAAAACTAAAATAAATAAATAAAAGATAAACAAACAAAAAAATACTCATTAATTCACTCTGTATAGATAATAGGTACAATGGCCTCAACAAAGTGTGGCAGATGATTGTTAGTTTTAAATTTCTTATCTGTGCTCTCCTTACTGTTACAGATAATCACCTTATTGCTATGGATAGTGTAGAGTTAACTATATTATCTACTAGCCTATATCTACTATCTAATAATATTATATACTAGATAATAATATTATATACTAGAATTACCCAAAATGTATCATCCCTATCCAGGAAAGTAAAATGTACAAAACAAATAAAAAATAAAGAAATTTAAAATCACAGTGTCTAAGCTCACAGGAAATTTAAGAAGGGGTAATCAACAGAAAAGACAGTGAAATATTAAAGTTTTTATTTTGTTAAATAAGTAAGAAAAAAAATGAAAGTTTACCTTCCAATATCCCAAATGCTTAGCAACACCAATACTACCAATTCTGAAAATTACATATAAACTTCTAAGGAAGAACAGATAAAGTAGCCACTACATCAGAAATGTAAAGAAAAGGGACACAGTTCAAAATGTATAGCATTCAGGAGCTAGATGAGCTTTTGCTAAGGCTGGAGTCTATAGACTTGGGGTCAACTATAGAAGCCAACTCACAACATAATTTGAAACAGGAAGTCAGTGACCCAGTTAGTCAAAACATAGCACCTCTGGCAATCATATTTTAAGGATTTGTGATTTCACTTATGTTTGTGCTGAAACAATCATCATCCTTCCTTGCTTTAGTAGATGGTTTGACAAACTGCTACACCCAAAATCATAGATTGACAGTCAATCCTCTAGCAGGTCCACTATTTTATTAATTTTGCTGTGTTCAAGTAAGAAATTACACTGGATATTATTAGTGGCCTATTTCAAAATGTGGGGACACTTCGGTTTGGAATGTTTCTATAAGGTTCTCCAACTTTGGCATAGGAATATCTAGTTTTCTGGAGTTTTTCTTACAAAAAGAGGCTCTACAACCTTAGCAAGGATGGTCCTCAGACAACAAACCAAGAGTCTATCAACTAGGTACATGTAGCTCAAAAGAATTCAGGGTCATCTCCATGCCCTCATAAGATATTAGAAGGGACAATTTTAGCAGAAGGCACATAGCAGTAAGTTGATGAAATTAAGAACATAATAGGCCTGAGATAAAATGATACCTCCAAGTCTACTTAAGAAACTCAAATTACCAGTAGCTGTATTATTCTTGTCCTGAGAAGAACATGTCTTAGGCTTCACAGTAAACAATTAATCTGCTACCGTCAATTTTAGTTATCTTTTAAAATCATAAGGCAATAAAAAAAACCTCACCAAACCTAGAGTACTTAAAGACATTAGCTTGTTACCTGAATGGACTATAGCTGAATGAAGATGTTCATGCAACGCCATATTTCCAATTATACGAACTATACTTCTCCTTATTTTGGGGCAGTCCTTGTGAAGTTGGTATATCCTCTGAAGTAGTTGCAGGCCTCCATTTGCTTCAATTTTATCACAATGTGTGGCAATCTAATATAACAAATATATTAAAGTTGGATGCTGTAAAATAAACAAACCTACACAACTTTACATAGCCCTTTTCAATATTTATGTTTCAGTACACATATGAAAACAATCTTAAGACAGGCAACTGGCCAGATGGATCACCAAACTTGGAAAACCATTTATAATCATTCAAAACCACTGGATTTCATTTCATCAGCTCATGACCTGAGCTGAGGAAAAAAAAAATTCAAATCCCACACCTAAGTGGGAAAAAAAAGTGCTTCTCACAGTCAGAATCATTAAGAAAAGAAAATTCCACAAATATGTCATATGCAAACCTTCTATATTCATTATGTTATGAATTTTCTTTAGATAAAACAACTAACTGGGTCGCTGACTTCCAGTTTCAAATTATGCTGTGAGTTGGCTTCTATAGTTGATGCTGAGTCTATAGACTCCAACCTTAGCAAAAGCTCATCTAACTCCTGAAGTTTTTTCTATGGAAGAAGGCAATCTCTGTTTCTACAACTTTGTACCTAACTAGCAGCAGGGTCAAGCAACATCTACATCCACTAACTGGCCCAAAACAATGGCAAAGGAAAAATCAAGAAGGGGAAATCAGATAAAAAGACAGAAAGAGTCAGGGATTACAGTTGAAAATTTACAAGTAAGAATGAAGCAGTGCGCAGTGAATAGAGCACCGGCCCTGGAGTCAGGAGGACCTGAGTTCAAATCCAGCCTCAGACACTTAACACTTACTAGCTGTGTGATGTTGGGCAAGTCACTTAACCCCAATTGCCCTCCAAAATGCAAAAAAAAAAAAGAGAGAGAGAGAGAGAGAAGAAGCAACAAAAGAGAAAGGATCAGAAATAAAGGAAAATGTAAAAGAAAAAGACACATGGGGCACAACAGCACAAAAACATGTTACAGTTCACTGACTCCCTCTCTTGTGATTTAACACCACACCCTGAACTGGCTCCACTACTCACTAATTTTACAGAATGACAACTTCAAGGCATTTCTTTTAATTTTCAAAATCCAAATTTTACTAAGATAGAAGATGAAACTTAGAAACATACACAGGTAAGAAATTCCTGGGAAGAGAGCAACCCCAGGCACTGTTACATCATCAATTCAGGTCCTGTTCTTAAACCACCAAAACCCAATCTAGCTGATCTAAGCTTGCTTTTGCACCACCTCATCTGCTCTACTCTGGGCTGAGCTCCTAACTCCATGACAGGAAGAAAGTGAGACCAGCATGCCAAGAGCTCACTGGATATATTAAACAGACATGATTTTCCAAATGCAATATCAAGGTTTCAAGAAGCAGCTTTATGATTTCCCTAACAAAGCTGAGTCCAGTTGGCAAGTTAAATATGTATCCATCCATTTGATTGCCTGCCAGCCCAAACTGCTTTGAACAGCTCATTAGTGTTCCTGAGTATGTATGAAAAACAATGCTGAGTCCTTAAACTTGAAAAAGTTTAAAAATCATTGCTATAGGATATAATTTATGTAGGAATATGGTCAATTTGAATTTTTACATTTTAAATGAAATTTGAAATGTTAAGTTACCTCAGAATGTTTCACTAAAGCCTGCAAACAAAATATCTCTACTGTTGCTGAAGGAACTTCGCCAAAACTTTCAGCATAAGGAAGTCCATTTCCTCCAAAACACCATAAGCCACCCTACAATCAGAAAAAATGAACAAAGTTTACTGGGGAAAAAATGTTATCCATGGTTTTTATTCAGCAAGTAGACATAACCCATAGAAGTGTTAGACTTCACTTGTAGACTACCAGATACCGTTAAAACAAAGAAGAGATTAATGTGTAAATGAGATGGATCAAGGAAAGTCCTGAGGGATTTGGTGCTTCAAAAGTCTACCTGTCCTGGAAGGAGAGGAACTGGGACCCCTGGGAGCAACTGACACCTGAGGGAGTAGAAGAACATGGAGTTAAGGGAGAAACTTCCAGGCAAATGTAGAAAAATGATCAACAAGAGAGGATATAGATCAGTGGTAGGGAAGGAGCCCCACCATGGGGCAATGTTCTCTTCCACAACTGTAACAGCTGGTATTGTTCTGGAAGTGAGGCACAATGGAAAAGGGGAATCCACGGAATAAATCGTATAAGGCAGTGACATGAAACACCTAGAGAGCAGGGAGAGCCTAGAATGGAAAGCTCGTAAGTTTAGAATACATGAAGAATACTGAGAAAAGAGACACTAGGTAAGTATAGGGATTATGAATCAGAGAACGAGGTTCTAGAGTGAACAGAAAGAGAAGATGGATAATGAAGAGACTGAGAGAAATCCTTTGTGGAAAGGGGTACCAAAACAATTAAATTTAAAAACTAAGGAACAGGACTAGCTAAAGGGGAAGAGAGGAAGACAGAATATCAAATAAAAAGAGGGAATCAGAGGGGAAGGGAAAAAAGTCAGTGGGAACAGGGTCACCTTAAAAAAGATTAAAGTGAAGTACACTGAAGGAACATAGTGTCGTGTTTGCAATCAGAAGAAAGAAATTAAAACTGAAAAGCTTGAAAAACTGTTGAAAAACTGACTGCTCTCTGGGAGGGGAAGAGGAAGGTATACATGGGATACTATGGTGATGTAAGAGACAGAAAACATCAATAAAAACATATTTTAAAAAAATAAAGGATATCATTGTAACATATAACTAGTAACCTAAAACAGATAAGGCTGTATAAATTTACATAGGTATAGCAAATAGTAACAGAAAGGAACAGTAAATGTGTATAAAAAAACTTTAATAATTTGAACAACAGTGTTTTCTAAAGGAATTTTAATCAATGTATTCTTGAGCTTTTAATTAATTTATCAGATCATTTCTAAAATCTACTGATACCCCTAAAAGCTTTCTGATTATTTCTCTGGGCAATATGGCTTCCTTTTCTGAAACAAGATTTTCCTCTAAAGAAACCTGAGTATCAAAGATTCAGGTACTGTAAGCCTAGAATTTGGATGGATCTTACTCATTCAAACCCATAATTCTTATTTTTGTGATACAATTTATAACTGGAAAATTAAACACATATTAGAAAATCTTAAATACACTATTACCATGAGTTAAAACTCTATCAGAATAACAGAATCTCCAAATTGGAAGGAATCCCAAAGGTCATCTATTCTAAACATAGCATACTGTACAATTCAACCACACATGGCCCCACTGTCCAACTCAGTGCCTCTGGCCTAGCTGTCCCCATGCCTGAAAAAATCTCCTTCTTTATCTCAGCCTCTTAGAATTATTTCCTTCCAGACTCAGCTTAAGCACCACCTTCTACAGAAAGCTTTTCCTGATCCCCACAGATACAAGTGCTGTCACTCGCAAAACTACCTTGTGTTCATTTTGTATATATTCTGTATACTTACTGATATACATGTTGTGTCCCCAATTAGAATGTAAACTCCTTGAGTTCAAGGGCTACTTCACTTTTGCCTTTGTATCCACATAGTCTGGCACATGGTAGGTACTTAATATACCTTGCTGGTCAATTACATAGTAATCTCTTCTCAAACATCTTCAACAAGTTCTCTACAGAATATAAGTACTTCCTGAAGTGAGCTTGAGGCCAGAAAAAGTGCTTCTTCACATCTTCTTTTATGAAAGCAGGCAAAGAAAATAGTAATGGTCTAGATGGACACATATTCCAAGTCTGTCTTGCTAACTGTGGATCCTTAGCCAAATCATTTAACATCCTTACTCCAGTTTTCTCATTTATAGAACATCAGTAATAGCCAATGATGAGAATGAAGACAAAAAACAAATAGTGATGACTACCTCAGTCATTCTCTGCCCTCCCACATCCAACCTGCAAGCCAAGTCTTGTTGATTCTGCCTCCTCAGCATCTCTTTGATGTGAACCTTTGTTTCCACTCACATCACAACCACCAGAGTCTAAGCCCTCACTGCCATTCCCTAGGACCTTTGCAATAGTCTCTTAGCTCTCTTCCCTACAACCAGTTCAACTTTTTCTCCAATCCTTTCTCCACCCAAGTGCTGATACTCTTAAAACAAAGGTCTGACTATGTCACTGCTCAGTTTAAGAATCTTCAGTAGTTCCCCACTGCCTTTTGGCTAAAACACACACTCTTGTATTTGATGTTTAAAGCTTTTCACAATCTGGTTTCAGTCTTTCTTTAAAATAAAAAAAAACCTTTAAAAATATGGTTGGTCATAGAAAGGCAATGTTTAGTCACAGAGTAGCAGAAAAGTAAGGAACATAAGATTTGTTTTTTTTCTAGCTTTTCTTTCTAAAGGATTACACATTATTCTCACTCCCACACTCTATGTTCCAGTCATTCTGGCATGCCTCCTGTTCTCTGCAAACGACACTGTATCTCCCAGTTCCATGATTAGCACTCTCACGTCTCCTTCTGGGAACTCTTAGTGCCCTTCACAGTTTAACTCAAGGACCACCTCCTTCGGAAGGTCTCTTCTTATCCCACCTAGCTGTTAGTCCCTCATCAGTGTATTATTTATTTTACACCTATCCTATATTCACTTATCTATGTACCTATTGTATCTCCAAGGAAAATGCAAACTCCATGAGGGTAGGGAATATTTCCCTTTTGTCTTTCTATTACCAAGTGCCTAGCAAGGTGCCCAGAACACAACAGTCACTTAAGAAATGATTACTGATTAACTGCTTGACAATACTGCTTCACATGGTTATTTTTAAAAATCTTGGTTTTTTTTCCCACAAGTCTAGAGAGTGTCTTCTCCATCAATAAAGGTCCAATCTCTTCATATTTAGTAGATAATCTTCATGAGTTGCTGTGCCCAAAAGAATTAATCACCTGGAAGCCAACTTTTTGGTGAATAACTGCGCTAATCTTAGGTAGCCTGGGCCCCAAAATGGATACACAGTCTGTTTCCACATATGTATTTGACACCTTCCTAGTTTGGTAGAAACTGTCAGAATATCTGGGTAAATGCAGTATAACTCATTCATTTTAGCAGGTTTTCCTCTGCAAAATACACAAAACTTGTCTGAAAATTGGGTGCCAAGAAATAAAACTTGATATTTTTGTCTCAAATTACCCTCAATTTATTAAATATTGATGATGTTGATGATGACAGCTAACACTTATACAGTACTTATTATGTGCCAGACACTGTGCTAATTGCTTTACAATTATCATTTCATTAGATTTTCACAACAACCCTGGGAAGTAGGTACTGTTATTTTTCTCATTTTACAGATGAGGAAACTGAGGCTTAGACAGCTTAAGTGATCTATTGAAGATCACACAACTAGTGTTTGATGTCTGGTACTTTATCCACTGTACCATTTAACTCTCTTAAGAAGACTAATTTCTTTTCTTTTTTCTTTTTTTTTTTTTTTTGCTTTTTGGAGGGGGAAGGTAGGGCAATTGGGGTTAAGTGACTTGCCCAAGGTCACATGGCTAGTTTTTTGTGTTGTGTCTGAGGCCTCATTTGAACTCAGGTCCTCCTAACTCCAGGGCCAGTGCTCTATCCACTAAGCCACCTAGCCACCCCAAGAAGACTAACTTTTAAAAATCAGGTCAGAAAGAAATACTAACATGGTTAAATTAACTTCAAGATAATTCAAACATACATACACATTCTCTGAAACAAAAGATGAAAAGTGGAAAGTGACAGAATAAAAAGCTTCTTGATATAAATCTAGCTGTATTCTTAGTTTAACTTCAATGAAAGTATTGAAAAGGTAAAGTCATAATTTCTAATATTTCAAGTAAATTTTAGGATTGGTCACTAATAATAAGAGAAATTCTGATCAAAACAACTCTAAAGTTTTATCTCACAACAAGAAAACTGAGAAAGAAATAGTGCTGAAGGGGTTATAGAAAGACAAATCCTCTAAAGAACAAAGAGTGCTATTAAAAGCACTGTTTAATGCTAGCTATTAAAGCACCACTGGTGGAGGTGTGGATTGGTCCAACCATTCTGAATATCATTTTGGAATCATGCTCAAAAAATTACTAAAATGTCCACAGTTTCCATATCCTTTGATCCAGAGATCCCACAACTACACATATACTCTTAGGGGGTCAAAGATAAAAAGAAAAGTCTTAAATATAACAAAAAATACAAAGTAGCACTTTTTGTAATGCCAAAGAACTAGAAACAAGGAAGATTCCTATTTCTTGGGAATGGCTAAAAACAATTAGAACAGACAAATTTAATGCAACACTACCTCAAGAAACAGAAAAGTATGAGAAGACTAACATGAACTGATGCAGAGTAAGCATAATGAGGAAGACAAACACGGACTACAATAACGTAAATGAAAGAACCAACAAGAAACTGAACATTGTCATTATAATAATCAAGCAGAAAATTTTATCTCTTTTCTCTTCAAAGCTGTGAGGAATGTTACATATACTGTCATATTCAGTTGATATGTTGGTTAGTTCTACTGAATGGCTTTCTTTTTTTCCTTTTTTTATTCTTTGCTACAAGGGATGATTCTGGGTTGGGGAAGGGAGAAGAATATATTCAGAAATGAAGATAAAGTAAAAACAAAGACATCAATAAAAAACTTAAAATGGAAAAAAAAAGTGATATAGGATATGTACTCTAGCCTTTGACTAAGAAGGAGGTCATTAGGAAGATTAGAGAATAGAGAACTATGGTCAATGTGCACAAGAGTACATTTCTTTGGCACTCTAAGGGGCAAATCAGGCAACTACGATTCTGTAAGAAATGACCACAATTGTTAACAGAAAGTCAGGAGACAAGCAACCCTAGGCTACCTTTCTTATTTTCCTAAGGATTACAAACTGCCACAGAAAATTAATACTTGCTAATCAAATATACTACAACCCTGCTAGTATTCATCTGGATGCTAGTATTCATCTGACTCAAATATATACTAAAATATGATGACCCATATTCTTTGTGAAACAGAAATGTCCTTATTATGAGAAATTGGGTTGGGTGAAACTTTTTACTGAGATATCATTTTAGGAGATTCATAACTTTCATGTTCCAAAAGTTCACCTCTAAGTTATCTATTGAAACTTTATGTATAGATTTTCATACAGAAACATAGAAATAGAAATGACAGTTAACTTTGCAAGCTAGTCTCTGCGCCCACCCCCAAAAAACTACATCACTCATAATATAGTTGAAACAATACTACTGCAATACTAACAATCCAAAAAAAAAAAAAAAACACAAAAATTGAGTAAGAAATACTTTGAGGGCGGCTAGGTGGCGCAGTGAGTAGAGTGCTGGCCCCAGAGTCAGGAGGACCAGAGTTCGGTTCTGGCCTCAGACACTTAACACCCGCACAAAAGGACTAGCCATGTAACCTTGGGCAGGTTACTTAACCCCAATTGCCCTCCAAAGGGCAAAAAAAAAAAAGAATAACTTTGAATGATGGTGTTTCAGAAAAAAAGCAAGTTTAATTAGAGGATATTGTTGTTGTTCAGTCATTTTTAAGTCTTGTGTAACTCTTTGTGATCCCCATTTGAGGTTTTCTTGGCAAAGAAACTGAAGTGGTTTGCCATTTCCTTATCCAGCTCATTTTACTGACAAAGAAACTGAGGCAAACAGGATTGACTTGCTCAGGGATACACAGCTATAATTACATTTCTGAGGCCATATTTGAACTCAGGACGATGAGTCTTCCTGACTTCAGACCCAGTACACTATCCACTGTGCCACCTAGCTGCCCAGTTAGAGGATGACAAAAAGGAAAAAGACATGTTAAAATTCTTAAGGTCACCTTGGAGTTATTCCAAGGTTAGGAACACTAATATTCTAATATTTCTAACTTAATTTTGAAATTTGTGAACTCCTTATTCCTCACTGAGAAATATCACTTTTTTTATTCTTATCAACTAGGTTAATTAGGTTCATTTTGGAAAGGGGAAAAGGAAAGTGGGTTAACAATGTCTGTATCTCTAACTGTTAAAGAAGTTGCCTGAGGTAAAATTTTTTTTTAATGTGAAAGGGGAAAGGGCAGAATGATGCCCCCAAGAGAGAAGAAAGGAGTTGATACAAGAGAAAGAGTCAAATAATTCCCTACTGTTAATCACAAAGTGACATTAATCTAGGATAACTCACTACTACTTCATATAAAGGAAAGTAAGGAATGAGTATCCTTCAAAGTAAAACAGATTCAGGATAGATGAGGAGCAGAATTTAACTGATGCTTCCTATGTATTGGACCCTTCATGACTCAAGGATGCTAATTCAGATGAACTCATCTGAAGTGATATCAGTACTCCTTTCTTTTATAAATGACTTAAAAAAATGTTTGTACCTTTTCTACAATATGCATTAAGCAACTAAAAATTACAATTATCCCTTAGCAATAGTAAATGCCAAATAAATATTTGTTGAATGAATGTGTGAATGAATTCACCTTCTGAGCAGCTAGAGACTGACTACTTTCCCTCAGAGCCAAAGATGTGAAATACTGGATACAATGGTCTATCTCAGTCTGAGGTAAAGATGCCAGCAGCTGTCGAAGCTCCTCTTCAATGGAGTAATCCTGAAATAAAAGGGAAAGGAGGGAGAAGAAATGAGGGTCTTCAATCAGTCCAATCCCATGATATAGACAACCCAGTACAAAGCCTAATTATATCTCCAAAACTCTGATATCCAAGTTTTACGTAGAGGACAAACCAAGAGCCATTCCCTAATAGATAAGTAGTAGAAGGATATTTCAAAAGAAGAACTATAAACTGTCGACAATCATATGAAAAAAAGGTTTAATTTCTACTAAGAATAAAAACGCAAGTTAAAGAAAAACTGAGGTTTTATTTCTTACCAAGCAGATAAGCAAAGATGATAATAAACAAAACAGTCAATGTCAGAACACCTGTGGGAAGACAGAGATACTAACACTTTGTTCACTGTTGATTCTGCTATGAACTGGCCTATGAGTTCTTAAAAAAAAATTTAGAATCATGGGAGGAAAAAAATATACTGTTCTTAGCTTCTGACCTAGAAATTCTGCTACTGGGAAGATAAATAGATATAGATCTATATACCTATGGACAAAAATATACAGATCAATATATATACATCCCAAGGAAGTTTAATACAGAAGGGTATCATATAAACTAAAAAAAAACCATTTTTAATCATAATAAAAAACTGAAAACAAAATGACTGCCTATAAGTTGAACAATGGCTGATCAAGCTGTGGCATATAAATGTAACAGAATTTTACAATTTAGTACAAAACCAAGAATATGAAAAATATAGAGAAAGATGGGAAGACTTACAAGATGAGGGAAGTAAAATCAGGGTAATAATATGCACAATGGTTACAATAATGTAAACAAAACATTGAAAATAAGGCTGACTAATTTTAAGGAGCAATGAGCAATCTTGGTCCTAGATTAGGTGCTATATAAAGTTATTTATATATATATATATATGCCATATAAAGTTATATAGCAGAAACAATCATAATGTCTCCACAGGCTTTGCTTAATAGGATTTATTTTGTTGCAATGGGGAAACTCCATGACAGAAAAGGGATGTCTGGAAATGAATGATGTAAAAATTAAAAAAAAAAAAAAGTGCATTGGAGAAGTGGAAAAAAAAAGTACTATATTAGTTCCACAAGGGAAAGCTAATTGACACATAATGGCAACCAAGGAAGATTTCACGAAGAAAGTAGCATTTATGTTAGGCTTTAAAGAATGGTTAAGAATTCAACAGCTAAAAAATGTGGGAAGAAGGATCTTACAGATACAAGGAACAATAAAGACACAGACACAAAGGAAAACACAGAGCTTGGCTGCTTCTGCTACACGTTGGTCTTTTATCTAATCCTTGGGCCCTTGTTCTATGGTATCTCATGCCTTGCCAAACCTCAACGTGCCTTCTCCTCTCCTACTTGTATGCCAATTAGTTCCACTGTGAATTTACATTATCTGATCTCAACTAGATTCTTAAGAATGCATGGTGATCATTTTCTTCACTAATTGATATTATACTACTCTGAGTAAAAACTGTTATAAACCTTTACCAACTACGTTACCTCCCCATCTCAGCAAAGGATATTCTCTCTTACATTACTGAAAAAGTTGAGGTCATTAACTGAAAGTCACTACTCCACAACACAGAACTTCCCTAAATTATCAATATTCTTTCTTCCTTTTCTAAACGTCTGAGAAAGAAGTGTGCACTATCCTTGCCACAGATAAAGCCCTCTACCTGTGTTCTTGATCCCATTCCTCCACTCTCCTCTAGGAACTTATCCCTTCAATCATCCCCTTCAACTCTTACTTTTAAACTTTCAATCTTTCAATAGTTTCTAAGTCTCTCCTAAGTCTGCCTTTTCCTTAAAGGAAAAAAAAATCACTTGGCCCTGCTACCCCCCAACCCCTTCTCCCCCATTAAAAGTGCTGTATGTCTTTTCCCTAGCACAGTTAAACTGTTTTTAAAAAATCATCCAGTCTCATTGTCTTCTCTTCACTTTCCACCACCTAGAAACCTGGCCTCAACCACTCTACTAAAACTGTTCTTTCAAAGCTCACTACTGCTAATCTGATAGTATTTTCTCAGTCATCATCCTCCTGGACCTTACTTGCAGTTTTTGTTATTACTGATCATCCTGCTTCTTCTTCTTTCATGGCAAAGGAGAAAAGGGGATATAAACAAGAGATGTTACAAATACAAAAATGATAGCTGACTGGAGAATCAGCTGAAATGACAGAATTAGCAACTGATTTGGATACATGTGGTGAGAGAGTATGGAGTAGGAAGAAATTTTTATAGGTAGCAGAAAAGGAACCTTATGTGGGGGGGGATTGAATATTGGGGGAAAAACAGGACAATAGTGAGGAAAATACATCGAAGAAGATAGAAGAAGATGGGATCAATGGTATACATAAAGAGGTTTAAACTTGTCAAGAAAAGTCACCTCTTCCCTCAGAAACTGGAGGGAAGCAAGAGATAAAGGAGGATGATTTAGGGAAGATGTAAGATGAGAAGAAAGGCAGAGGAGGGAGCTTACAACAAATGGACTCCAGTTTTTTGGTGAACTGTGAGGAAAAGTTCTGAGAAGATGGAAATGCTTCACAACGCTTAAGGAGAAAAGATTTGGAATTGTAATGAGTAAGACAGAGAATTGGTTGATCAATAAACATTTATTAAGTGCCTAGAATATCCAAGTTTGGTGTTTAGTGCTTACTTAGTGCTAGGGATACAAAAAGAAGCAAAAAAAGGAGAGAAAGGAGAATAATTGAGGAATGTTGTAAAGGCAAAACCAAAAGATCATAGCAACAGAGAGCAAAAGGGACCGGGAAGATGATGGCTTCTACAGTGACAGAGAAGACAAGAGGAGGGGAAAGATAATGATTTCAGTTCGGATACTCAAAGTTTAAGATGTCTACTGGACAAACAGTTCAAGATATCTGAAAGGCTGCTAGAGATGCAAGATTGAAGGTCAGCAGAGAGACTGGGGTGGATACACAGATTTCAAAATCATCATCATAGACAAAATGAAATGGATAGAATCGGGAGAACACTGTATTATACATTAAGAACAATATTATAAGGATGATCAACTGTAAACAACTTAGCTACTCTGATCAAGAAAATTATTCAAGAAAATTCCAAAGGACCCATGATGAAAAATGCTATCCACTTCCAGAGAGAAGACTGATGAACTCCAAATACAGATTAAAGCATACTATTTTAAACATTTTTTTCTTGCTTTTTTTTGGTCTGTTTTCTTTTGCAACATGGCTAATGTGGAAATATGTTTTGTAGGACTTTACATGTCAATATCAAATTGCTTGTCTTCTCAAGGAATGGGGAGGGTAGTAAGGAAAGAGAATTTGGAACTCAAAATTTTTTTAAATGAAATTTAAAATTATTTTACTTGTAATCAGGAAATATTTAACAAGATAAATGAAAATATATTTTAAAAAATCATCATGACAGAGATGGTAATTAAATACATGGGAGCTGATCAGATAAACCAAGTGAGGCAGTATAGAGAAAGAAAGGTACCCAAGACAGAACCCTTTGGGACACCTATAATTAGAGGGCATGATCTGGATGAAAATCCTATTAAAGAGATTGAGAAAGAGTGGTCAAACTGGTAGGATGAGAATCAAGAGAGTGGTATCTTGAAAAACCTACAAGAAAAAAGAGTAACAAGGAGGAGAGAATAATGAAAAGTATCAAAGCCTGTAGAGGGGTTTAGGACAATGAGGACCAAAAAGGGTCAATAGATTTGGCAATTAAGAGATCACTGTAATTTTGGTGGAATGATGAAGTCAGGAGCTGGATGAGAAGAAGTTAAGAAAAGAAAAGAGAGAAAGTGGAGGCACATGTGATAGATGACTTTTTCAAAGAGTTTAGCCACAAAGAGCAGAAGAGAGCTAGGATAATGCGAAGGATCTAATAATAAAGTGCGGAGGATGGTCTGATCAAAGGCCCCTGTCTAGCCCAAAGGCTTAATGTTAAGAGTATCATTTTATAATGCTTTCACCTTTCAGAATCCCTATTATTTTTTTCATGCCTCAAGCCCAGATTCTTCCTCTTTGATTTTTTTCTCTAATTTCCCTAGTTGTTGTATCCTTCACTTATAAATCTGTATGTTTTATTCTCCCAACAGAATATAAATTCCATGAAGGCAAGGATTGCTTTATTTTTGTCTTTGTGTCCCTAATATCTAGAACCATAGCTTGCAGCTAGTGAGTGCCTAATTTGGTTTAAGTGACCAGAACCCAGGCTTCATGCTTTCAAAAACTGTGCTCTGTGATACCACACTTTCTCCCCCATTTTACAAGATTGTGGAGTAAATGAAGCAATAGAGCTCTAAGAGAATCCATTCAAGGACTTAGAGTTTTTGTTTTTTTAAAGTAATCGGGGTTAAGTAACTTGCTCAAGGTTACAGGGCCAGTTATTTCTGGGTGTGTGGCTAAGTATCTGAGCCCAGATTTGATCCCCAAGTCACCCTGACACTGGAGCCAGTGTTCTTACTCGCTGAGCCACCTGGCCACCCCTAAGCAATTGGGGTTAAGTAACTTGCTCAAGGTTACATGGCCAGGTGTTTCTGGGTGGGTGCTAAGTGTCTGGGCCTGGGATTCGATCCCCAAGTCATCCTGACACTGGAGCCGGTGCTCTTACTCGCTGTGCTACCTGGCCGCCCAAGGACTTGGAGTTTTATAGACAACATGGAGTCACTGAAGATCTCTGAGCAGAGAAGCAACACAAGCAGTTCTGTGAACTAGAGATATCTGGCAGCAGGATTTAGGATGGATTGGATGGAGGAGGTGGGGGGAAAGGCAATGAAAGGGGGACAATATTTCAATAATCCTGGATGGATAATAATGAGGGCTAATAATAGGGTGGTGGCAATGGGAACTCAATTCAATTAAATAAATATCAGGCACCTACTACATATAAGATACTAGGCAGTGGTAAAGACACAATTAATAAAAATGAAAGTCTATTCTCAAGGAATTTACATCTACTAGGACAATGAGCACACACTAGCTTTTAAAATGTGCATAATGAACAATCATGATTTCAGAGGATTTATGATGATATATATGCTATCTACCTCCTGACAGGTGATGGATCTGGGTGCAGACTGAGACATACATTTTTTGGGAAATGGTCAATGTGGGAATTTGTTTTGCTTGACTTTGTGTACTTGTTACAAGGGTTCTGGTTTTGGTTTTCAAGGAGGGACAGTAGATGAGAGGAAAAGAAAAAAATGTTTCGTTATTTTAAAAAGTAAATTAAAAAAGAAAAATGTTGTGGTTTACATTTTTGGTATTTATTTTTAATAGTCTACTTCAAACTGGTGCTCTCTTCTATGTTTAAGATAATGCTATGGAGAAGAAGGACACTGTTACTTTTGTGTAGGTATAACTAACAATAAGACACAGCTACAATTCATTCCATATATTATTAATGTGAATACTAAATTTTGACCCATGCTACATCCAGTTTATAAGACCTGCTGTTAACTGAAGTTCTAAATTTGTACTTCATTTCACCTTGAAATAAAGTGAGTTAGCCCACTTCTAAATGAGTTGGCTTATCTATCGCTGTTGTTTTTCAGCACTCATTAGTATGCCATATTTTACTAATTAATTCCAATATATTCTATTCATCTTCATATATCAAATACCAACTAGCTAAGTCTTCTAATTTTTCAAGTATCATCTGGAAAAAGACAGAAAATCAGGAAATATGTCTTAAAATACTGCTTTTTTTTTTTTTTTGCCTTTTGGAGGGCAATTGGGGTTAAGTAACTTGCCCAAGGTTACATGGCTAGTATTTTTGTGTGGGTGTTAAATGTCTCAGGCTGGAACCGAACTCAGGTACTCCCAACTCCAGGGCCGGCGCTTTACTCACTGTGCAACCTAGCTGCCCCAAAATACTGCTTTAAAAAACAAAACAAAACAAAACCAAAGGCAGAGATACGAGAAAAAAGGCCACAGAACAAAACCAATTTACTTGTTTGTTAATTAATGTACTTCTACCTCATTAAATACTAAGATTTTTATGTAAAATTTCATTTCTTAATTAGTATATCTGAATTGTTTTGTTGACAAGTTAATATAATTATAATAAAACTTGTTAAAAATACTGTTTTCACTGCTCTTATAATCCAAAGAAGTTAGATCACTTTGAAAGGAGTCAGATGATTTTTGAAGTTTACTTCTAATGACTATAGTAGTGGCAGGCACAGAGTCACCGCAGGAGAAAAAAATAATATGAAAAGAAAACACCTACCAAATGGATTAGGAGTCTTTTTGTAGGAAGGACTATAGTCATGAACAAACGACACACCACAATTGCTTTTACACTTACTCTTTATATGGTGCATCTCTACCCTCAAGGAAATGTAAATTTGTTTTAAGTTCTGCCTTTGTAACCCTAGTGTCTTGTATGAACAGTAATCATTAATAAATATTGGATGCACTGGGTTGTACCCTACCACCATATTCATGTTGCAAGTATAAAATTCTGAATATAGTCAACAGCAGCTTTCTAAAATCTTTATTTTCAGTTATTACATTCAAAGTAAAAATTATATATGTTAAGTTAATTTTCCATGTTCTATATTTCTTTTTAAACTTACTTCTTTTACTGCTGGCAAATGAGGTGGTGGTAGGAAAAAACGAAGATCTGCTTCCTTGCTTCGCGCCAAGCCAATAATAGTCCTCACATCACAGGCTTGAGCAATTGTCCTATACTGGTAATCTATGATAAAAGCACATCAAGTGTTCTAAAACTAGTCTCTGGTGGCTGTACAGAATAACAAAAATAATGTATGTAAAAAAATTTAGAAAATTATAAAATGATACACAAATCCACATAAAACTATTTAAATACATCTATATCTATAATGCTAAGACCTCAAAAATTACATGATTTATTTCATAGTTATCACCAAATATATCTACCTCAAGGCATAAATCTAAATATACTTTAAACTTAGAATAAACAAACAATTTGGTGGGTAAGAAATGGTGACTTTCTGACTTCACCTTCACTTGACAGTACCACTTTGAGATTTACCTCTGAAAAATAAATGCAACCAGTAACTGAAAACCACATGAAACAGTAAGGCAGATATAGCTTTTAAAGCAGCTTTTTAAAAGAAATAAATACCTAGGATACAATTCAGTACTTCTCATAATAATTATCAATTTTTTAAAAAATCAACCAATTTTCAATCTTAGCTTGAATTCAAATGCAGGTTTTGGAGTCAGAGGCCTTGGGTTCAAATCCTTGGGCCTGCCATTGGATGCTTATATAGTAAGTCACATCACCTCTCTGTCATTCACTTGTGAAGTGTTGGGGTTGAAGAAAATGATCTCTAATAAAATCTCTTCTAGGTCAAAAGCCTATGATCCTATGATAATTCTTGGCACTCTGTCATCAATCTTCAGGATTGCTCAGGGTCAAAATACTTCAGGTCAGTATCTCAATTATAGAAGTTGGCTATAACTTATCCCAGGCCTGTCTCAAAGGTGATTCCAGTCACTTTGACTAGAGTATTCAAGAAATAGCAGCCTTGAATTCAAACTGTCAGAGTTTAAAAAAGAAAACAAAACACATTCTTTACACCATGAAGGTTTTAAAAAAGTCTTCAATACACATACTCTTAATCAGACAATCTAGATCTTATTATGCTGAAATGAGTTAACGACCCTCCACACAAGGAAATGGCAGCATCAAGTTTTAATGAGCAAAAAGACCAAGAGTTTTCATCACGGGGGCGTCCAGGTAGCACAGCGAGTAAGAGCACCGGCTCCAGTGTCAGGATGACCTGGAGATCGAATCCCGGGCTCAGACACTCAGCACCACACCCAGAAATAACTGGCCGTGTAACCTTGAGCAAGTTACTTAACCCCAATTGCTTAAAAAAAAAAAAAAAAGAGTTTTCATCACGGAAAAAGCCAGTCTGAAAATGTTCCATTTATAATGAGTGAATACTCACCTTTTCTAACATTTTTAACACTAATATTTAAGTGTATGGTTTTTATGAAGAAAAAGTACCCATACTCTTTTTCTTCCTTAACCTTTAATCCCTCCTGTTGTTTTTACAACAGCTGTGTAAAAATCAAGATGACAACACTGCCATCTTTTCAAAGGTAGAGGTCTTCAAGGAAACGTTACCATGCCAATAATGGTTTGCTGCCATTTCTTCCACTGCCTGCAGTCGAACCATTTTGTCATCTGATTTGCTCTTCTTCAGCAACAGCCACAAGCCATATTCGTGATCTTCTAAATCAACTGTACTGAAGTGGTCTTTGTAAAGCAAAAATAAGAGTTAAAGAATCAGAAAACATTTTTCTTCATATTCTCTTAGCAAAAACAATAATCTATAAAGATTAAAAATGAAAGCTTTTGAGGGACTCTTTCTGAATTCAAGAATACACACATGCCTTTTGGTTAAAAGGAGTCCTAATATTTGCTTCTGCTGAAGTGTTTTTCAGTTGTGTCCGACTCTTTATGACACCATATAGGGTTTTCTTGGCAAAGATACAAGAGTGGTTTGCCATTTCCTTTTTCAGTTCATTTTATGGATGAGGAAACTGAGGCAAACAGGGTGAAGTGACTTGCCCAGGGTCACACAGTTAATACGTGTCTGAGGACAGATTTGAACGCAGGTAGATGAATCTTCCTGACTCCAGGTCCACTACTCTATCTACTGTGCCAACTAGCTGCCCAATCCTATTGTGTACCAATTTATAGCTTCCCAAAGGTAAAATGGGAAATATTTTGTGGTATCAAAAACATTATGTTCACTCTTAGGTACCACATCTCACCCATCAGATTGGCTAACATGACAAAAGAGAAAAATGATAAATGCTAGAGAAGATGTAGGAAAACTGAAATGCTAATGCATTGTTGGTAGAGTTGTGAACTGATCCAACATTCTGCAGAGCAATTTGGAACTATGCTCAAAGGGCTATGAAAATGTGCATACTCTTTGGCCCAGCAATATCACTTCTAGGGCTGTATCCCAAAGACATCATACAAGTGGGAGGAAGACACGCATGTACAAAAAATATTTATAGTAGCTCTTTTGTGGTGGTAAAGAACTAGAAATCAAGGGGAAACCCATCAATAGGGGAATGGCTAAACAAGTGGTGGTATAGGCAGAGGCCCGAAAGACAATGGGGGTTGGCGCAGAGGCCCAGATGCTGGGGCGCACAGAGGTCCTGATGAGGCCTGATTAACATGGTAGCAAGTTGACCCATCAACAGCAAGGGTCATTGCCTGGCCTATCACTGCAGGGCTGGGACTGGATGGTGCTAGGTAAGAGTAAAATGCAGGGTCCCTGGCAGTGGCAGTAGCTACTCCTGGGACTACCAACCCACAGCCTGGAAATTTAAAAAGCCCCTATCTGGACTTTCAGGGACCAGGATGGCAGAGTGAACCCCAGATGCTCCAATCCCCCCCTTTAGCCCTGAAAATATAGTAATTATTGCCCCAAAGAAAAACTTTAAACAGTAAAGGCTTGGGAACCCTAGAGGAAGGGCATGGCTAGGGTCCTGCCTCAAAATGGGTAAAAAGCAGACTGCAAAGACAAAGACTCTGGAGTCCTACTATTGTGAGAGGGAGGAACCAAATTCAGAGGGAGACAGTATTGACTTCAAACCCACAACTGAAGCCTCAACAGGGAACTGGTCTCAAGCACAGAAAGCATTCTTAGATGAGCTCAAAAAGAACTTTGAAAACCAAATTAGAGAGATAGAAGATAAAATGAATAATTCTTTTAAAATCAAAATTGCAAAATTAGAAAAACATTACAATGAAGAAAACAGCTCCTTAAAAAGAAAAATGTGTGATATGGAAAAGGAGCTTCAAAAACTAACCGAGGAAAATAATTCAGTAAAAGCTAGAATCAACCAAATTAACTATGAGGAACCAAGAATCAATCAAACAAAACATCAAGAATGAAAAATTAGAAAAAGAGGTAAAATATCTCAATGGAAAAATAACTGACCTGGAAAAAAAGATCCAGGAGAGATATCCTGAGAATCACAGGCCTACCAGTAAATCATGATGAAAAAATGAGCCTAGACAACATCTTCCCAGAGCTCATCAAGAAAAACTGCCCTGAAATACTAGAACCAGGGCGAAAATAGAAATCGAGAGAATCCACTGGTCACCTCCTGAAAGAGATCCCAAATTGAAAAGTCCACGAAATATTGTGGCCAAATTCCAGAACTATCAGGTAAAGGATAAAATACTACAAGCAGTTAAAAGGAAACAATTCAAATATCGCAGAACCACTGTGAGGATCACACAGGATCTGGCAGCTTCTACACCAAAAGACTGGAGGAACTGAAATATGATTTTTCACAAGGCAAAAGAGCTCGGGTTACAACCAAGGATCACCTAGATCTAGCAAGACTGAACACATTCTTCCAGGTAAGGAGATGGTCATTCAATGATATAATGGATTTCCAGACCTTCCTGATGAAAAAGCCAGAGCTCAATGGAAAATTCAACCTCCAATTACAAGACTAAAGAGAGACAGAAAGGTAAATAAGGAAAACACACACACACACACACACACACACACACACACACACACACACACTTGTTATTTAATAAGAGCAAACTGTAGACAAATAGAGGGTGTGGGTATAAATCACACAAAATGACGATTAAAAAAAACCTTATTGAGGGCTGCAAAGGGACTGCAATGGAAGAAGAAGAAAGAATGAAACAGAAAAGGGTAAATTATGCCCATAAAGAGGCATAAAAACAATATAGTAGAGGGAAAGAAGAGAGGGAGATGAGCATTATATGAGCGTTTCCCTCATTGGTTCTGGTGCAAGGAAGGAATAACACAACCAGTTAAGTATAGGACTCTTATCGAGAAGAGACACAAAACGAATCATAATAGAGGGAAAGAGGGGAGGAAGAGGAGCATTGCATAAGATCTGTTCTTGTCAATCTTGGTTTGAGAAAGAAATAACATACTACATTAAGTATAAAAATCAATTATATCCTACAGACAGTAGGAGGGAAGAAGGACTAAGAAAGGGGGGGTGGTTACAAGGGAAGGAAGAAGGGGGAAGGGGAGGAAAAGGGAGGGGGCCTGATAAGAAGAGAATACTGAGGGAGGCGGTGGTCAAAAGGAAAACTCTTAAGGAGGGGAAGGGAGAAGGGGAGAAAAATAAAAGCATAAACAGGGGAGGGAATAGGATGGAGGGAAAGAGACAGATAGTAATCATAACTGTGGACGTAAAGGGGATGAACTCTCCCATAAAATGGAGGTGGATAGCAGAATGGATCAAAAACCATAATCCTACAATATGCTGTTTACAAGAAACACATCTGAAACAGGGGGATACACATAGGGTAAAGATAAAAGGCTGGAGTAAAATATATCATGCCTCAGCTAAAGTAAAAAAAGCTGGGGTAGACATTTTTATCTCAGATAAAGCAAAAGCAAAAATAGATCTAATTAAAAGGGATAAGGAAGGAAACTATATCCTGCTAAAAGGCACCATCGAGAATGAAGCAATATCATTACTTAACATATATGCACCAAGTGGTATAGCATCCAAATTCCTCTAGAGGAAAAGTTAAGGGAATTAGAGGAAGAAATAGATAACAAAACTATACTAGTGGGGAACCTTAATATCCCCTTCTCTGAACTTGATAAATCTAATCTCAAAATAAACAAGACAGAAGTTGAGTTGAACAGAATTTTAGAGAGGTTAGATATGATAGATCTCTGGAGAAAAGTACTTGGGGACAAAAAGGAATATATCTTCTTCTCAGCGGTATATGGCACATACACAAAAATCAACCATGTACTAGGGCACAAAAACCTCACAATTCAGTGCAAAAAGGCAGAAATATTAAATGCATCATTCTCAGATCATGATGCAATAAAAATCATATGCAATAAAGGGCCATGGAAAGATAGATTAAAAACTAATTGGAAACTAAACAATTTAATCCTAAAGAATGAGTGGGCCAAACAAGAAATTATAAAAACAATCAGTAACTTCATTCAAGAGAATGACAATAATGAGACAACATACCAAAATTTGTGGGATGCAGCAAAGGCAGTTCTTAGGGGCAGTTTCATATCCCTGAGTGCATACATGAATAAAGTAGAGAAAATGGAGGTCAATGAATTGGGCATGCAATTGAAAAAGCTAGAAAAAGAACAAATTGAAAATCCCCAATTAAATACTAAATTAGAAATAATGAAAACCAAAGGAGAGATTAATAAAATTGAAATTAAGAAAACTATTGAATTAATAAATAAAACTAAGAGCTGGTTTTATGAAAAAAAAAACAATAAAATTGATAGACCCTTAGTCAATATGATAAAAAAAAAAAGAAAGAACAAGTTGTAGTATACGAATGTAGTGGAATACTATTGTGCTATAAGAAATGAGGAGCAGATGGACTTCATAATAACCTGGAGAGACTTACATAAACTGATGCTGAGTGAGGGGAACAGAACCAAGAGAATATTGTACACATTCACAGACACATCATATCTGTCATGACTAACTTTGATAGACTGGACTCCCCTCAGCAACGTGAGGTTATAAGACAACTCCAAAGGACTCATGATGAAAAAGGCTATCCACATCCAGAGAAAGAATTACAAAGTCTGAATGCAGATTGAAGCAAACTACTTGCTCTCTCTCTTTTTTCATTTTTTTTTGTCTCTTCTTCCTTGTTATTCATTCCATTGGTTATAATTTTTCTTTACAACAGACTAATGTTTAATGTGAAGATATATATAGAACCTATATTGGATTGCATGCCGCTGGGGTTGGGGGGAGGAGGCGGGGAGGAGGAAGCGGGGAGAGAGGATGGGGGAGAAAATTTGGAGCTCAAAAACTTGTGGAACTGAATGTTGTAAACTAATAGTAAATAAATTTAAAAACAAAACAAAACATTATGTTCACAAAAATCACTGACTTTAAAATCACTAATAAAAAAAGTTTCAGCCTACTACATGTCCACTGAGCATTCACTGCAGTAAATAAATTTCATTAATTCAAAAATATTATTAGGGTATTACTATGTCAATGCATCATGCTAGGCAAGGAGGTAAGCTAAAGACATAATCCTTGTCTTCAAGGAGGTGGTATGGTAAAATAATAATTATAAGATTTGCCAAGTGCTTTGCATAATCTTATTTGATCACAGTTGATAATAGTATCCATCTGATAAGTATTATTCCCTTTTTACTAAAGAGGAAACACAAGCTCAGAAAAGTTAAGTGATCTGCTCAGGACAAACAGCTATTAAGAGAGGAGGAATGTCAACATGTATTGTTCCTGATTTTAGTTTAGGCTCTTTCTCCATTATGCCACATTCTTGGACTCAAAATCAGGAGACTTGGGTCCCAGTCCCAGCTCTGCCATTTAAAAGCTATGCAACCAAGAACAAGCTATTTAACCTCTCTGAGTTCTAGTACTCTTATCTATAAAATGATATTTGTATTACCAACCTCATAGTGTTCTTGTGAAGTTATTTTTTAAGTCTAAAAGCACTCCATAAATGTGAGCTGTTATTATTGTTATTATTATTGAACTTACAATCTAATAGGGAAACTTCTAAACTTCAGGATACTTAGCTACCATGTCCTTATCATAAATAAAATACAAATTTATTGGTAAAAGCAGAAGTGATTATAAGCCACTATGAAATCAGATGAAATGAATTACTTCTAGTAGGAGAGATCAGGGAACAATTCACAGAGGAAGTGATACCTGAGTTAGACTTTGATGAACTCAAAGTATCCTAAACAGGTAGAGATTTGAGGAGAGGGAACCAAGTTCAGAGAAGTGTGTGAACAAAGCTAAGTAAGACAGTATGAAATAAGTTCTGGGGACAGTAATTTTTATCCAATTAAACTGAAGTGAATATGTGGCAAAAAAAAAATAGAAAAATAGGTTGGAGGCCAGTGTCACTGGACTGAAGAGTATATGGAGGGGAGTAAAGTATGAGAAGAATGGAAAAGTAGAAAAGATCCAGATATTGAACAGCTCTGAATGTCAGAAGTTTCAATACAAATAGGTCATGATTAATTTGAGTTTTAATAATATACAATTATATGGCTTGCATTATAAAATGACACTACATCACATTTAATGTGAACAAAAATTCAATAAATGCATGACATGTAAGCTAGTTGGGGGTTTTAGCATGTCATCATCAGTATGCACTTTCCTATCATCACAGGGGGATATGACACACTGTTGAGTACCACATTTTTTAAAAAAGGTCTTAACAAAATGGACAAATGGAAGAATACTTCAGATGGAAATACTATCAGTGAAACAAAGAAAAGGTCTACTATATTACATTACAAAAAAAATTTTATATCACTGAACAACATGTTATATTAACTATAAAATAGAACAAAATGTTGGAATGCCTGAATCCACAGTGAAGAATATTATAAATCCATGCAGGTAAAATTTTTGAAAAGGCAAAACTGCATGGGCTTTTTGCGGTTTGCAGACAACTACCAAGAATAAAATGTTACAATGATAGAAATTAAGTCTCTTTTAGATGTACAGATTGAAGACTGCAATCAAAAACACATTCCTGTTAGCAAAGCACTCATTCAGACAAAAGCTTTTTTTTTTGAGAAAGTAGAAAAAAAAGAGAAATGAAGTAGATAGTGAAGAAACTTTTACTGTATGCATTGGTGGGTTAAGTCGCATTAAAAACTAAGTTCAATTGCATAATGTTAAAATTACCAGAGAGGCAGCCAGTGTAGATGAGGTCATGGTAGTTAAGTATCCTGAAGTTTAGAAGAAAATAATAATAATAAAAAGAAATGATAAAATAAAATAATAATTAAGATTATTATTAAAATGTATATTGATTATATATTAATAAAATTATTAAAAGAAAAATAATAATAGTTACCAAAAATGGATATACTGATCAACAGATTCTAAAAAAAGGATACCGGAGGCAGCTAGGCAGCATGGTGGACAGACCTCAGGACCTGGCGTCAGTTCAAATCCCACCTCAGATAAGTCTAACAATTCAGTAGAGAATGGAATATAAGACAGAGAAACCTGGGGCAGGGAGGCCAACAAAAGAAGGCTAATGAAATAGTCCACACTTAAAGTAAAGTAAAAGGGACTACAAGAGGATGGTGGCAATGTCAGAAGAAAGAAAAGGAAGCATACAAGAGATGTTATAAAGGTAAAAGCAATAGGACTTGGCAACTGATTAGATATGTGGAGTGAAAAAAAGTAAGAAGTTGAGGATGACACCTAGTTTGTGATCCTGGGTGACTAGAAGGATGGTAATACTCTCAAAAGTAACAGAAAAATTAGGAAGACAGAAGGACTTGGGGAGAAAAGATAATAAGTTCAGTTCTGAACATGCTGAACATGAAGACAAAAAGACTTGGGGAAAAAAATAATAAATTCAGTTCTGAACATGTTTATAGGACATCCAGTTGGAGATGTGAGACTGGAAGTCAAGAGAGATCTTAAGGCTAGAAAGTAGATCTGGAAATCATCAGCATAAAACCTATAACTGAATCCATAGGAACTGATGAGATCACCAAGCAAAACAGTATATAAAGAGAAGAGGACACCCAGGACAGAACCTTGAAGACTCATGGTTAGTGGGTCTGACATGCATAAAGATCCAGCAAAGGAGAGTGAAAAGAAGTAATCAGACAAGTAGGAGAAGAACGAAGAGTGAGCGATGTGATGAAAACCTAGAGAAAAGAGATCATCCAGAAGAAAAGGGTGATCAACAGCATCCAAGACTGCAAGGAAGTCAAGAAGGATGAGCTTTAAGAAACAGCCATTAGATTTGTAGATTATTGGTAACTCTAGAGAGAATAGTTTCAGTTGAATGATGAAGTTGGAAGCCAAACTACAGAAAGTTAAGAAGAAAATGAGAAGAAAGTGGCAACACCAATTATAGAAAACCTTTTCAAGAAGTTTTGCCATAAAAGGGAAGATTAAATATGGGATGATCTCTAGTGGGAATGGATGGATAAAGAGAAGATTTTTTGAGGACGAGGGAGACATGGAGATGCTTGTAGATACTAGGAAAACAGCCAGTCCATAGGGCAAGATTGAAGATAAGTGAGAAAGTAGAAATGATAGAGAGGGGAAATTGATGGGATGGAATGAAATCATTTGTGCATGTAGAGGAGTAAGCTTTGTCAAGGAAAAGGTCTACTTCTTCATTTCAAAACAGGATAGAAGAAATAGTGGCAGAAGGCATATAAATTGAGAAAGAAGGGAGAAAAGAGAGCTCTTAGCAAATGTGAAATGGAGATACGGTTCTCAGCTAAGAAGTTAGAGGAGGCAGCCACAGGTGAGCAAGGATGAAAAGGTATGGAAAAACTGAGGTGGTGAGTGGGAGAGTTAACTGATTAAAGAGGTGGAAAAATGTCTTTCACCAGTGAAGACCCAGTTCATATTATTTAACACAAATTTGAAGTGGACCCACTCAATACAGTTTCATGATTTTCTCCAGATTAGTTCAACAGTACTTTAATATGAGAGAAGGCAGTGGATGGTAGGAGTAATCCATGGCTAAAGTTTGAAAGGGGAATATCAGCATAGGAACAAAAGGTAAAGGGCGGAGGGAGGAGTGGACGAGAAAGAATGAGAAGCAATAAGCATCTATATAGCACCTAGGATGTACCAGGCATTATGTTAAGCACTTTGCAAATATTACTTCATTTGATCCTCACACTGCTACCCTGGGAGATAGGTACTATTATTAGCCTTACTTCACAGTTAAGGAAACTAAAGCAAACAAATTAAGTGACTTGCCCAGAGTCACACAGCTATTAAATGTCTGAGGCTGAATTTGAACTGAGGTCTTCCTAACTCCAATCCAGCACTCTATCCACTTCTGTACCTAGCAGTCTCCAAGGGTCTCAAGATGATAGTGTAGAGTTGAACGGTTTTACCAAGAGATCAAGATAAAAAAGAGAGTAAAGTATAGCCAGTGCAATACTGATGATGTGGAGAGGGCTCAAGGGCTTGGAGGTCACAGTGAGGACAAAGAAAATGGTTAGGGGTTGTAAGGCAGAGAGAGAGATAAAATGATAACCAACTGTGATAAGAGAATTTCAAAGTTAAAGAAAAGGAAATTCAGATAAGAGGCATTAAGTATCTCTACTAAATTGGTAAAAATGGGATTGGTAAGGAAAACATGGAATCAAGAGATACAATTTTCTACTGTGGGATTAGGAAGAGGCAAGTATCAGGATGCCTTCAAGTGCTTACAAGGAGATCAGTGATGGACTAGAGGTAGAGAGAGAGTTCTGGTACAGGATGGTGGCCAACTATCAAAGAAGATGATGGATATGATCAGAAATTGAGGGCTTCAAACAGAAAAAAAGAGACAGGAAGGTTAGGAGGGAAAACAAGAGAAGGTGACACAGAATAAGCCATAAACATTATAAGAAAACTGTGCAGACTTTCAATCAGAGGTAAGCAGAGCACAGGACAAAAATCAAACAGAATGCTACAGGTACTGATAGAAAGTTACTTGCTCATAAATATACTGGGATTCTTCTCCAATATGCATATATAATCTAGGCCTGTCCAGGTATGGCTCCCAAAGACAAACTGGGATACTGACAATTCCAAAGGGAGAATGGATTTGGTAAGTGGTTGTGGTGGACCAAACCAAAAAGAGGATTCAAAGATAACTCAAGATGGGTGGCCAAGAGAAAGATAATTCAATTAAAAGGTCTACTTGTATTTTTTATTCTTATCTAATAACATATATACAGTCAATTCTTGATATTCACAACCAGATAATGTATTTAGCTTAAAAGTCAAATTAGGAAGATATAAAGTATGGTCCTAAGTGGTCAGGTGTCATGCAAGGTTAAAAAAAGATACTTTTCACCACTACCACTTTCAAAATTCAGGAAACAGGACCATGGCCCCCAACCTAGCCAACACTTGAATCTTGCTGGCAAGGTATAATCATTCTCTTCAACAGTACTGCTCATGCTTCAGCTTTTACTACAAAAAAATAATAATAATAAGACTTTTCCTTTTCCTTTTCCTTGGAGAAAGTCAACTGCTGATATGGCTTTCTCAACAGCTGAGTTATGAAGGGCTTTGTCAGAGACATAGGAATACTACTTGTGGAGTTTCTCGTCTCAGTTTGGCTTAGAGCTATGAACATAAAAGAATATTACTAGCAATGTTCAATTACTTGTGTTAATAAATAAGTTTTCCTTAAGTGTATATACTGTATGTTGATGATAATGCAACCCTGGAGATGGAAACTAGATATTTCAAAGTTTCAGACTTTAAAAATTAGATACAATTTCCCAAAAATGTTAACCAAGTAACTTTTTCAAATATTTCTTTCAAAAAATTAACAAAAATTAGCAAGGTTTATATTACAGAATTAAGTATTAAGCACATACCATCAAAAGGATTCCGGAATATTTTGGCTGATGCTGCCAATACTTTTCTTAATGCTTTGTGAAGTTCCTTCCTTGCCTGGTATGTGATACCTGAATGAAATTAATTATAGATTTAATAAAAATTAAGCATTTTTAAAATTTTATGCACAATAATAAGACATTACTATTAATTATAATTAATAAGACATTAAAGAAAAATATACAAATTATTCTCCAATAAACCTCATTTAATGTAAAGGACTGTAATTTTTCTATTTTATTCACTTCATAGTCTATTCAATAAATATGTATTACATGCCTGTATATGCAAAGCACTATGCTAACCAACACAAAGAAGAAATAAAAGTCACTGTCTTCAAGGAGCTTATGGTCTAATTCTTTTCACACAACTATCATTAATGCCAACTGGAATCACACATTAGAGGACATATGGCTACCGGCTCAAAATTAAGACAGATTCCCAAAATCTAGAGAAAAGTTAATGAGAATTTCCACACCAAACACAGGATTTACGGTCTACAAAAAGGTTTCCTGGAAGTAATACATACTACATTGTGATTTATAGATAGTTAACTGATGAAATTTAAGCAGTCAGTACAGGAGGCTGTCAGCTTCAACTAGGGAACATTGCCAGAATTTGGAGTCAGGCAAGAAGAATCAACATAAAAGAGATGAAATTAGCACCTAAGAAATAATTTATAACTATTTTAGCAAAGAGATGAGGATGTTTCATAAATTTACTAAGAAGATATCAATACATCAGTGACCTATGATTCTCTCAGTGTGGGAATTCTTTCCATCATTGCAGAATTCAGGCCATCTATCGCCTAAGCTTTTTTTTTTTTTAAAGGACTGGGTCTCCTCATCTTGACCACATTGGACATAGTGGGGCTATTTACAAGTCCAATTCCACTACTGATTGTCAGGGGAACTTAGACTTGCTCCATTTCTGACCTAGGCCAGTTTGTCACTTCTTAGGCAAATTGGTGGCCCTACATTGGGACTCATCATATTAATGCTGAACTTAGTTCAGATACCTGAATGGCATAGCCCACTGTACCTCAGAACTCCCCAGCTCAAGAGATCCCCCAGTCTCCTCCTCCAAGGTAGCTGGTATTACGGGTAGGAACAACCATGGTTGACTACAACCTAAAATTTTAAGAGATTTTTGCCTGAGGTACCAAGACTTGCCCATGATCACACTGCTATTAAGTAGAAAAGCACAGGTCTTCCTGACTCCAAATCCAGCATCCTACCTACTATGTCATGTTGCCTTTCAAAATGTCTAAGGAAATACTGAACAAAATTATGGGTTTTTTTGAAAAATAAACTCTCACCTAAAGTGAGATAACTGTAACCTAATGAATTTTAATATGTCACAACAAGAGGATAGTAGTTCACATGGTAGCTCTAAGGGAAAAGACATAGATTGAAAATTTATCAGGGTTTCAACAATTCAACATTGTTTAGGGAGCACAGTACAGAGGAAGAAATACTCAATTTGGAGGTAGGGGAGCTCAGTTTGAATCTCTGCCATCACCCACTGCGTATGTTGCCTTCAACAAGAGACTTGACCTCTATGGAATTGTCTTCCTCATTTCAGAATCAGACTAAATGGTCTCTAAAGTCCTTTCCAGTTCTAAATTTATCACCCCAAGTGTTTCAATTTATACTATAGTTAAGTCAATATACATCCAAGTTCTAATTTCAAAAACTATCTGTATATTTTTTCAAGGAAGGCAATTAACTAAATGTAAGTTATTAAAAGGGAGCCAGTCTCTTCATATGCTCCTCCAAATAAAGAAAAGCCCACATTGTAAAAGCCACAAATGGAAGAAAAATGACTACAAAAATAGACTAAAAAACCCCCCAAACTTTTAAAATTAACAAAACAGTGCTAATTAAAAAAAAAAACTACAAACCAACTGAAATCAGCTAAAATGCCAGAGATGGAATAAGAAAACAACAAAAGGTGTAAAAGACATCCTCAAATGGGTAAATTACATATTTAAAAACTTAAGCAAGAATTATCATTAGTATAGAAATCAATGAAAGGTAATGTGACATAGTAGAAAGCAAGACTCAGTCAAAAAACCCTGTGTTCAAAGTCTATCTCTGAAACAAGATGGTGCATGACCCTGGATAAGTCACTTAAACTTCTTGTCCTAGGCAGCAATCCAAGTCTTTAAACTGCAGAGAAGCAAGTAAGTAGATAACCAAATAGGAGTGAATATTACCATCTACTGCAGCAGACATTATCCTAAAGTTAACATAGGTACTTCACTACGCTATTTAATTTTTTTAAAATCTCTTTAAAATACTTAAATTCTTTTATCCCAGTGTTCTATATCCAACCAAGAATATTTCTGACTACCAAATTAAGATTACTAGTACCTTGACATTTGGAAGGCTACCACTGACAACAATACTCTAATTTTCATGACATTGATATCTTCCATTGTGCTTAATAAATTGGAATTTTAATTTAGAAATCAGTGTCCTGTGAATTTGGTTATTGTAAATCAATTCCAAGAGCCTGATCATCACTGGGTAAACCAATAAAATCAAATTTCCAGACATTATCCTGGGATCTAGACTCAATCAGATATCTTGTCTTCATTATTCATAAGGGAGTCACATATTTGGGGTAAAGGTAAAAGATTCAAATTTTGGCCCTTAGTCATTTTCTAAGAAGATAGTCCTATAAGTGATATTCCCTTAGAATAAGCAGTTCATCCAAAACACAGCACCGATTCCTATTAAAAACACTAGACAAAGGGGCGGCTAGGTGGCACAGTGAGTAAGAGCGCCAGCCCCGGAGTTGGGAGGACCCAAGATCGGTTCCAGCCTCAGATACTTAACACCCACACAAAAAAAAACTGGCCGTGTAACCTTGGGCAAGTGACTTAACCCCAACTGCTTTATAAAAACAAAAAACCACTAGAGAACATAAGAATAAATAGAGCTTTCCTTAAAATAAGTAGTATCTAATTTCTTTTTTGGGGAGGTGGGGGGGCCAAGATAATCAAGGTTAACTGATTTGCCCAGGGTCATAGTGTCAAGTGTCTGAGGCCTCATTTGAACTTAGGTCCCACTGACTTCTAGGCCATTACTCTATCCACTGTACCCCCCAGTTGCCCGTAGGTAGTATCTATCTAAAACCATAAGCAAGAATGATCTATAATAGGGATAAGCCAGAAGCCCTCCCAATGAGATGAGTGGTGAAGCAAGGATACCCATTATCACCACTATTATTCAATATTCACTAGAAATATCAGCCCAATAAGAGAAGAAAAAGGAATTAGAAGAGGCTTGAGGAAATGAAACTTATCACTCTTTGCAGATGATATGATGGTATATTCAGAGAATCAACCAAAAAGCTACTTGAAATAATTAACAACTTCAGCAGAGACAGGATATGAAATAAATCCACATAAATCATCAGCATTTCTACATATTACCAACAAAGCCTACCAGCAAGAGATAGAAAGAGAAATTCCATTTAAAATAACTTCAGACAATATAAAGTACTTAGGAGTCTACTTGTCAAGATAAACCCAGGAACTATATGAACACGACTATGAAACATTTTTCAAACAGATAAAGTCAGATCTAAACAACCAGAAAGATATTAGTTTCTCATGGGGATACTGAGCCAATATAATAAAAATGAGAATTTTACCTTTATTCAGTATCATACCAAACTACCAAAAACTTATTTTATAGAGCTAGAAAAAATAATTAAATTAATCTAGAAGAACAAAAGTTCAAGAATATTAAGGAAATTAACGACCAAAAAAATATGAAGGAAGGTAGCCTAGACATACCACATCTGAAACTATGTTATAAAGTGGTAATTATCAAAACTATTACTGGCTAAGAAACAGAATGGTGGATCAGTGGAATAGATTAGGTACACAATACATAGAGGTAAATAATCATAATACTTAGTGTTTGATAAACCCAAAGACCCAAGCTCCTGAGATATGAACTCACTATCTGACAAAAACTGCTGGGGAAACTAGAAAAAATAGCAGAAACTAGGTGTTGACCAGCACCTTACACTGAGTAACAAGGTTAAAAAATGTACATGATAGGGGCAGCTAGGTAGTGCAATGAATAGAGCATCATCCCTGGAGTCAGGAGGACCAGAGTTGAAATCCGGCCTCAGACATTTAGCACAAAAATTAGCCCTGTGACCTTGGGCAAGTCACTTAACCTCAATTGCCCTCCAAAAAGCAAAAAAAAAAAAATGCATGATTTAGACATAAAGGGTGATAAGCAAATCATGAGGGTAAAGAATAGTTTGCCTGTAAGATCTATGAAAAAAAGGGAAAAGAAAGAAAGAAAAAAAAAGGAAAAAACAAGAGATAGAGAGCATTACAAAATATAAAATGGATCATTTTGAATATATTTAATTAAAAAGGTTTTGCACAAACAAAACCAATGCAACCAAGACTAGAAGGAAAGCAGAAAACTGGGAAACAATTTTTACAGCAAATATCTCTTGATAAAGGCCTCATTTCTCAAATACGTAGAGAACTGAATTTATAAGAATACAAGTCATTCTCCAATTGATAAATGGTAAAAGGATATGAACAGGCAGTTTTCTGACAAAGAAATCAAAGCTAACTATAGTCATATGAAAAAATGTTCTAAAGAACTATTGATTAGGTAATTGCAAATGAAAATAACTCTAAGGTACCACCTCACACCTATCAGTTTGGCTAATATGACAGAAAAGGAAAATGACATATGTTGGTGAGGATGTAGGAAAATTGGGACACTAATGCACTGTTGGCGGAGTTGTGAACTGATTCGACCATTTTGGAGAGTAATTTAGAACTATGCCCAAATCAAACTGTACATACCCTTTAATGCAACAATATCACTATTAGATCTGTATCCCAAAGAGATTAAAAAAAAAAGGCGGGGGGAGGACCTACTTGTACAAAAACATTTATAGTAGCTCTTTTTATGGTGGCAAAGAATTAAAAATTGAGGGGATGCCCATCGATTGAGAAATGGCTGAACAAGTTGTGGTATATGAATATAATGGAATACTATTGTGCTATAAAAAATGATGTGGTAGATTGCAGAAAAAACATGGAAAGACTTACATGAACTGATACAAAGTGAAATAAGCAGAACCAGAAGAATACTATACACAGTAACAGCAACACTGTACAATAATCAACTATGAATGACTTAACTATTCTCAGCAATACAATGATC
Source organism: Petaurus breviceps papuanus (assembly GCF_028583685.1). NCBI lineage: Eukaryota > Metazoa > Chordata > Mammalia > Diprotodontia > Petauridae > Petaurus > Petaurus breviceps. The sequence goes on from NW_027187349.1 coordinate 1,476,950, forward strand.
CAAGACAGTTCCAAAGGACTCATGATGAAAAATGCTAATCACATCCTAAGAAAGAACTGATATTGTCTGAATACAGACCAAAGGATCCTATTTTACTTTTTTTTTTAATTATTTTCTTCTAATTATCTTCTTTCACAACATAACTAATATGGAAATATGTTTTCCATGATTGCTCACATATAACCTATATTACACTGCTTACTGTCTTGGGGAGGACAGAGGTGAGGAAGGAAAGGAGAAAATTAGAACGCACAAAAATTTTTTAAATGAATTTTCAAATTCTTCTTTATATGTAATTGGAAAAAATAAAATACTACCTAAAAAAAGAATACACAGCTCATCTTTCACATGTGAATTAACTCTTTAAACTACCATTTCATTAAAATCCTGGAAGGCATCCTATAAAATGCCTCAGCAAAGCAGTATATTTGATATACTGGTAAATGTTTAACAACTCTCCAAAGAGAAACTGGAGGAAGGAGTGCACACAACACACTTTTAAGATCAATCTTAATACTGCTTAATACTACTATGCTATAAGAAATAAGTTCATTAATTTTTAGAAAAACATGGAGAGACCTGCACAAAATAATGAAAAGTGAAATGAGTAGAACCAAGAAAACACTATATATAATAACAATAATATTGTTTTAAGAATAACTTTGATGGTAAAGAACTGGAAATTGTGGGGATGCCCATCAATTGGGGAATGGTTAAACAAGTTATGGTATACATCCATGATAGAATACTCTGCTATAAGATATGATGAGCTCGATGATTTTAGAAAAATATGGAAAGACTTGCACAAAATAACGAAGAGCGAAATGAGCAGAATCAAGAAAACAGTGTCATATGTAATTATAGCAATACTGCTTTAAGAACAACTTTGAGCAACCAGGTCATTCTAACTATTATTAATACCCAAATTAACTACAAAGATCCTATGAAGGAAGATGCTATCTGCATCCAGAGAAAGAACTCATATATACAAACATATGTGTGTGTATATATACGTGTGTGTGTGTGTGTGTGTGTGTGTGTGTGTGTGTGTGTGTAGTATCTAATGCCAACCATGGGAGGGGAGACAGGAAGAGAAAGGAAAAAAAAAAAGAAATGTGTAGGATAACAATTATATATTTAAAAGGAATAGCAAGTTGTACATAATAGATTTGCAATTTCACATTCAATCATCTATTTTTATTCTACTATGTTATGGAAAAGCTTGCTTTATTTCATAAATAAAATTTTTTTAAATTAATCTTTAATTTTTTAATTTATTAAATTAAATTAATTATAATTTGTAATTTAATTTATAAATTAATTTAATTAATTAAAAAAATACATTTTCTCCATCACTTCCTTAAGTCTAGACCATCAACAAAACAATAAATCAAGTCCTGATCTCTGGCGTTTCCAAGGTGCTAAGGTTCACAATGAAAATTTAAGAATCAGTTCTCTCCAGCCTACTTGAGATGGCTCCAGCACACCAATGGGTGTAGTGAACAGAAGGTCGGCCTCAGTCAGGAAGACCTGGGTTCATCATATTCTCAGAGACATAATGGCTGTCTGACCCTGAGCAAGTTACTTAAGTTCTCAGTGCCCCTGGGCAACTTTCTTAAACCATAACCTGCACAGGTAAGGGCAGCTTTCTATGAAGGATTCCCTACACCAAAATAATCAATCCTAGGAGGTCTGAACAAAATAAAAATAAAACTATATGATATAAATGAAGAGTTAATTCACATCTTATTGTCTTTCCAACATTTAGCAAATAATTTCTCATCTCAGTAAACTAATCTTAACATGAACAACTATAGCTATGCAAGTTAATATAGTTTTAAAAGTACATCTAGTAGGTAAGGAATTAAGAATTTAGATGAATAAGTCCAAAAAGGTAGAGAGTCTAAAATTTACTTAAGATTTTCTTTGAAACATATTTTGAACTTTCATTTAAATCTGGAGGGCTCAAAAGCATCTGCAAAGTGTATTCAATTTCCCTATCCTAAGCTGACCCTATGAGCAAAACTCTTCCTTGTCCCCTATTTCAGGATGAGAAGAAACAATTATTTCTCAGTCTGAAGCACCATCCTAACTTAAGCTGCCCTTTCTGGCTAAAATTAATATGTGTAGAATTTGCACCTTTTCCATATTAGAAGTGGAGAAGAGTTTTTTCTTGGTTCTAAACTGCACAGAACAAATATAATGAGCTCTTTTCAATACAGGTTTTGAAAGCAAAGGTTAGATAACATTGATAAGTCATCCTAGTGTATTTATTTGTAAATCATCATTCTTCAAAAAGTCTCTAAATTTAACTCAATCGTTACCTTACATTTCCCAGAAAGGCTATTATAATACTGATTTTAAAGTACTTTAAGGGGGGGCTAGGTGGCAGAATGAATAGAGCACTTGGCCCTGGAGTCCAGACGACCTGAGTTCATATCCGGCCTCAGACACTTAATACTTGCTAGTTGTCTGACCTTGGGCAAGTCACTTAACCCCAACTGCCCTACCTTCCCCCCTCCAAAAAGAAAAAAAAATATTTTAAACACAAACACACTTTTCCCATAAACTTACCTTGATGTTCTCTTTTAGCTAAAGAAACAGCATCTAAATATATATATGATTTCAATTTTTCCTTTTCGACTACTTGGGTATCTAGTGTCAGAGACTTCTTCAAGGCCAGAACTTCATAGGTAATAAATAAAGAACCTCTTTAAAAGATAACAAAAACAAAATCTAATGTAAACTTGGTATCTAAGCATAAAAAAGCTATACTTTTTGAGATGGCATTTAAATCAATTTTTAACATTGTTTGTTATGCATCTAAGAACTAAGTGTACATCTACTGTTTAAAGCCCAACCAGAATAGGCTCAGAATTTAAATCCCATCTTCTATTGCTTCAGTCTTGCTCCTAAATTTCTATACCTACCTTAAGGATGAGGCAGACAGGCATGCCAAGTGGCTTCATGGAACCAAAGATCAAAAGTGAAAAGGGACCTCAGTGGCCATTCAGTCTAAACACTAGATAAGGAGGTTAGATAATCTGCCCCAGATGATATATGTAATATCAGAGGTGAGGTGTGAAGACAGGTTCAGCCTCCAGACCCAGAGTTCTTTCCACTAGACTATGTTGATATATTTTCCAGGAGCAAGACAGTCAGTGAAGATTCCACAAAAGAACTTTATGTTCTGTTGGGGTTCCTGACTAGGCCACTAAAAATGTTAAATTGGTTGCCTTCTAATCTGTATTTCTTCCCAAGAAAAACAAGATGCTTAACAAACGATTCCGTTTATTTTTGCTATACTCCTAAATAAAACACCTTTCCAAGGTCCTGTCCTTTGCCTCAGAATAAGGCAAGGAAAAATAAATATTAAGTCGACTTTTTGCCTAATATTTACATGCCATATTCCTAAGTATAACAAAAGAAAGCACTTTAGTCAGATATAAAATTCTTATTGCCATTACTTTCAGCTTGTAAGATAGGGTTATGTTAGTTAAAAAAGTAATATCAAAAAGATGCTAAATGTAGCATATAACTAAAACTTTAATGCATTAAAGCTCATTATTTATGTGAATTACTTCTACAGAAAACAATGATTTAAAATACTAGTATAAGTAAACATCAATGTGTTGTTGTTAATATTTACCCTAGAATAAGTGGTCCAGTAAATTTTATAATATTTCCTTTAAAAAGAAGAAGAAAAAAAGATAATTAACACTTACAAAAACTTGACTGAACACAAGCAGAAGTACGACTTTCTATCAATATTGGATCTAAATGAGTAAAGATTTCTGCCATCTTCCCCTAATAGCGCTGACCTCATCAGCACAGTCTCCTAATCTTTAACCCACAGTCTAATTTATTGCTCTACACAGTAGATACATGTGTCTAATATATCCACATATTCTATTCTTACCCACACAGCAATTCCTCATCTTCTCTTTACCACCATCCTGCTAAATACTCTTGGATTCACATCCTCAAATAAGAACTATAAAAGCTTAGAATTAGAAGGAACTTTAGAGGTCATCTATTCCACTCTCCTACCCAACACTGAAAATCTCTTCAATAAGATCCCCAACAAAGTCGGAAGGAGTATGGCTTGGCAAATGTCCAAGCAGCTCTGCAATGATGAAGTGGTAGAAGACAATTGGAAGTAGGTGGGAAAAACCTGGGACCCCCCCACCTTCTCTCCAGTCCTGTTACCATGAAACCCTTTGTGTGCCAGGGCTGCATTGGGAAGAGCAGTTTTCCTGGCATCCAAACCTGAGTACAAAATAATTTTTCCCATAGATAGAATATTTGAAATAGAGGTTAGGATATATAGTATTATTCAGATACATTAAAGTTACATGAACTTTTGTGAAAATTCTAATCATTTTGCACAGTATTATTTCTATGTGGAATTGTACTGTATTCCAAATTGCTTACAAAGCAAACATTCAGAATTTGAGGACTGGCTGTAACCATGTAACTACATTTTCATAACTACTCACGGATATCTTTCCAGTACAGATCCCTTTTTGGAGGAGTTGTAGAGGTTCCTATCCTTCTGCAACAAATTATACAAACTGCCAAGGACATTCTGTGCAAAGAAAATAAGTGATATAGGTTATTTAATTTACACTTTGTTACCATTTCTCCTAAAACTAAAACCCAGTATTATCCTACATACAAACCCTTTTTGAATCAAGGGAGTTTGATTTTTCTGGACTAGGGAAAAAAAACCACCTTAATAAAACAAGTTTGTTTTTCCTCAAGCATTCATTCTTCTGAAAAAAAAAATGCCTTATTTAATTGTCAGACTTCCTAGAATAATAGCTTATTTTCTAGCACTGTCTTCTACAAATTGTCTTTATTTGTGAGATACCAAGCAAAGACAGGAGGCAGAGTCAAGCTTGTGGAGTAGCAGGAAGCAATTGCAACCAGCTCCCCCACAAAACTCCTCCAAACAGATGTAGAATATGCATTGGACCAAAATTTGATGAAGAGATCCAAGAAAAAGTCACAGTGAGTTATTTTTCCAACCCAAATCGGCATATGAAGACAGACAAGACAGGCCTGCAGATCTGCAGAACAAGTCAAAAGACATTAGAAAATATAAAGTATCTTATCGTAAAAATAACTGACCTGGAAAACAGATCAAAGAGGAAAAACTTAAGAATCACTGAACTTCCAGGCCATGACCAAAGTTGAGATATATCTTTCAAGAAATCATAAAACTGCACAGATATCTTAAAACCAGAAGGGAAATTGCAAACAGAATCCCCAAATCATCTCCTGAAAAAAGACCCAAAATGAAAACTACCAGAAAAATTATAGTCAAAACAAAGTAAAAATACTGTAAACAGTCACAAAGAAAGAGTTCAAATACTAAGAACCACAATCAGGATCATATGTCATTTAGAAACTAACAAAATAAAGGAGTAGAAAGCTTAGAATACCATATTCTAGAAGGCAAAGGATAAAGGCCTACTACCAAGAACTCACCCAGTAAAACTGGGTATAATTCTAAAGAGGGAACAATGGATTTTTAATGAGATTAAGGACTTCCTAGCATTCCTGATGAAAAAATCAGAACTGTACAGAAACTCTGAAGTACAAACTTAGGAGAGTAAAGAGAAACATAAAAAAGTAAACATGAGCAAATAATCATAATGAACCAAAGATAAATTATTTACATTCTAATATAGGGAGATGATATGTATTCCCTGTAAACCTTATCATAGTCAGGGTTCATGGAGGGAGTCTAATTAGACAGAAGGCTCAGGAGTGGTTTTATTAAATCTTAATGATCTTAAAAGAAGAATGGAAAGGGAGAGGAAGAAGAAAACACTAATAGAAAAGAAAAAGGGAGAGCAACAGTGGAGAGTGGGATAATGAGTAAATAAGGGAGAGGTAGAAAGAATGCCTAGCAGCTATGAGGGCCCAATTAAGGTTGTGTGACATATCTGTAGAGGATCTAGTCAGATGTTCTCCATCTTTTGATCAGCAGAAGCAAAAGCAGTGGATGGTGGGACTCAACCAAGGCTAAGGTTTGCCAGGGCACCACTGACAATATAAGGGCACCAGGAACTCAAGAAAAGAGGACAATGTAGAGTTAAACTGGTTCCACAAGGACTCAACAAGGGGAAAAGAGGAGACAGTGGCTAGTGTAGATGGTCTGGGAGAGAACTAAAAGTTGAGGGACTGGAGGTCAAGGTGTAGATGAAAAGCAGGGTTTGGAAAAGGAAGGCCAAGGGAGAGGCCTTCTCCAAAAGACTATGGTCACAAAAGGAGATTTCAGAATTCCTGAACATGGAGGTGATACATTTGTGGGTGATGGCAAGACTAAGGGTATGTCTATCTTTGTATGTAGCTGAGGTAGGGTGGAAGAGTAGGTCAAGGGAAGTTAGTAGTTTGAGGACATATACATATGCTGAAATCCCCTCGCATGGGGGTAAGAGTTGGGGAGGAGAAAAACTCTAAGCCATGAACTGAACTTGCTGAAGAAGGGAAGTGACTTGAGTAATTAGGATAAAAATCTGATCAGCTTACTACTTGAGATAGTCAATGTACTTGATATATATATATATATGTATATATATATATATATAAAACAAAGGGAAAGAGTGAACTACCACTTTGAATTGAATTTTTAAAGTTATCTTTTACACAGAGAAAATTAATGCCTCTCTTCTAGTTCTGGTAAAGCTTTCCTTAGCCTTTTTTCAACTTACGATGTTTCAATACTGTTTCAATTAATTATCAAAAATAAAACAAATCCAAAATTAATAGAGCAAATGAATAAAAGGGTCTAATTTTCTAAAATATTAAATTAATAAAGGGGTGGTAGGCCAAGATACACATATGTTCAACAAACCATGCACTCAACACCTGACACAATACTTCAAGGTACTATGTTAGGAGATACAAGAGATCCAAAACTCAATAGTCCCAGAGCTAGTCCCAAAACTCAATAATTCCACAAAAAGATTGCTCACAAGATAGTTTTTGTACTTTTCTTATGAGATTTTGTTATAATACTGTGGAAGTGAAGAGATGGAAATGATTTTTCCACCTGGGACGATCAGGAAATATGCTTTGACTCTTGGAAGTATGGTATAATTTGAACAGATGAAGATAGAAAGATATTCCAGTCAGAGGCCTTAAATATAATCAGAGGGAAAGTGATAGCTAGGCAAGAGGCATGTTCAAGGAACAGAAAGACTAGGCTAATTTGACTGGTACACTAAATACAGAAAGAAGAATAAAAGATAAAAATTAGAAAGGCAGTTGGATTTAAAAAGTGGAAAACTGTGACAGACTGAACTGAACTTTTATTCAGTATGTAATGGGTAGTCATTTAAGTTTTTTGATCAAGTGAGCAGAGTATATGATTCCAGTTATATTTAAAGGATTATTTCCCTGGTAGGAGTATGCAGGACAGATTGGGAGGGAAAACACAGTGAACAGCACATTGTAAGTACTTAATGTTTGACTGATTGACTGATGGAAGAGCCTAGAATCATATAGGAGGCTACCACAATAATTCAGGAAGAACAGGAAGAGAAGGAATGGAGAAGTAAACAATCAATAATATTTGGCAATGTATTAGACTAAGTAACGGAACAGGGGAAGGAATCAAGGATGTCTGAGCTTTGAAGTTGATTGGGAAGATGGGAGGACCAATAATAAAAATAGAGAAATCAGAAGATGAGAGGGATTTTTATGGGAGAAGACACCCAAACACAACAATTACAGCTAAAACAGAAAACATAGGTCACCTACTTCTTGCTAAATGATTTTAGCAAAATTACTTTGTGTTTCACAAATACTAGAAAATAAGAACATAACTTTATGAATCATTATATGTATACACTGAATGTTTATGTGTTCATTTTTCATAATTATCTCTAAATTTCACATGTCCTACCAAACAAAACTTAGCCTAAAAGCTTCCCTGGCATGGCTCCACTGCTGACTACAATTATGTAATAATTTGTAGTTAAAGAATAGAAGGCCTCTGATACCAGTAAAGTCCTGAATGGCATGCATTATATTTACTGTACTGTTTTCATCTCCAGCCTTCCGTACCACTTAGTACAGTACTCTAGCCTTGGTTATAATCAATAAATGCTGCCCAATGACCCTAAAGACTACTGGCAAATAAAATCACATTTCATGGGAAACGGATGAAAGCTCTAAGCCTTGGATCTTTTTTTTTTTTTAATGGTCAATGACTTATCTAGGTCAACAAATGATCTTTCAACTCTTACAAGATTTGGATCATTTCAATTTTTAATGATTCCTCTCAGCTTTCTTTTCTGACTTATCAGGCTCTGTGCTAAACCCTCTACTCTTTTCTCTCCATATTCCCTCACTTGAAGCCCTAATCAGCTGCCATGGGCTCCATTACCATCTCTATGCAGATGACATCTAAAACTACCTTACTGGACATTTCAAACTGAATGCTCATAGGCATCTCAAATTCAACATACCCCAAATAGAATTCATTCTTTCTACCTCAACCCACCTCTCTTACAAACCACTACAGGAGGGCTGTTTCAATTTTGTCTTTGCATTCCAATCAATTAGCAGAGTACTCGGCACATATGGACTTAATGTTTAGTGAATGACCGACAGGTTAAATGACTTGCCCTGGGTCACAGAGGTTAGTGTATTTGTATTAGAGACAAGTGGTGACCTGGGAAAAAAGAGAGAGACTGGGAAAGAGACAGAGAGGAGGAGGAGGAGAGAGAAAAAAACAGAGGAAGAAAAGAGAAAGAGAGGAGACAGACAAGAGATAGGAGAGGAGGAGGGAGAGACAGAAACAGAGGCAGAGAATGAAGGAAAGACAAAGAGACATGGAGAAAAGAGAGAGACGGGGAGAGATAAGTGATGGAAAGAGAGAGAGACAGGAGGGGAAGAGACAGAGAACAGAGACAGAGTGGGGAGAAAAAGGAGACAGATGGAAGAGGAAGAGAAATATAAGAGAGAAAAAAACAAAAGTGGGAGGGGAGAGACAGAGAAAGAGAAAATCAGAAACAGAGACAGGGAAAGAGACAAACAATAGATAAAAAGAGACAGAACCAGGAGGGGGAAAAGAAAGGAGAGAAACAAAGAAAGAGGAGAGGTGAAATAAGAAACAGAAGAGGGGAGAGACAGACAAGCGACAGAAAAATAAAGATAAGGAATAGAAAGGGGGGAAGAGAGGGAGGACTGCAGTAAAGTGTGAGGGAAGAAATCAGATTGCACGGGAATAAGTGAGAGGGAAGCGAGAAAATGGTGCAACAAGTGTAGACAGCTTTCTTCTAGAAGGCTGGCTCTAAGGAGCTCTACAGATGGAGGACACTGCGGAAGGTACCCACGACCCACATCAAAAGGAAGCAAAGGAAAGCAGGCAAAGGCGCAAGCGCATACAAACACACAGAAACACACACTCACCAGCGCACAGCTGAACATGCCACGCCCCCCAGCCGAAGCAGTCAGTGGTTAAGGGCAGGGCAGAGCAGGGCAGGGCCAGCCTCAGGGAGGCAGTTGGGTAGCCCGCGCCGCTTCTCAAACGGACGTGCTCCGGAAGCCCCGCTCCATCCCGCCCCCACATAACCCGCTCCAAGCCTCCTCTGACCCCCCCAGGCCCCTGCTGAACCACAGCTGACGCCCTTCCTCACCCTTCCCCCTCTCCCCGCGTACCTGGCGGCGGCTCGCGGATCGTTCCCGCCCCCAGCTGAACTGGACCTGGTGGGGGCGGGGGAAGGGAGAGGAAGAGGATAGGGGGAAAGACCCACCCCCGATCTACTCGAGGGGCCCCGGCGCCCTCCGTCACCGGCGCGGGCACGTGACCCCGCCCTCCGCTCCTCCCACGGGCACAGCCCCGCCCCCTTCGCGTAACCTCCCCGACCCGACGCAGGGGCCTACGGCGCAGGCGCAGTCTGCTGATCATTCAGGTGAGCCGTAGCTGGGCCCTGGCTGGTTCGAGGTGCGTCGCTAGGGTTAGGGGTGATGGGCTAGAGTTTGTGGGCGCTGCAGCTACCGGACCCGAAGGTGAAAGGAGTAGGCCTGGGAATGTCCGAGTGATAGCTAGGCCAAGGATATCCCCTCCTCTCCCTGCCGCTCTCTCTTCCTCAGAGGCTGCAGAGCGAAGGGACGACCTGGTTCCCCCCCCCCCTCCCCTCCGCCGCAGGATCTCGGGTCTTCGGCGGCTTGGGTGCCCAGAGCTGGGCCCGGGGGTGTGAATAATAACAGTCAGTAATAAGAACCAATTTTTATATAGCTCTCTAAGGTTTGCCAAGCGCTTTTCTTTGATGGCTCTCGCTTAAAGCAGCTTCCTTCTGCTGCGGCGAACCTTCCCCCCACCCCCTTTTTGTGACTTACTTTACCCACTCGTGGATTCGTAAGTGATTGAGTACGTCCTACCCCGATCTAACTTAGACGTCCCAAGAGCATGTCTTCATCCCTAGATTTGTGCAGGTGGCCAAGTGCCAACAAATACTGTGGCTCTGGACTGTGTTAAAAAAAAAAAAAAAAAGCTAGAGTACCTGACTATCCCTAATAGTAAAATTTTCTTTCTGTTCAAAATGCCCGGGCCTGTACTAGAATGAGTATTTAGAATTTTGTTGTGTTCCAAATATTTAATGTGTGCAAATTGGTGAAAAAAGCTGTACTAGATGATAGCTTAAATGTTAAGGGAAAGTTAATGATGACAACCTAGCTGTATTTTCTTTGTAAATATGCTTTATTGTCTTTAAATCAGAAGTGTTGAAAGTGACTTTTTGTGGATTTTAAGTATTAATACCATCACTTTTATTATCCTTACGTTTCTTGTGTGTTCTCTAATATCAAGATCTTTTGGTGAAATGTTAAAATTGATTATTGAAATTGATTTTTTTAAATTTTAGTTCACTTCATCCCTTTTGTTGCCATCAGTGACAGCATTTGACCCTTCTAACTTGGAGAAAATGGTGAATGTCTTGAAAGGAGTGCTCATAGAATGGTTAGTAGTTTGAGCATTTTTTCACTTATGAATGCTAATTTTCTCTCTTGCCTTTTTTGTTCCTGCCCAGCCTACTAGAACAGTTTACTCATTTATAAAATTAGATGGTCTGACTCAGTGATAATCTAAGGCCACTTCCTGCTCTTTGAGATTTTATGATTCTAAATCCCACATCTTCAGTGAAACTTTCCCTCACTATTCCAGGCCCTTTTAGTCTTCCATTAAACCACCATTGAACTTAGATGTTCTATCCTCTGGTTTGGTACTTAGAATCATACATTTTGTATTTTACGTTATTTTATTTTATTTTGCCGGGGAGAGGGCAGGGCAGTTGAAGTTAAGTGACTTGCCTTAGGTCACATGGCTAGCAATTGTTAAGTGCCTGAGGCTGAATTTGAACTCAGGTCCTTCTCATGCCAGGGCTGATACCATATTCACTTGTGCCACCTAGCCGCCTGAAATCATAACATTTTTAGAAGAAGTAGGACTACCAAGTTGATACTTTTCCTTTTCCCCTGCTAAACTGTTGACTCTTTGAGGAACTATGCTTTATAGTTCTCTCTACTTAACAGCAACTACCAAGTGCAAGGCACCATGGGGACACTAGTATAAAATAAGTCTCTGCCCTCAAAGAGTTCCCATTATAGGTCAAAGTAAAATAGAGTAGCCTCATTTTTTACCAATGTTAGTTCATATAGAGAAATGAAAGATCTTTGAAAATACAATTGTATGCCTTTCTTTTTTAACTTGGGCCAATTATACCTCTTTTTAGAGTGTCTTGCAAGTTTATGTTGATACTTGTGTAAATTACTTGATTGTGTATTCAGTAATTCAAAATTCACATTATATGTAGCCATGTTCCCTAATCGACCTGATGCATTTACAGGATGAGAGTCTTGGGTTTGGATTGTATTGGTTTCTGAAGAGTGTAGACACTTTCCTGTATATTCTTTAGGTCTCTTTTTTAAAGACTAGTGATAGTTTCATGGGTTGAGGATGAAAACAGGCTTTGTCTTTTAAATAGCATTGGGGATTAATTTCTTTGTCACTAGATTGTTTCTGGTGAGCCACCACTACAGCCATTCAATCTCTTCTCTATAAATGAGAGTAGTTGTTTCAGTTGTCTGCCTCTTCATGACCCCATTTGGGACTTTCTTGGCAAAGATACTGGAGTGCTTTGCCATTTTCTTCTCCATCTCATTTTACAGATGAGGAAACTGGGTTAAGTGACTTGCCCAAGGTCACACAGCTAGTAAATATTAGAGATAGGATTTGAACCCACATCTTCTCAATTAATGGTCTTTTAATTGTGCCAGCCTTGAATGGAAGCTTTAAAAAAAAAAGATACAAGTGGTAGGACATATTGATGAAGATATCTCGATTATGCAAATACTTTACTCAACTTATTTCTCAGACACAAAGAACGCTATTCAATTCAAAGTATTCAGGTAACTTTCTGAAGTGAGAAGTAGAAAATGCTTGACAATTAAAAGATCTCATTACTTTCTTAAAGGGTAAGATTAGCAGTACATTGAGAAAATTATGAAAAGATCTTCTGTGTGCCTAGACATACCACTTTCTAATTCTTTTTTTGGAGGGGGAGGGCAGATCAGTTGAGGTTAAGTGACTTGCCCAAAGTCACACAGCTAGTTTAGTGTTAAATGTCTGAAGCCATATTTGAACTCAGGTCCTCCTGACTCCAGGGCTGGTGCTCTATCCACTGCACTACTTAGCTGCCCCAGACAAACCACTTTCTAGTTTTAGCTTCTTGGGTATATTTGGGCTATCTAGGAAAAAAAAGCTTACATTTCCTACATACACATCCTCATCAACACTCACTACAATCTAATTTCCATCATTCAACAACCACTTTAATCCCCACCACTCTACTGAAACCGCTCTCCCCAAAGCCACCAGTAATTTCCCAGTTAATAAATTCAATAGTTGTTTCTCAGTCCTCATCCTTGACTTTTCTATAGCATTTGACACTGTTCATCACCCTCATCCTTCTTGATATTATTATCCCTTTTGACTCCTTTGGTTCTATTTTGTCCTACCTTTTTGGGTATTTCTTTTGTCTCTTTCCCAGGGTGTTCTTCCTACCTGGCAAGTGTGAATTTCCCCTATTATTATGTCCTTTCTTCTCTTCTAACCCTGTATTCTATCCCTATTGGTATTTATTTCTGAGGCTTGTTACTATCTCAGATGACTTTCAGCTGTTTCCAGCTCCAACCCTGCATTTCAGACTGTTCTCTGGATGTATCCACTCTTGTCTGTGCTCAACTCAACAGCATGCCTCAGCTGAACTCATTTTCATCTCCCAAAACCCACCTCTCTTCCTTAACTAAGTTTCCTTTTTCTATTGATCCTCCCATCAGTCATTTAAGTCCTCAACCTCTGAATCATCTTTATTTCCATTCATCCCCCATAATCTAGTCAGTTGCCAAGTCTTATTCTGTTTGTACAACATTTCACATCCATCCCTTTTTCTTTCCTACCAACCCTTATTACTTCTCACCTGGAATATTGTAGCTCCTTCTAACTTGTCTCCTTGTCTCCAGTTTCTCCCCTACAATACATCCTTTATACTACTGGGAAAGCAATCTTCCTAATGCATAGATCAGATCTTGGTACTTCTCTGCTCAAAAATCTTCACAGGTCCGGCCAGATAGCACAGCGAGTAAGAGTACCAGCTCCAGTGTCTGCATGACCTGGAGATCGAATCCCGGGCTTAGACACTTAGCACCCACCCAGAAACACCTGGCTGTGTAACCTTGAGCAAGTTACTTAACCCCAATTGCTTAGGGGTGGCCAGGTGGCTCAGTGAGTAAGATCACCAGCTCCAGTGTTGGGATGACCTGGATTGAATCCTGGGCTCAGATACTCAGCACCACACCCAGAAATAACTGGCCATGTAACCTTGAGCAAGTTACTTAACCCCGATTGCTTAAAAAAAAAATCTTCACTGGTTATATTACCTATGGAAAAAAATACAGATACCTTTACTTGGCATCCCAGGCTCTCCATAACTAGATTTTAACCTAGCTTTCCAGTCCTTTTTTTTTTTTCCACACTATACCTCTTCACAAATTTTATATTCTGCCAATTTCAGAGTCCTTGTCTCTTGGGCTTTGCTTGTTTTTTTCCAACTTCTGTTGGATACTCACTTCTGGAACCTGGAATGAACTTTAGCTTCACAGATTAAAATCCTTCTTTTCAAAGCAAAAATTGGGTGACACCTCCAGGCTGCATTCCTTGGCTTCTCCCCTAATGCTCAACAATTCTCTTCACCACAAATTTCTCATACCCTTTTAACTATCGTGTGTGTGTGTGTGTGTGTGTGTGTATTCTATATATGTATATATCCTATGTACTTCTAAATATTTCTGTTCTAACATAGTGTAGCTATGTGTATCTCTTCTCCGTGTATACATTTGAGAACAGAGAATGTTATTTTTTTCCATCTGTGGTATCCCCTAATATTATTGCAGTGCCACAGTAGACACATAATAAATGTTTGTTGAGTTGTATTTATTCAGATGAGAAAATGTGTAGATAAGAGTCCATATGCCCAATTAACTCCAAGCACTAATGTGTTTTGGTGACTGTTATTATTGAGGATAAATTGAAATAATATCTGTGAAAGCACTTTTTAATAGTTAAAAAAAAAAACCACAGTGTATATATAATGCTATTGGAGCTACCAACATGTTATACTGTTTACATTTTGCTATTTTTTGTGTTCTTATTTTGTTCTTAACCCCATGTCTCATTTTTTAATCATAGATTTAGAACTACACTTTTCCAATCCCTTAAGATACTGACAAACATAGTGTTTCATGCTGTGTTGCAAAGTTCACCTGAGGCTTTGTAAGTTCTAAGTGCCTTTTTAAAAAAATTTTCAAAAAACATTATTTTGAGAACTGAGAAAATTATAGGAGTGAAGAGTGTGGACCAAGGTTAACTCCTGAACAGTAAAACTGAGGCTTTTCAACATCCTTTGGGAGATAGGAATTGATAGGAAGTAACAAATAGAGGAACAACTAAGTTCCAAAGCCCTAAGCATAGAATTTTCTTTGCTTTTTTTTTGCTGTTTTTTTTTTGTAGGGGGGAGGGCAGGGCAATTAAGTGACTTGCCCAAAGTCACATGGCTAGTTAAGTATCTGAGGCCCCATTTGAACTCAGGTCCTCCTGACTCCCAGGCCAGTGCTCTTTTCACTGCACCATCTAGCCTCCCCTAGCATAGAATTTTCTTCTTTATCCCTAGTTGAGAATCTCATTTGGATTGGATTCTTCCTATTTTCTGCCATCCCCCTGTTGCCCATAATGTGCCCCCCCTTTTTTTCTTTATATCTCTTCTGTAAAGACAAAGGCAGGAAGAGTTTTTGACTTAGACTTTTCTCTAATTGAGTGAAGGCAAATAAATGGAATAATACTATATAAATTTGAAACCTGCCTTTACTACCTATTTTCTTCCCTACAAAATTATCTCACAACTTTCTTGTTAAACCTGTTTCCTTGACCTCAGTATCATTTCTGTTTTGGGTATTAGAAATACAAGTCCCAATCAATATTCAAGTCCCCTTTTGTTGAATGTGCTTAGCTCACCTAGTTTTGTTTTTTTATGAATTGTATTTTGTGTTCAGTACCAGCACCTTTTGTTCAGACTGACTTGTTTCCAGCAGTGGATTTTCATTCTACTTTCCTCTTGCCAGAATTAAGCAATTTCAGAAACTGTGAAAAGTGTAATCTCCTAAGCAGCACAGTGTTTCAGATAAATCTTTTTTGATAATACATCAAGTTTCTAGATTTCCTTCACTTATTATGGGTGCAAATTAAAAGTTATGAAGCTCTTAGGGTCCAGAATTAATTATTATTTAATCTGTTTTTAAAATGTGCCATTTAGGTTATTGACTAGCAATTTCTAAAAATTGTTTTATCAACAAACGTGAAGATTATTATTTTGACCCCAGTAACTTTACAGCTTCTAATTTCTACTACTTGTTAGTAACCTGTGCATTTTTTTTTTTAAGCAATCGGGGTTAAGTAACTTGCTCAAGGTTACATGGCCAGGTATTTCTGGGTGGGTGCTAAGTGTCTGAGCCCTGATTCGATCCCCAGGTCATCCCGACACTGGAGCCGGTGCTCTTACTCGCTGTGCTACCTGGCCGCCCCAACCTGTGCATTTTTTAAAACTTTGACACATTTACCTGTAAAAAGTTATAAAGTTAAATCTATCTTACAAATTTTAACATTTTGAGGGGAGAATAAAAGTAAATATCATTGCTTGCTCTAAAGGTTCCATGTGTTAGAGCTCTTATAATCTATTCTGTATAACATGGCCATGGTATCTTTCGGTAATGTGTTTGTCTCCACAGTGACCCTGCTATGAAGCAGTTTCTGCTGTACCTGGATGAGTCAAATGCCCTAGGGAAGAAATTCATCATACAAGACATAGATGACACCCATGTCTTTGTACTGGCAGAGCTGGTTAACTTCCTCCAGGAGCGAGTGGGAGAGCTAATGGACCAGAATTCTTTTCCTATTACACAGAAATGAAAAGACTAGAAAATGGGATTTGACCTATCTCTGAAACTCTGAAATTGTAAACAACAAACAAAAGAACAAGATTTTTCCATCTAGCATTTTATGAGACTGCTCACATAGATAATTCAGCATTTGTTTAGTAGTGGTTAGTGCACTAACGCATATCCCCAGACTAAATGTTCCTAAGTTGTTTGGTTTCTGTTCAATCTATAGACAACATGAATAAAACTTTACTAGAATTCCCTATGATTTGAATCTTGTTTATGTATTATGGTAAAAATTTAAAATGTATTACTCTTTATACAGAATTTTAAAAATAAAGAGGGGAGGCTAGCATAATATGCTTTTGAATTATTACATCTGACCTAAATGTTTATTTTACCTACTTTTGTTATAAAACATTTCAGGAATTTAGTGTGCTATGTCTAAATATGGTAGTGAGGTGGGAGACTTCAGGAATGTTGTCTTCTGATTTCTTCAGTTGTATTTTAATTTTTTTTTTTTTTTGCCTATGTGAGAGCTATCAACTGAAAAGGATTGGTAGGAGACCATGGAGAAGGGAGATCCAAGTAGAAGTTTACTTCTCCTTCACTGCTTAACGAGCTAGGGGCAACCAAATAAGGAAGGTCTATGCTGATTTGTGACACTTTTCAGGCAAGCATCCTCATGTCTATATGGTTGGTCTAACCAGGGGTGGGGAACCTGTGGCCTCAAGGCTAGTTCTGTGAAGTTTGGATTCAGTCAAAGGGCTTCACTTAAAGACCTAGATAGGCAAATAGATTGTTAAAACTTGCCTTATCAGTTAACAGTGTGATAGTGTTTATATGACTTATGAAAATTAGTTTGAAGTAGAGGGTAGAACCGGATTGGAAGAGAAGTAAAAAAAAAAAGATATATGACTCTTTTAAAAAAATAACTGCCTGAACTTAGGAGCTTTGAAGGTGAAGGTAACAAGACGACCTCCCTGCAGGAGCAAAAACATCAGCGAAACAGAATAACTTGATTTGTGCGCCATCCTTTGTGTAAAGATTAGCTATGTTGAGAATCTAAACTGATGTAGCAGAAATAATGGTGTTGATAAAGCTTGCATGAGACTTACTTGCATGTTCCAAACAAACCCAGTTCCATGCAGTATATTTCTCCTAAGCAGAAGCATAATAAGCTTTTTAAGAGGGGAAATGCCAGTTTTATTTCTTTATGAACTCATTATGTAGCCAGAAACATTATGAAGTCAGTTAGTCCCTAGTTCCCTAGGAATAAATCACCAAACTACCTTCCAGAATTTTGTTTCAAAATATTAAAATTATATGGAGGAAAATATCCTGAATGGTAACGATGTAGTTTTCTTATACAGAGAAATATATATTGTGAGCAAGAGGTTTATGGTAAAGCAGATACCACTAGGAAGTATATTTTCCTCAGAAATGCATTTGTGATTTATTTAAACTAACTATTGATAGTTTAGGAATCATTGGTGGCCAAGGACCAAGGAAATTGCATTAAATTCTCTTCAATGGGATAGAAATGAGGTTTGTTTGGGTTTTTTTATCTGTTTGATTAAGCCATAATTAAAATCAAGCCCTTAACAGGTTTCAGTCAGGGAAAAGAATGCTGGCTTTGTGTTAGAACTTTAGGAATCCTGAATGCGCATCGTATTTTAAGTAACAGTGTGTCCTGAGAAATCAGATTAAGTTTCCTGATGAATGCTCATGGCAGCCAAGAAATTAAGAACATTAATCTATGACATGACAGTGATCATATTTTGAATTCTAGTATCACCTTTAATGTATTAAATATTGATTACAATTTTTCTGGAAGGTGGGTAAATATATACTACTTACTGCTTGACTTTGGGCTAGTCACTTGCTGTCATTGAGCCTGGGCTTGGCTTTTGTTTTCATCCTTTGAAAAATGAAGCATTTGGATTTATATCAGACTAGGAGGCCACATGTGGCCTTCTAGGTTCTTGAAGTTTTACAGAATAAATCCTTTTTATTAAGGGAATTTGTTCTGTGAAGTTTGGATTCAGTCAAAGGACTACACCTGGAGGGCCACATGTAACCTTGAGGCTGCAGGTTCCCCACCCCAGATTTAGCTGATTTCTAAAGACCCTTTCAAGCTCTAGGCCCTTTGATCTGGGAAGCAGTGTGGTATACTGATAACAGATTTGCAGTCAGAATCTGGGTTCGAATTCCAGCTGTCATACTGTCCATATAAATGTAGACAAGTCACTGAGCCTTTCTATGCCTCAGTTCCCTCAGTTGTAAAATAAAGAGGGTTATAGATGGTCTCTGAGAATACTTGACCAGCTCCAAATCTGTGATCGTACATGCTACATTTTATGTTTGCAAGTTAAATATCTCCTCCATATCCTTGAATGAAATGTAAACTAAAGATCTAACTAATAAAATCATAATACTCAGGTTGTTCCCAATATTTTAGAAGCAACACTTTATACCACATTACAAAGTTATAAACTTGTGAGTTGATATAATTTTAATTCCTTCATTTTTCTAGTTATAAATTTACAATATTAGTCTTGAATGTAATGAATGTTTAATTGAAATTTGATAATATTTAAATAACATTTTTTACTATTACAAATACTTAAATACCACTTGATGTTTTATTTTGTGATCATAGTGACCTTGTTTAGGTGGGTGAAAAAATATACATATAATTTAGAATAAAGTATGCCATGATTTATAGCCATGAATTATCAGAAGAATAATGGCCTTAAAAAATACGAGTCTTTGTTGAGTTATGCTGTTTTCTAAAGGCAATCAACCTACTCTCCTTTTCAATTTTTGTCTTAATTCACTGTACACCTACTGTGTTTATAATATATGTATGTATATATAGATTGATGGATATGTGTTGTCTATCCACATACTTACCTAGACAATTACTTGATTTAATTAATAATCCACTTTTTGACTGTATGGATAATTAAGCCAAATTTTCTTGAATGATTGTTAGTCTCAGGAGGCTCTCTAGTGTACCCAGACAATGCACCCAGCACAATCTCATCTACAGATGGTCCCCTAGGATGTCTCCATCCACAGGAAATCCTTCAACTTGGACTCTGTTCTGGGCTATCTTGATGGTGTTGGTAAAACCTATGATTATCTGTTTCCCTGTTTTATTCCTCTTTTGATATTAATAATCAGAGGATTGTAAAACAAATTTCCCATTCAAGGAATCTTGTATGATTTTCATATATATATATGAAAGTCACTTTGTTGAAAGAGGATCCTTCCAGGTACCATTTTGCCCTACCCAATGAAATGTTTAATTTTTTTTTAAATTGTAATAAGTACAGCATATCTGCTAGACAATTGTATAAATATAAGTGTTTTACTTTAGAGCAGGCCTGCAGCCCATGGGACATTTGAAACAACCTGCTTTAGAATGTCATTTGTGGAAGCCTGAAAGTTTCCCTCCAATACCCTTATAAGGATGCCCTTGATGTATGTGTTACATTATTTTCATAAATTTTCTATAGAGGGGGAGAGTAGCTACTAGATTTTTAAAAATAAAACAGAGAATCCAAAATAGGATATATGCAAGATAATGTTAGCTATAATTTTGCAAAACTTTAGGGAAGGAAAATTAACAAAATTGTTGAAAACTTTAGCAACATAAGGAAAAACATTTAAATACGTTCTAATTTAGTTAGTGATCCTTAAGATGGATGTTCTGTAAGGAAATAACCAATCAGAGGAAGAGGAGTTGCAAGGGAGGGAAAGATCTTCCAGGGTAAGAAGGCTACAGGGTGAAGGAATCTTCCAAGCTAAGAAAACTGCTTGAGGATTTGAGATACCTGGAAATGTAAGGAACTTGTACTCAAAGAAAATCCCCCAGTTCAACTGCTGAAATCCCTAAAGATTCTAAATCCAGTTTCTTAGTAATTATAAATGATGGGGTCATGGAACCTGGACCCTGAATTTTCCAATACACTTTCAGCACCCCAGTCCCTGGCATCTCTCGCCTGAGGTATCTGGCCCATTCCAGACTACCTATACCCAATAGTCCTTTTACTGTGGCCCTCCAACCCAACCCAAACTGCTTACCTCCTTTCACTGTCTGGACTTGGCCCACCCCAGGCTATTTACCATTCCTTAATCCCATCCAGATTCTCTCACTCTTTTTTTTTTTTTGTATAAAAGTATCAATCTCACCCTCTTGAAGGGGAAGATTCACTCTATTGGCATTATAATAAACTTCACTACTTTGAAAGAAGGCTTGAGTGCTTGAATTCTTTCGAGGCAGACTCACCCATTACCCTTACATTTTGGGGTTTCCAGCATCCCAAATCACCATTACTATCTCTGAATTAATGGTCTTTTTACATATGTTTTTTAGTACACAGTCCAGATAAAACTAGCTGATTTTGAGATTCTAAGTGTTTTCTCTGCTTAGAAATACAAAAGAAGGGGTGGCTAGGTGGTACAGTGAGTAGAGCACCATCCCCGGAGTCAGGAGGACCCAAGTTTGGTTCCGGCCTCAGACACTTACCACCCACACACAAAAACTAGCCTGTAACCTTGGGCAAGTTACTTAACCCCAATTGCCCTCCAAAAGGCAAAGAAAAAAAAAAGAAATTTAAAGTGAAAAACTATTTAAAAGCAAGAAACTTTTATATCAGTTTATGCACTGAAATATCCCTTGCCAATAAAGGCAGAAATACAAGTGATGTCAGTAGTGTTACTGCATTTGATGGGTGGGGTGGGAACATCTATAGATCTAGGACTTTCAAATGTTGTCTAACAGTACAAATATGTTTTAAAGTAACTAATGTAGAGCTCAAGAAAGGATGGAATTTTGAAATACCTTGAAAGATCAGGCTGAACCAATTGGCACAGTACATCAATATATCCTGAAGATAGGATGAAGATTTTTATTTCAAAGTAAAATTATATCTGATTGTAATTATAGAATGTTTGCTCAGCTAGGAGAACTTACAGTAAAATTATTTTTTAAAATTTATTGGACTGACACATCTAAGTCCTTTTAGCATTAAGAGTAAGGTGGTATAAGCATTTTTGGTTTAGAGATAGAGGAGATGGAGTCTGGGAGAGTGATTTGCCCAAGGTCAAACAGGTAGTAAGTAGCTGAGCCTAAATCTTTGATTCTAAAACCAGTGCCATTTCTATCGCATCACCTAGCAATGCTAAATTTCTTAAAGCTGGGCAACTTAAAACTCTAATTACATCAAAAATTTTAAATATAGTAAATTTGTAAATCATTTCTAATACAATTTTTGTATCAAACATAATTGTATGAGAAAAACAAGATTATAATTTTTTTCTTTCTTAACTAGTGGCTATAACAAGAACTATTGACTTGTAACTTCAGTACTTCCATTGGTCAGTGATCTCAACAGTGTCATTTGCAATCCTTCTAACCTCACCCTAGGTTATTCTAGTTCAATTCCTACCATAAATATTCCATGGGGGATTTGTTGTTCATGCTTTGTTCTGGAAGAGGACCAATGATATCACAAGGGTGAGGTCTTGACTTGTGATGTGGATAAGGTTTAAGTGAGGCAGAGCTGCCCAAAGTCACCAGCCTCTCTTGTCTAGAGGCAAGACAAAGATCTCTAGACATCTGACAACGACCCAGGGTGCAGTGACTGACCTTGGCCTTTCTAATCAAGGTCTTTCCCAGGTCTCAGTTTATCTGAGGACATACCAATCAAATGACTAAAGGTTAGGTAAGAATTAAGAGAGATGGCCCTATCACTTTTCCTGGATAATGACTTTAGGAAATACCCATAAATGGCACTTAAAGTCATTGTATATATTTTCCCAAAAATTTCCTTTTGACTCTAAAGGAGAAAAAAATTCCAGAAATTTTACACTTCTAAGCTAGAATCCACTACTCTCTACACTAGAGTAGTAGAGAAAGCATGTAAGGTAGATTTTTTTTTTCTAAATCAGCTTTTCAGTAGCCTATTCCACTAGCACAGCTGTTTGCATTAACTGCCAAGAGAAGTGCTGAGCATGCCCAGCAAGAAGTCTGATTTGGATAAAACTTGCTAATTAGAAGATAACTGATTTCCTCCAGTAGTAGCTGATGCTATTTATCGATGGTAGTTATCTTATTTTGGATCCTTTAAGTAGTCTGAGGAATATCTTGGTGTCTTTTTTCTTTTTTAAAAGTAGAGATTAACTTAGTCATCTTCTGAAAAAAGCCTTCAAATGAAAAATTCCAGGAGCATTATACACAGGGAGAGACGGACAGAGGAAGAGACAGAGACAGAGACAGAGAGAGAGACAGAACCAGAGCTAGTGCTAAGTTGAATAATCATGGAAAACCCCACAAACTTCAATAGAAATGGCAGATCATCACACAGAGCATCTGAGAACTATGTGATAATCAAGACTATTATTTCAAAAATGTTTTTTTAAGAATATATATGCAAGGGGCAGCTAAGTGGCGCAGTGAATAGAGCACAGGCCCTAGAGTCAAGAGGACCTGAGTTCAAATCCGACCTCAGACACTTGACACACTTATTAGCCGGGTGACTTTGGGCAAGTCACTTAATGCCAACTGCCCTCCCCCCCCCAAAAAAAGAACATATATGCATGTTAGGTGTCTTTTTCAATGATTTGTAGTATATGTTTTATGATGACTGGAAACTTTCTTGTACAAGACATTCCAATAAATGTTTTCTTTTAAAAACAAAAAGAAACTGAACTATTATTATGTACAATTTGCAATTTTTAAAGTAACATATATTAAGAAGGTACTAATAAATTCCAAAATTTCCCACACTTTCTTCTGCATATTTAAACAATATTTATGAATACTCTTCTTTTTTATGCCTATTACTTCTACATATTAACCCATCTCCTCCAATAGAAGTCCTCCTTTATAACAAATAAATATCAAGCCAAACAAACCAATATATGGACCACATATGAGAATGCATTCTTCATTCTTTACCCATGCACCATTACTTCTCTGCCAAGGTATGTTTCATCATTAGTCTTTTGAAGTGATAATCGACTGTTGCTATGATCAGAGTTCTAATATTCTTCAAGGTTGTTTCTTCTTTTATTATTATTGAAGTGGTCACATGGATTTTTCTTCTGGTTCTGTTCATTTCCTTTCAGTTAGTACAAGTCTTTCTATATTTCTCTGAATCCATCATATTCATCTTTTATAACACAATAAAACTCCTTTATACTTTTATATCACTATTCAGTCATTCCCTAAAAGTTGTTTTTTATTTTTTGTTTTGTTTTATTTTTTTTTAGGATTGGTGAGATATAAACATGATTGTAGACGGTAGGAACCTTTGGATAAGGAAAAAGATATGAAGGGAACTATCAAAGGCGTAATCTGTTAGAAAATACAAGGAAAGAATGGGCCCAAGGGTAAAATAGAGGAACTGGTAGCATCATAAATGTCTACTTCTTCCTCAAAAACTGGTTCAAGTTAGAGGAAGTGCAGGTCTACTGAATTTTAGTTTAACAATCAAGGCAAGGAGGTTGTCCTTTGTCAATAAAGCTGTTAAGTTCTGCAAAGTTAGAAATGCTTCTGGTAATAGGAAGCCTAAGAAAATTTGCAAAGTTCATCACCAGTAGTTTGATTATGGGTTGATGAACTATTTAGTCACCCCTCTCCAAGACTGCAAGCTCTTTTTTTTTTTTAAGCAATTGGGGTTAAGTAACTTGCTCAAGGTTACACAGCCAGTTATTATTTCTGGGTGTGGTGCTGAGTATCTGAGCCCGGACTTGATCCAGGTCATCCTGACACTGGAGCCGACGCTCTTACTTGCTGAGCCACCTGGCCGCCCCTAAGCAATTGGGGTTAAGTAACTTGCTCAAGGTTACATGGCCAGGTGTTTCTGGGTGGGTGCTAAGTGTCTGAGCCCAGGATTCGATCTCCAGGTCTTCTCAACACTGGAGCCGGTGCTCTTACTCGCTGTGCTACCTGGCCACCCCAAGACTGCAAGCTCTTTAAGAACAGGACCTGATAGTCTTATTTATCTTTGAATCCCAGCCCTATTCCTCAGCACTTAATACTTACCTATTCTGACAGTAGCAGAAACTCATGTTTAAGGAGGAGTATATTGCATGATTATATCATTATACAACATATTGTTGTTTGCCCTTTGTTTTCAAAGAGAACCAATGATATCACAGGATGATGTCTTGACTTGTTTGTGATTTGGATTTAAGTGAGGCAGAGCTGCCCAAAGTTGTCTGCCTCACTCTCTCTTCCAGAGACATTGAAGTCCAATGGCAAGACAAAAGTCAAGATGACTGGTGATGGCCTGGGATGCAGCAAATGACCTTGGTGATTACCAATCTCTACACTGTCCATAACACTTCCTTCAGCCATCTTCATAACTGTTGGAACAAATTATTCTAATCTGCCTTTCCTGCTAGCGGAAAGTCTTCACATGCTAGGGGTGGACATTCTCCTAACTGTGGGGTTTGAGGCCTGTGGGTTTTCCTCAACCTAGTTTAGCCCGTCTACTAAGAGTTTACTGGCTTGTGGCTGCTACAAATGTTACAGTTTCTTGGAGCCACAGGTGAGAGTTGAGTGCCAGGGAGACACCAAAGGTAGATGAGCAGGCCTGAAAAGTTCTCAGCAAACCTTCACACCTGAGGTCCTGGTCCTCCTTAAACACTCAATATACATCCATACCATTCACTGGCTACACAAAGGAATAACCATTTCTAAATTTAGAAAAATTTATTCTCATGGTCTGTGCAAATTATCGAGATGTTTAAAATAAGAGAATTTTTAGATGCATTATCATGACTCTCTTGACCACTGACTTAGCAGAACATTTAATGGAGTAGTATAAACATACTGAAAAGATTATGGAGGAATGGAATGTTCCCTCCATACTTCTGGTACATTGTGCTCCTAACTGTACCCTCCTTAGTAATTTCATATTTAACAACCGATACTTATAACTATGTCAGTTTTACTAGCCCTTGAAACACCATAGTTAACATCTGATACCTTCTAACCATTTGAATTGGGGTTAAGAGTTGTAGAGGAAGCTGTCCCTCCACTTAGGTCACTAGTACAAGATTATTCTCTAAGGGGATCACAGGATTGAAGGAATAACTTTGCATTATAGTCTGGAACTAGGACACATGATTTAATACTGTGGAACCCCAATAGTCAAGTGGAATAAATTGAAGCATTAGCTTTAGGATTAGATTCCCTTCGTTATAAACCGACTCCTTTTTCTGATAAAGTTTGCAATAGTAAATATTTTCCTACTTGTAGGTAACCATCTAGCACAAGATCATGTAACCTGGTTTGAGTGAGAGAGTAGGCAGGGTCTCTGGATTTGCTCTCTTGACTTTTTTTCCCCACTTCTTCCTGGCTGACAGAATCATGACTTCCTAGTACAGTTTATCCTCTTCTGCCTATATACACATATAAGAGCTCCCTCGTATCCCTGTTCCCTCCCTTTTCCTGATATTATTGAGCTTCTTTTCTTTTTGCTTAAAGTTGATAAGTTCATGTGGTCATATTCAGGCAGGTCCACCTGGGGCAAGTATAAAGGTACTGATCCATTACTCATTATGTATTTTATATACTTAGAACTACTGATAAATATTCTATTTTATTAGTAATTGTATATTCATATGTTTATTATTGAATTAATAGTTCATCTAATAGTACATATGCTTTGTAGTCAAACTTACTGTAGATCAATATATTCATTACTAAGCTAACAATTCCCTTATGTCTATGAGCTGAAGATCCCCACTAAATTTCTCTTGAAAGCAAAATGATGCAGTTATTTTGTGGATTTTTGCTTTGCAAGCATGCTGTGATCAAGATCTAAAATGATCCCACAATTTCAACATGCCTTAAGGTGCAGCAGACTCCACAGTTGGGAATTCATGTATGAACTCATGAAATGAAGTGAACCTAATCAGGAGAATTATTTGTACAATGAACACAACATTGCAAAGAAAAACAACTTTGAAAGATTTTAAAACTGCAATCAAAGCACTGACCAGGCATAATTCTAGAGGAGTAATGATAAAATTTTCTTGACAATATAAAGGGGATGGATTGAAGGTGCAGAAAAAATACTTATACATTTTCAGACATTACCAATACAACAGAAATTTGTTTTGCTTGACCATGTTTGTTTGTTTGTTTTCCTGTTTGGGGGGGGGGGGGGGGAGAGGGCAGGGCAATTGGGATTAAGTGATTTGCCAAAGGTCACATGGCTAGTAAATGTTAAGTGTCTGAGGCTGGATTTGAACTCAGGTCCTCCTGAGTCCAGGGCCAGTGCTCTATTCACTGTGACCATATTTGTTTTTAAAGGAGGACTTTTATTTGTTGAGGGGAAGGGACAGGATGCAGAGTTGTAGAGAAGAGTGAAGTGTTAGTAATAGTGATGAAAAAAGGGAGAAAAAAGTATTAATGAAACCTTAAAAATACACAGGACAGAATTTCAGAAGGTGACACAAAGTAATATTGGTTCTACCACATTAAATTTAATAAAAAAATTTTAAAAGCAAGCTATAGGTAATATATTCTTGATTTCGTATATAAACCTTTCTTTGGACTTCTTTGAACATGAAAATGTTCCTATTCATTGATGATTGTTTAGTTTACAATAAAAAAAATTAAATGACACCAAATTCCTCACAAAAGTCAGCAGGAGATGAGAGAAAAGGAGATGGGGACCTAAGTGACAGAGCACCGATATTGCTGAAAATTCGCCGAACACAATCGGAGAGCCTCCTCTGGGCTATGGCACCAAACACTGGGAGGATAAAAGAAGAGCGAATAGAATGAAGCGAGAAGAACAATTTATATTATAGTTTCAATATTACAATAATGAACAATTTTCAAAGACTTAAGAACTCTGATCAGCTAGGATCTCTCTTCCTTCCTTCCTTTTCTTCCTCTTTTTCCTTCTTTTCTCTTCCTCTTTCTATTCATTTCTTTCTTTTTCTTTTTCTCCTTCCTTTTTCTTTCTCTATATTTTACTCTATCTCTTTCTTTCATCCTTCTTTTCTTCCTTCTAAGAGGGTGGAGGGAGGTAGGAGGGAGAAAAAATAGATGCTTAAATCATTGAAAAAATAAATTTATTGTTTTTAAGGAAGAAAAAGATAGTTGAACCCTCTAATTTTGGGGCTCAGACTGAGTCAAGGCCTCTCTTGAAATCACTTATAATTGATTTTGTTCTTAGTTCTTTACCTCTTATATCTCACCCTTTCTGACAGAGTCCTTACCTCTTACATTCTAATCCTTCCCTCCCTCCCCCAGAATGAACTGTTAACGATCAATAAAAGGAGTTAGGACTTTATGTATAATTCACAATATTGCTCTATTAGGGATAATGTTTAAGTAGAAGCTGCTGAAGTAAATATCAGGTCTGCCCAGAGCAGTAACTAGGGCTTTGTTGAAGGCACTGACTTGAATTTTTTAAAAGCATTGTTAAAAAAAATTGTTGATTCCTTTTGTTTTTACATGACAATTATTTCTGAAAATATCACTTTTCTGCCACTTCCTAACAGAACTCTCTCTTGTAACAAAGAAATATAGTTAAGCAAAAATACCTCATACACTAAGTCTGACAGTGTGTACAATATTTTGTCCTCATGGTCCTCCACCTCTCTGCCAAGAAGCAGATATGTTTTATTATTGCTTTTCAATTGCTTGCAGGGGTTGGGAACCCTGCAAACTTGAGGCCACATGTGGCCCTTTAGGTCCTCCACTGAGGCCCTTTGACTGACTCCAAACTTCACAAAACAAATTCCCTTAATAAAAGGATTTGTCCTTTAAAACTTGGACTCAGTCAAAAGGCCACACCCAAGGGCCTAGAAGACCACATGTAGCCTTGAAGCCACAGGTTCCCCACCCCTGGTAATGGCTATCTTTCATTTAGAGATGTGTTCCTTTACATCGTTGTTGTCATTATGAATATCATTCGTTTGAGTCTTCTTATTTCATTGCATCAGTTAATACAAATCTTCCACATTTCTCCAAATTCCTCAGGGTCACCATTTCTTACTGTACACACATACGCACACACACACTCATATATACACACATATATACATACACTCATAGCTATATAAAATATATGCAGATCTATCTGTATATCTACTGTATATTCCATCATATTAATATGCCATAATTTCTTCAGCTATTTCCAGATTCCAGGCATCAACTTTGTTTTAATTCTTTGCCACCCCCAAAGAATGCTGCTTTGAATGTTTTGGTATCTCTTAGAAATTTTGTTTCTGTCTCTTACTTCCTTAAGGGTAGATACTCAATAGCAGTATTACAAGATTAAAAGATATTAACATTTTAGTTACTTCTATTGAATAATTCCACAATGGTATCCTGAATGGTTTACCTCTACTAGCAATGTGATTATGTGCCTGTCTTGCCGCACAGCAGGGCATGGAACTTAGGAGGCACTTTCAGTCCCTTCAATCTTATAGAAACAATGAAACTTTGTGTGTAGATAGCAAGAATAGTTAAAATAGGATGGTACCA
Source organism: Petaurus breviceps papuanus (assembly GCF_028583685.1). NCBI lineage: Eukaryota > Metazoa > Chordata > Mammalia > Diprotodontia > Petauridae > Petaurus > Petaurus breviceps. The sequence goes on from NW_027187349.1 coordinate 1,505,985, forward strand.
GATGGGGGCTGCAGTGAGCTTCTCCTAAGTTCTGCTCCTGCACTAAAGCCTCCCCCAAAATGGAGAAACCTCTTCCTCCTGAACTTCTTCCACCACAGCTGATTTCTCGATTCCATAACTGAAGGTATGCTTGCCCCAAGCACAAAATTTCCTAGTTATTGCTCTGACCAGGTTCTAATACCTGTCAGTTACCTAAGGCTACATTATTATTGTTGTTGTTATTTTTCTCACTTTTTATTTTACTGGTAAGAAGAAATCTTAGCATGGAAAGTCCCTCTGCTGAAGCAGGTCAAAAATTCTTCTATAACTAGAGTCTTAGAGAGTTGTTTGGGGCACCAAAAATCATTTTCCACAGTCACACAGCAAGTATGTACCAGAGGGAAGATGATTCCTTGACTAGCTTTCTACCTACTGTGCCATACTTCCTCTCAGGGCTGGAGATACTCCTGAAGTGGTTGCATGTATTTGAATTCACACTATTCAAAGTTGGAATTATGTAAAGAATCAGAATTGATGCCAGCCAAATGGAAATATGCAGTACATATTCAAATAATGCAATGACTTCAGGAGATTTACTATGAGTACTAATCAAGACTGAATTGATAAAAGCATATGGCCCTTTAGTCTATAATCTTTCTGGATTCATGGAAGGTATAAAGGTACACAATTTTAAGGTCAAATTGATTAAATTTGATATTATGTTTTATCAATCGACTTTTATTTTTTCCATTTGCGCCTTCTATCCTAAATTTGTGACTATATGAAGCTTTATAATACCACTTAGTATTTCATTTTAAAGAATAAAAATATATGAAATGTGCTTTTCTATAGGATGTTCTAGATACATTTTTTTTTTTGCTTTTTGGAGGGGGGAGGGTAAGGCAATTGGGGTTAAATGATTTGCCCAAGATCACATGGCTAGTTTTTGTGTTAAGCGCCTGAGGCCGGATTTGAACCCTGACTCCAGGGCCAATGCTCTATTCACTGCACCACCTAGTTGTCCTTCTAGAAGCCTAAAATATATATATATATATATATATATATATATCTTCACCTGCAAGCTGGCCAAAGCAGATTCCACTTTCATGGGCATGACTTTATGAAATCTGAATGTTATCTGCCTTGAAAGCTGAGGGCTGCACTGCATTGCTTTGTCTTCTACCTCTCCTTGACTTTTTGGCCTGAATCAGAGTGACCACATTGATCAATCTCTCTATTTTGTTCTGATGTTTATTTTCCCTTAATTCCTCTCTGTTATCAATGCTGCTAGAGCTAGTTTTCTCTTCTGAAACTGATTCCCCTCAAATTGCCATAAATAATAAAGCTCATTTGTACTAGTGACTATCTGCATGAAGATCACTGTGAAGTTTTACTATTTAAAACACAGATTTCCCCACAAATTGAACATGATGACAGAAACAGGAAAACCTAAAAAGAAATGTCCCCACCACCACAAGTAAGAAATGATATTGCTTCATCTTCCAGAATTCCTCACAATCATTTTGGAAACAGATTTCTAGGAGACCATTAGTTGGTGTGGACTGAAAAAAAATCTATTAACTGTATTCTTTATTTTATTGAATGTTAGACTGACATCTAAATAAGCCTTAAATAAAGCATTTGCCTTTGATTGGATATCAAAGGACAATGCCTCTTAGTTATCACAGTAGGGATACCACAGTACTTTGGTTTGTTGCCAAATGGCATCTAACAAGAAACAATGGGGCTTTTAATTGCCATGAAGCCTGGTATCTACCTACAAATTCTAGGCATATGGATTTGCACAGTAATCACTCTGGGCAGTTTCTGAATCCATAGACACTTCAGAGAACTTTCAACAAATGTAGAAAACTTTATGGTGACTATCAGGAATCAACTCTTAGGACCTAGGAATTTTACCCAGCTTAATCTGTATGAATACAAGTATTACTAGGGGCAGCTAGGTGGCACAGTGAATAGAGCACCAGCCCTGGAGTCAGGAGGACCTGAGTTCAAATCCAACATCAGACACTTAACACTTATTAGCCATGTGACCTTGGGCAAATCACCTAACCCCAATTGCTCCTCCAAAAAAAGAAAATAAAAATATTATTAAAAGACATATTGTTCGTATTTCCATAGATGATATTTGTTGTTCTGTCATTAAATCTCTGTAGAATGTATAAATGCTAAGATAAAGACAAGGGCTGCTGATAGTTGAGTATTTTTGTTTGTTTTATTTTTAAGGGTAGCCTCTGATCATTATTTTGCTTTTTTGCAATACCAACTTACCGTGGATAAACAAAAATATAATTCCAGAAAACTGGAAGCAAACTAAGTGCCCATCCTTTAGGGCCTACTTGAACCAATTATGATATATGAAAGATCTAGAATATCATTGTCCCATAAGAAATAATGAATATGAGAGATTTAGGGAAATATAGGAAGATGTGTATTAACTGAAACAAAGCAAAGAAAGCAGAAGCAAGAGAACAATATACACATTGACTACAAAAAATGTAAATGAAGACAAAAATGGAAGAGAACAGAATTGAATTTGAATAGAATAACAAGGCTGATTCCAGATTATTGGTCATGTAACACACTTTTTTCCTCTTGGTAGAGGTATAATAGACTATGTGTTTCATACTCAGTTACTGGAAATTATTCATAAGGGGTATTATTAGAAATTCAGTGTGTTGTAAAAGCTAAGTGAATCAAGAAAATTGTTTTAAAAAGGAAAAGAACTATATGAACATAAATTAAAATGGATTAAGGTAAAACAATTTAATGGCAACCTGATTAAGCACTCAAGTATGCAGTTAGGAATCTTTCTGCTTTATAAGCTTCTATAAATGTCCAGAAATTTCAAAACAAAGCTTGAGGACTATATAATATTAAAGAAACATTAACAAATAATTTGGAAACATTTGAGTCTTCTCTTTTAAAATTTTCCTTCCTCAATTTTGCTTTCCTATTTTTCCCAACCCTAATACTCTTCACTAACTCATTCATTCATCATTTACCTACTATGTGTACTATGTGTGCTAGGTAACATGTATTCTCTTCACCAGAGAGACATTCTTTCCACCTTGTTTCTTTGATACAAACCAGAAAATTGCCCAAGGTCTTACTTATAGCACATAGAAATATCTATTTCAAAAGTGAAAAGATGTTTTAAGTCACCATTTTATATTGTCTCCAAAGGGAACTCATTTTGAATTTTGATGGATCCTGTGAACAAATTACTTTGGAACAGAGCTTCATAGACACTCAATCTCTTTTTATTAAATTTGTGGCAATCACTTTGGCCATCAATTTCTATTTTGGAACTTTTTACAAAAAATGTACTAAATAGGTTGAGATAATCACAGACATAATCAATACCCACTTAACCCCGTTTGATGCAGTTTCCTCATCTGTAGAATGAGCTAAAGAAGGAAATGGCAAACCACTCCAGTATCTCTGTTAAGAAAAACCCTAATGGGGCCACAAAAAGTTGGACATGACTGAACAATGACAATAATAAGTATTAAGTGCCAGGCACTGTGATAATAACTTTACAAATGTTATCTCATTTGGTTCTCACAACTCTACAAAGTAGATGCTGTTATTATCCCCGTTCTACAGTTGGGGGTAATAAGTGTCTGTGGTCAGATTTGAATTTAGGTCTTCCTAACTCCAGGCTCAATGCTCTATTCACTGTACCACCTAGTTGCCTCTAAGATTATACATTACACATCATAAGGGAACTCCTGTCCTAGCAAGCTCCCTATACAGATGAAGTCAAAGATCCAGACTACCTGTATTATTCAGTACCTCCCCAAGAGTCATATTCCAGATCTTATTGGAAAAGTCTTACTACAGCATCGAAGTGACCCTGACTTTCTGAAGGCTATCCAAATGGAACACAAGTTCTTTCACATCTTACCAAGCCAGAAAAACTTCAAGTACAGGCAAGCCCAAAGCTACTTGTTGTCCTAGGACCAGGCTAGTTAAGTTTATCAAGGGAAGGCCACTGGGTGATGAATATTTCAAGCTCCAGAAGCTCATGAGGGCTGTCTTCTAAGAGAATATGGTGGAGGGAGTATTCACATTGGTGATTTTGCTAGTTTTCCAAGAATTTGAGTGTTACCATTAATATGGAACTAATATTGATGATAATGTTCCCTACCCTCCTTGTTGCCATGAAGAAGCTCACAATGCACTTAAATCCCAATGACTAAGATTTTTTTTCCCAAAAAATATTGCTACACCTGCTGAGTCAGATTATACTGATCAAACTTTGGGAAATGACTAGGAAAACTATGTGTACCTAGCCTTTGCTACAGTACTGACTGGTCCTTAGTTTCTTCAATTATAAATTAAGATCTTCCTTAGTTCTAAACCTATGACTAATATCTAATTGGAAAGACAAATTTGACTCAGAAAAATCCAACTGCAGGATCTTATTAGGAAAGCATTCTGAACAGTCCAAGTTGAGGTATGGTCCCCAAGAAAAAAAATAAAGGCTTTCCTCATTCTTAATGAAGCCATGCAAGTTGTCTGATTTAAGAGAACTTTGGTAGTCACAAAAGTATCTGGCAAGGAAAAGGATTCTTGACTGGAGAGGGTAATGAGCTAGCTAAAGTGGATTATCCTGTATTAACAACAACAACAAAAACCTTCTACTAACGTTCTCTTCTAATACCTTACTGTAACACAGAAATTATGGGGAACAGAAATACACAAAAAACAGCCTCTTTTAAAGCTTTATTTTTAGGATAATAATACTAACCATTTAGCTGTTGAAATTTTTGCTTTCTGTTCCTTTGTGTGTTTTCATTTGATATTTTATTCTAGGGTAGCAGCATCCAAACCTCTGAAGTAAGAATCTAAGACTGGCAGTAGCTTGAAAAGAGCAGAGTAGGTACAGTGTAGAAGGAATCATTAGTAACATCCTACTAAGGTGAAACAACATGTACAAAGATAAGAAAATACAGTGATTTGGAGGTAGAGAGTTCTAATAATGTAATGGCAATCAAAGAAGTAGTTAAAAACCTTGTTTTAGCTAGTTAACTAACACCTTGTTTCAGTTCTTGTCCATGATTTTATCAAGACTGTTGAGAAGGAGAACTTGTGAACCCTAGAACTTGTGAATTCCTGTTGGGAGAAGCTAATGACCATACATAAGGAGAGGCCCATGCTGGAGAGAGCAGAACTGAGAAGAGAGAAGAACTGAGAACTGAGTAGAACTGAGAAGAGAACACTTGTGGTGGCAGTCAAGAAGGAGAAAACTTGTGGTATCCTGGCACTCTGTGTTTGTCTGCTCTGTCTGTGTTGATGTTTGTTTGTGATACTTTGTACAGAAGCCCTGGGCCCTTACTGAAAGCCCTGAAAGAGGATTTTCTGGTTGTCTGTTTACAGAAGTCCTGGAGGAGGGTTTTGGAGGTCCTGGGACTTTACTAATGATTTGTGTTGACCTCTCAGACCTTGTTTGTGGGTCTGTGTTGATTTCTATACTGATAATCTATGTTAAGTTCTCTGAACTTATTGGTGGGTCTGTGTTGATTTCACAGGCAGATAGTGAATTGATGATGGCACCAGCAATGCGTAGGAATATTATTGTGGCTCTGTTAAGCCTTGTCTTACCAGAAACAGGAACTATGAAGGACTTGAAGTGGACTGGACACTGTGAGCTTCAATATGGACAAAGAACTGGATGAGGAACTGGACAAGGAGCTGAGAGCTGCCTGCCTTTGAATCCAGGTGACAGTTGGATAGAGTTAGGCAGAAGCTAGACCCATGGAAGAGGAATCATGGAAGCTGAGAGCCAGCCTTGAGTAAAGATGAAAGAAGACTTCACTTGGATAATATGTATTGATTGAGAAGATCATGATTTACTTCGGCCTAGGGGTGGAGAACTTTGACCTTTGTATTTTGTGTCCATTAAGGAGGCAAGCCTCCTTAAGGATGACTGAGTTAAGACTTACTGAATGATAGTACTTTGTGTCTCTTAAGGAGGCTTGTTTCCTTAAGGATGACTGAGTTAAGTTCTTAGTGAATGATGATATCTTTTGTTTAAAACTAGGTGACCACTTTGGTGAAAACTACGTGACCACTTTAGTGATAACTTGTTATGTCATAACATTGTGAATGCTCTACTTTGGTTTCTGTCAATGTGTTGCTCTAATTTATTGCTGAATAAATAGAGAGTTCACTGTACTATGTAATCAGAACCTTGAAGCTATTCACAGCAATAGTTCTCTGGAAAGCTGCTCATGCTTGGCTTTACAAACAACTAGGAGGAATCAATCAAAGCTTTGAATAGGAGGGGGCACTTGAGCTGAGCCTTGAAGAAAATTAGGGATTCTAAGGGGCAGAGATAAAGAGGGAGTGGATTTTAAGCAGAGGGAAACTCTGCACAGATTTAGGTAGTGTGTCAAATTCAGAGAATAATTAGTATGAACAGTTTGACTGGAACATGTGCATGAAGAGGTATAATATAAAATATTTAGAAAGGCAAGTGGGAGCCATATTGCGGAGGACTTTAAATAACAGGTTAATGAGTTTGCATTTTAAGGGGTAGTGTGTGTGTGTGTGTGTGTGTGTGTGTGTGTCCATAATAGGAAGGAGAAAATAAAAAATAGTTCACAGGAAATCAAAACCTTAGATAAATGAGAAGACTCTATGAAAATTCCTAGGTGCCCTCAATAAATTCAAGTGCTCAGACCCCCAAAAATACATTATAGAATACAGAAAGAACTCATGAATATCAAATGTCAGTGATTTTTTTCAAAAATTGGGAATGATGGAACTTTGGATGATGGAAGAGGTGCTTTAGAACTGGAGAAAGGAATATTTTCTTTCTTTTTTTTTTCAAAAAGGGGATGAAGATCAAAACTATCTGGTACTGGCAAAAAAAATAGAAAGGTGAATCAGTGAAACGGAGTAGACATATAGTAGTAAATGATTATAGGATTATATATAGTAGTAAATGATTATAGTACTGGCAAAAAAGTAGAAAAGTGAATCAGTAGAACAGAGTAGACATATAATACATAGTAGTAAATTATTATAGGGACCTTTTATTTGACAAATGCAAAGATTTTACACTTTTCAGATAAGAATACACTATTTGGTAAAAATTGTTGGAAAAATTGGAAAGTAGTCTGGCAGAAATTGGGTATAGATAAATACCTTACACCCTTTACCAAGATAAGGTCAAAATGGATATATGACCTAGATATAAAGGGAGATATAAGAAAACTAGAAGAACATGGAACATATTCCTGTCAGGCATATGGAGAGAAGAATTTACCAATAAACAAGAGGTACAGAGCACTGAGAGATAAAAAATAGATAATTTTGACTACATTAAACTTAAAAGATTTTGTGCAAATAAAACCAATGTAGCTAAGATTAGAAGGAAAGCAGAAAATTGGGGAAAATTTTTTATAGACAATTTCTTAGATAAAGGTCTTATATCTCAGATGTATAGAACCTTGTCAAATTTATAAGAATATGAGTCATTCCCCAATTAATAAATGGCCAAAGGATATGAACAGGCAGTTTTTTGGTGAAGAAATCAAAATTATATATAGTCATATGAAAAAATGCCCTAAATCATTATTGATTAGAGAAATGCAAATGAAAACAACTTTGAGGGAGACAGTTCAGAACTTAAAATGTAACAAAAAAATTTAAATTTTAAAAAGGGGTGGACAAAAATAGAATATTATTGTATAGACTAGTGAGTTTGATTTTGATAACAGGAAAATATTCTGTCTAGATTGTATTGCTAAAGTTTTGATTTGTAAATACTAAAAAGAGAAGCAATCACCAAGAGCCTGCATGAGTTCCTCAAGAACAAGTAATGCCAGAGTAACCTCACGTTTCTGGTGTTTTTTTTTTTAACAATGCTACTACACAAGTATATCTGGGGAATGCCACAGAAACAGTACAGCTAGATTTCAACTAGGCATTGGACTAAATCTCTCATGACTTTCTTGTTAAAATAATAGATAGATGTGGGATGGGTGATTGTAGAGTTAGGTGGATTTAAATCTTTGTGAATGATTAGACCCCCAAATCAATGATTAATAAATTGTTTCACCCCATGTGAAGTTCTTTAATAGGGTAATTCAAGTATCTATCCTTGACTCTATTCTGGTTGATAGTTTTATAAATGGGGGCAGCTAGGTGGCACACTGAATAGAGCACCAGCCCTGGAGTCAGGAGGAACTGAGTTCAAATCCGGCCTCAGACACTTAACACTTACTAGTCATGTGACCTTGGGCAAGTCACTTAACCCCCAATTTCCCTGCCTTCCCCCCTCCAAAAAAGAAAAAAAAAATTTTTTTTATAAATGGCCTAGGTGAAGGCAAAGATGTTAGGCTTATTAAATTTACAGATGGCACAAAGCTCAAAGGGATGCTAATATACTGAATGACAGAATCATGAGTCAAAGAATTATTTTGACTGAATCTAAGATGGAATTTAATAGTGATAAATTTAAAGTCCATTACTTGAAGTAAAATAATTAAAGTGTACAAAGTACAAGAGAGGGGGAGGACTAGACAACAGTTAATGTTAATGCTTAGCTCAAAGGGTCAATTGTATAGGACTCTCATCAATGGTAGGGATTGATTACTCAATGCTCTATGTACATGTGTGTGCATTCAATGCTGGTGAGAGCTAGAGAGAAGAGAGATTCAATTATTCTGGCTTCCAATGTCAAGACAGAAGACATACAATTCCAACTTCTTTGAGGTCCATGAAGAGAAAAAGACTATGGGAAGAAGCCAACATGTAGAGAAGCTGGCAATCTCTTTCATATCCCTATCTCTACCTTACTACACTAGAGATTCTGGGGAATTTCCCTTCGGATGAGACCTGAATTTCTCTCTCTTGGTTGAGCTGAGCTATTTTTTGTTCCCAATGGGAGAGAGCATAAATCTGTGTATTGTCTGTTATATATTCTGTATACTTTCTCTGATTTCTGTTTTGCTATCAACTTGGATAAATGGTTCTTTTTGCTACTTGCTATACATGTTCATTGTGGAACTGACATTTGGTGGGAAGGAGTCAAGACTTGAATGTATAGCTTGGATTCCTCTTTTCCCATTAAAAAATAGCAACCAGAAGTATACCTTGAATCTAAAAATTATTTCCCCAAAACTATTTAAGGGAGCAGGTAGATAGAATTCAAGCCAAATATTCTCTCTCCTAGAGGAGAGCAAAGTGTTCAACCTCTGGCTCCCTGCTTTCTCTCCTGGCAAGATTCAAAGTCTTGCTTGGAGAAAGTGAAGAGAATCTAGAAATATCTGCTCTTGCCTCCCTGTGAGCCACAACTAGACAAATTCATGTGGGCATACATAATTTTCATGGGTCAAACAAACCTAACATTCACACATACCCGTTACATGTGAAAAAGATTTGGGAATTTCAGTTGTAAGGGTTGTAAGCTTAATATAACTCACCAGTGTGACATGGCAGCTAGGTGGCACAGTGGATAGAGCACAAGGCTTAGAATCAGGAAGACTAATCTTCATGAGTTCAAATCCAGCCTCTGACACTTACTAGCTGTGTGAAGCTGAGCAAATCATTTAACCATGTTTGCCTCAGTTTCCTCATCTATAAATTGAACTGGAAAAGGAAATAGCAAGCCACTCCAGTATTTCTGACAAGAAAACCCCAAATGGTGTCATAAAGACACAGACACAACTGAAATGACTCAACAGCAAAAATAGAAACACAGTGTCCAGAAGAGGGAGACGTAATCCTACTTTCTCCTGCTTTGGTCACAGAACATTTGGAATATTGTGTTCAGTTCTGTGTACCGCATTTTAGGAAGGACATTGACACACTGGTCCAAACCCAAATAAGGGTAACCAGGATGACTGATGATAATTAGTTGAAGTCAACAAACATTAAGGGTTTACTATGTTCTAGGCACTGTGATGGGGTTATGAAGAAAGGAGAAAAAACCCAATTTCTGATAGCAAGGAGCTCATAGTAATGGGAGATTTCATGAACATGCAAACAACTATATATAAGCAAGATATATACAGGATAAATTGGAGATAATCTTATAGGGAAAGAACTAGCATCCATTAAGTGGGATCTGTAAAAGGCTTCTTGCAGAAGGTGGGATTTTAACTGCATATACTATGTGACCCTGAGGCAATGTGCCATTTCTGCTCCTGGTGGGATCTAAGGAGAAGAAATGCCCTTCCCCTATCATTTGCTGCAAGGTACAAGGGAAATATCAAAGAACAATTCTCAAGAGCTGACAGTTCCAGAGTAGGTCCTGTTTGCTTTCATAGGCCACAAGGGCAGCTGTTCCTCAGGAGATGCTCCCTCTCACTATTAATTTTTGTGTGGGGAAGATTGAGTAGTACAGAATAAGGAGCCTTGAACAGGATGAAGCTGAAGGAAATGAACTGAAGATGTTTCACCTGGAGAAGACATGGAGGATACATGGTAGAGCTGTCTTTAAATATTTCAAGAGTTGTCATGTTGAAAGGTGATTACTTTTGTCTTGTTTTGTCCCAGAGGGGAGAACTGGAAGCAATGAATGGAAGTTTCAGAGATTCATAATTCAATGAAAAACAAACTTCTCAACAATTACTAACAAATAATGTCTTATGTTGGAATGGGTGGCTTCTGCAGGGGGTAAATTCATCTCTGGAGAACTTCAGGTAGAAACTGAATGACTACTTTTGGGAAATATAGTAGTGGGGATCTTGGTTCAGATACAAGACTAGAAGATCTCTGAGGCCAGAATTCCAGCATTATAGCTGAAAGGGACATTTTAGTCCAATGGTCTCCATAGTTCAGGCTGTGACCTGACCTGAAGGAAGCTGGGGTCTGACCCCAAAGACAATGTGGTCAATGAAGCAAAGGGTGGAAAGATGGGTTAAACTCTACCCCTTTCCTCATCCCACAAGAGCTGATGGTGTGCTTGTCTCCAATACAGTTATAACATTCCCTTAACCTATTCAATACTCTCCCACTCCACCTACCTCCCACTGCTGTGCTTATCAGGCTGTTCAAGGACACACCTTTATGGGCTGTAACAACTGAAACCAGAACCAGGCAGCTAGGTGGCACATTAGATAGAGTGCTGAGCCTGTGATCAGGAAGAACTGAGTTCAGATGTGGTCTTAAACACTTACTACCTGTCTGACTCTGAACAAGTCACATAACCTCTGTTTGCCTCAGTTTCCTCATCTGTAAAATGGGGATAATAACAGCACCGATGTCCCAGGGTGGTTGTGAGGATCAAATAAGATAATATTTGGAAAGTGTCTGGCACACAGTAAGTGCTGTATAAATGTTAGCTATAGTTATTATTGCTAGATACTAGGTACCAGAAGCACGTATTCAGATAAAATTTACTTCACCACCCCACCAACCCCAATGTTCCCATACCCTGCTCTCAGATCACCTTGTGGCTACCATAGATGCCCCTCATTGCCAAATTCTGCACACTGGAGACCACTTTTCATTTCTGAGTGGGAAAGATTGAGTAGCACAGGATAAGCAACCACTGATACATTTACAATTTGCATTGGGGATGTCATTACATTATCTTTCTCCTCAGACACACCCCTCTTCTGAATTTCCCTGTTGAGTTTAATATCATCCTTCAAACTTCCAGGTTCTCAACCTCTTTCTTATCCTTGAATTCTCAACCTATTATCCTTGAATTCTCACTCAACTGAAACTACTGTCTTCAATGTTACCAATGATTTCTTAATTGCCAAATCTAATGGCCTTTTTCTCAATCTTCATTCTTGATCTCTCTCTGTATGTAGCTTTCAATATGGTTGACCATTTTTTTTTCCTGGATACTTATTCTTTCTTCTCTAGGTGGCTGAAAATAATGTGTCACCTATTTAAAAATCTCATAGCTTAAAAAATCCCACTTTGAAAACAGAATTTTCTAACCTGTTTAAAAATCTTCTAAATGAAGAGTTTTGAAACCATTTGTTGAAAATATAAAAATGTAACACATTCCATTTAATTTTCAAGAACAACTGACTGAGGAGGGATGATAGAAGCTTACTAACTGAATTTCAGCAAAAACCTTGGCATAATTTATTGATAGCACTGAAAAAAAAATGAGTATCGTGATTTTGTATCTTATAACATAACATAAGACATAAGATAACATAACACAGCCAGTACTGCACTTATTCCATTAGCATCTCTATATCTTTGTAAGGCATCTTTTTTTTCCAGCTATGACAGCCATTAAAACCAGATAACCTGAAGTTAGAGTTAATCTTTGAACTATCACATAGTGTTAAAACGTGATTTTTAAAAAACCATATTTAATCATATTGCCCTCATGAAAAACATCATTGTTATTTAAAAATTAGTGAAAGTAAAAAGGGCTTTTGTTAAAATATTTTAAAAACATTCTATCCCTTTTAAAATATCTATTTGTTGGGGCGGCCAGGTAGCACAGTGAGTAAGAGCACCGGCCCCAGTGTCGGGATGACCTGGGGAATCGAATCCGGGCTCAGACACTTAGCACCCACCCAGAAACACCTGGCCGTGTAACCTTGAGCAAGTTACTTAACCCCAATTGCTTAAAAAAAAAAAATCTATTTGTATATGTTTTGTAATGTGTATAATTATTAGTACAGTTGTGCATTCATATGATTCAAAATTAAGCTAACACATACATCAGGGAAGGCACATGCTCAAGTTTCTTATTACCAATAGGGAGTTTAGCATTTGCTCTATAAAGAAATGGGCTTCTTATAACTCAACTTTGGTGAGCCTACTCTTCACATGGACGCCATCTCAAATGACATAAGTAAGGTCAGGAGGGATGTGGTGTGATGCAAAGAATGCCGGATGTGGAGTTAGACGACCTAGGTTTAAATTTTTCTCTGCTCACCGTGTGAGCTTGATCAAAGTTCTCTGAGCCTTAGTTTTCACATTTCTGAAATGAAGATATTACCTTAGATGACCTCTAAGGTCCCTTCCAGCTCAAAATCTATGAACTATAATGAATTACTGACCCTTAATAACCCCGAAGGAAAACCTAGTCTTAGAAGATATTAATTTTTCCACCTGTGCCCTCCTACCCCATTAAGATTCCCTGATGATCAGTCTTCTTTTATCCTTCCCCACAGCAACTCTTCCACATTAAAAAAAAAGTGATCCTGGAATCACCCTGTTGTCTACAGCATTGGGAACTTCCAGGGAAAACCCTCTAAGGCCTTTGAAACAGTTCAGGACTCTTCAGATGATCCCCAGACAACTTAGTGACAATGACCCTCAAAGCAGAGATATTTCATGTCACCTCTTTGCTTTAAACTTGCAATGGTTCCATATAGCTTACCAAATGCAGGCCCAATCCCTCTATTTGGTATAAAAAGCCCTCCAAAGTTTGAACTCAAACTACTCTTCAAACCATACTACTTATACATTTGTTAATAAATCATAGAAAGACCTGTTGTGAAAATAGAAGGGAGAGGCAAAATTTATTTTTTGGAGGGTGGAAGAACATGGGAAAAAATAAAGCTCTTGAGACCTGAGATTAGGAAAAATTAGAATTGAGAGAGAGTGAAACCCTACCTATCCCTGTCATTTATTTGAAATAATACTATCCTACTAAAGTCCTGTTTTAATGTCTCATGATGGTAGTGGGCAAAAGAGATGCTGCAATGTACCTGCACTAATTCAAGGGATCTCCTGGGATCTTCTGAACTATTGCTCAGTCTCTGCCATCTTTCTGTCCCTGAAATGCTTCCCCTTCATGTGTGCTATTTTCCAGACCCCAGTTCTAGTGCCTGAAGACCTCTCTGTCTCCCTAAGTCACCCTGGGCTGAAAAAGACTAATTATTATTTTTTTCTTATCTTTCCCAAACAGAATTTGGTCTGGTGTATTTTCTAAATCATTATAGAGGAGTTATAATGGGGAATTAGAATATACTGCTTCCTTTTCCTCTACCATCTCGACTCCACCCTTTATATGTTTCCTTATGCTTGACTATTTGGTTTTGCAAACCTTCTTGAGTCTGTACTAAAACAGCCCGCCATGCTGGGAATGTTCTCCCTCCTCACCTTCACCTCCTGAAATACCTGACTCTATTAAAGGTTCAGCCTAAATTCTAGCTCTTACACAAGAGGTTGTTTTTTTTTAACCCCCTCAATTGCTAGTGTCTTTTCCTTGAAATCACATTGTATTTGTTTTGTATATATTTGATTTTTTCTGTATACATGTTGTTTCTTTATAGTAAAATGTAAGTTCCTTGAAGACAGGTATCATTTTCATCCCTGGTTCCTGCCACAATCCCTAGCTTAATAGGAGGTGCTTTAATAAAAAGCATGATAGAATGAAATAAATTTCAAGAAGAGTGGTCAATGCAGGGAGGAAATGACCCCTTCAGGAGAGGGAGCCCTGTGCCAGATGTCAGGCTACTGCATCAAAACCACATTTATCCTAAACTAGTTATAGCTCTGATTTGAACTAAGCCTTGAATATGTGTGGGAAATGCATGAAAGGAGGTGGAAGATTGAAAGACCATCATTACTAAAACAGGCAATTGCTTTTTAAAAATTGCTTGAAGATTTGTATTAATACATTCTTAGTTCTTTCAATTTTATTACCTGTTTTCTGAATAAGTGTGCCAATTTGCAGTATTAATCATTTCTAGCTTTAAGCTTGTGATATAAAGCACTTACATCTAAAAATGGAGTAACATTAGGTGCATGTTAGGAAAAAGGGAATCTAAAAAGGAAAGTGAACTGTGAACTTTTTTTTGAGGGAGGAAGGCAAGGCAATTGGGGTTAAGTGACTTGCCCAAGGTCACACAGCTAGCAAGTGTGTCAAGTGTCTGAGCCTGGATTTGAACTCCAGCCATCCTGACTTCAGGTCTGGTGCTCTATTCACTGTGCCACCTAGTTGCTCCTAAGGGCTGTGAACTTTTAAAATGAAAAAGTATTAATTTATGAGAAATATTCTTCCCAAACAAGTATTAGAAGTTTATATAAGTATTTAAGCCTTGTTTGTAATAGAATTGTGAATTTCACACTAGGTAAATATGAATAATGTACTGTAATACATGAAAAATGCCAGTAGAGGGAACTCTAACCCAGAATATTAGAAATTTTAGCCTATTTTCTGGTATTTCAGGAACTCCTGTGGCCTAAAGCTTGCCATCCCTTCTTTTCTCCATTAAATATTACAATCCTGATGCAGCTATCTTGTTTATGAAATCTAATGCTCCTAGAAAAGATTTTTTTCTCCTAGAAAAATGTCCCCTAGAATAAATAAATTTTGTTTTCTAAATTCCTGTCCTCTTCTGGTTCCACTCCTGACTTCTCTTCTATTTCCCAACAACCTCACTTCCCTGGCAGATTCTTCTTCTCTTATGGCTCCCTCTTCTTCCCATTACTGAGTTCCTTCGGAATGCCCATTTTGAGAAAGTGCTGTGGCCAGCCCTGCTTACTTTCTTTTTCATTCCTCACCTTGTTCTATCCTCAAGTTTATCTTCTTCCCCTCCTCCATCCTTCTCTCATCCCATTGCTTTTCAAGTCCTTTTTATGTGTTGGCTTTTGCCATTAGAATATAAATTCCTTAAGGGCATGGGGCTATATTTCTTTTTGCTTATATTTGTATATCTGGCCTAGCCCACTGCCCAACATGTTTTCAGTTGTTGTTTAGTCACTTTTCAGCCATGTCCCATTCTTCGTGACCCCACTTGGGGTTTTCTTGGCACACAGTGAATGCTTAATAAACACTTATTGATTTGACTTGTTGAAGACCAAAATTAATAGTTAATTGATGGAGAACCTTAGCTTATGTTGAAATGAAAGTATCTTTTCCCCAATTTATAAAAAACAAACATGTGGGCATTGGAAATAGTCACATTTCTTTACTCCCTTCTTTTGAGGCTGTTGTACAAAAGGTCATAGAGAAGTTTTTGAGCCTTAAATATTCACCCATATCTTTCTCTTGTACTCCTCTATCTTTTTATTTAAAAATAATTATAGAGATTACCAAGATCCTCTCCTTTACTCACAAGAACCATTTAAAAGGGATTTGAATCATCTCAATAGAAGCTGTATCTGAAGTCATAGGCCAAGCATGTGAAGCCCCTCCTTTGTGTTCCCAGAGAGACACAGAACTCCAATACAGATTTTTGGCTACATCTAGGGCCATTTGTCCAGGGGTTCCCCTTTGTCCTTCCCCATTGTGGGGTATGCTCATTTATAGCAAACACCTGCTCAGAATGAAATAAAAATCAGTTTTTCTTCAAATAGAGACAAAACCACTATAAAATATAGAAAGAAAATAAACAAGATTTAAAAAGTAGGAAACTCCTGAGGGTAAGAGAAACCACTTTTCCAGGCAGTGGTCAGGTAGAGGAGGGGGAGGAAGAGGAAAGGGAAAAATTCACCAAGTCCTAGTATCCAGCAAATTCCTTTCAGCAAGATCACTCTTAAGCAGGTCAGTAAACTAGGCAAGGCTCCAACTACTCATGATTGCATTCAATTTAAGGTAATAGTGCCCTTCCTTTGCAATCAGCAAGTCACTGGCTGCTTTATTCACAGCATCCTGGAGATCCAAAGTTCCCAGGAGTAATTGCTTTCTCTTTCCTTGCTCCTCAGTCTTTTGTGGCATCTGACTTTGATGATCATTCAGTCTCTTTTTCTTGCTGGGAAATGCTACCTTTCTCATTAGTCCCCTTGATGATAATGGGGTTATACATGGAAAAGAGTTTAAATCCCTCAATGTCTACTCCTGAATTTTATCAATAAATGCCATAATGCGATTTCCCGTAGATATAAAATAGCGATTAGCTTTTGTCATTTCAGATGAAATTTCATTTCATTGTGTTGATGTTTTGAATGTGAAACATCTTAGAATTATAGAATATTACAGCAGGAAAGGATCTTAGATGTTACCTAGTCCAATATCCTCATTTTACTGACAAGGAAACAGAGACCCAGAAGTAAAATGATTAATTTATGATCACACAGTCAGTGGCAGAACCAGGACTATAATCCAAGTCTCCTAAGTCCTATACCAGGTTTTTCCATCATACAACTCATGTTCTCTACTTGTTCTTAGTTTTTATTGTTGTTGTTGAGTTGGCTTTTGGTTGTGTCTGACTCTTTGTAATCTCATGTGAGATTTTCTTGGCAAAGACACTGAAGTAGTTTGCCATGTCCTTCTTCAGCTCTTTTTATAGATGAGGAACTGAGGCAAACAAGATTAAGTGACTTGCCCAGGATCACACAGCTAGGAAATGTCAGAGACCAGATTTGAATTCAGGAAGAGTCTTCCTGACTTTAGGCTTGGCACTCCATCCACTGCACCACCTACCTGTCTTTATTTTTTATAGTTGTTTAGGAATTGTGCTGAATTTTGAATATATGCTCAATAATAAGGAACACAATTCACTATTTTAAGGTTGCTAGGCAACTATTCTAGTTCTTTTTTTCCCATTTCTATTCAAAGGATGTAGTGAGAATGGGAAAAGGCTCATAACTTTTAGGGCAAATCTGCGCTCTTTATTAATCAGCTCAAAGAGTACAAAATTAAAAAAAAATTCTTCTATTTCACCATGTTGGTGTATTGCAGCAGAAAAACTATTGATCTTGGAATGACAATATCTAGGTTTTCTTCCTGGCTCTAACAGTTAATAGTTGTATGACCTTAAGCAAGTCATTGGGTCCATTTCCTTTTCTCTCAAAAAACAAGTGCTGGATTAGGTTATCCCGAATGACTCTTCCACATTTTCTATTTGGTTTGGTTGTTTTTAGTAGAATAGGTCCTAGGATAACTGTTTTTTGCCTTGGGATCACATTTATGAAATCCATGGTGGTCTCATTTTTCTAAAACTCTAAAATAACCTTCTAAGATTGCTAATGTAAATAAAGCTAATGTTCATGGTATGCAAATTTACTCTTATCAAGTTCTCCTGTGATGAAAGTGAATCACAATATATCTTTCCCATTTTTACGTCCCCAATTTCTCATATGAGATCTAGTCTTTTCTTAGGAGCAATATTAAATGAGCCCCAGAGATTCATCATTTCATCCCAAGTGAGATTTATATTGTTACTATATATCCTCTAGGATACTTTTTCTGCAATTAGAATAGGCTTCTACAAAGGGGAGCAACAGTCAAAGCAATATGGTGTGCATTTTGATTTGAAATTTTATTTATTGCCATGAATTTTTCACTCCCTATATGTTTATTAGAAAACATATTAGTTCAGCTAAATATATTAGCTTTAATAAGCAATATTAAACTTTATTTTAAAAGTGATTTTTTAAATTTAAAAATTAATTACTGTCAATTAAATGTCAATTAAAAAGTTGACAACTATTCAAAAGAGATCAACCTAAGTATTCACACAGGGGAAAAAGGGTGAAAAATGCCTTTTTTTCTACACTATGACAGGCAGTTTAATTAATGAACAGTCCATTGAGTTAGTCTATCTCTCTCAGATTGCAGATCTCTCTCTCTCTCTCTCTCTCTCTCTCTCTCTCTCTCTCTCTCTCTCTCTCTCTCTCTCTCTCTCTCTCTCTCTCTTTCTCTCTCTCCCTCTCTCTGTCTCTCTGTATTATGGACCAAAATTGATTAGAAGGGCGAGAGAGATTTGGATTGAATTTGTGAAATGGTGTAGCACTTCTGATAATCCTAAACTATTTCCTGATGCAAAACCTCACGTTTTTAAAAATATTCTCCTAATGATGCTATATGATTGTAAACCAGAGTGTAAACCATTATGTAAAAAACCAACATAATGAAACATGTTGTCCACCTGTGGACAGATTAAAGTTGCAGAATGATGTATTTTTTTTAATATAACAACTTAATATAACCTTAAAATAACAACTAATTAGGTAATTGATTTTACTTGATTATGTATATTTACTACAAGTATTTTTTTTAATACAGTGGAGAGTGGTAGGTAGAAAAAAGTTTTAATTTAAAAACCACTTAAAATGACTGCTTATAAGTTCTTTCATGTGATGGTTAAAAATTCAAACACTAATTAACATCATTTTATGTCTTACTAATATGTTTTTACATCATACCATTGTATATAATATCATCATAGTAACCAACCTTATAACAAAAACAAAAAAGGTTAAATAAAATTGATGTATACAGCAATGAAGACACTACATGACATTTTGCACTTATCATCCAAAAATGAATTGACATCTTTTAAGAATGAAAGTCATATATGAGTCAAGTGTCGTTAAATATTTCAGGTGTTAAATGTCAATACTTTCTGTAATAAAATTATTTTAAAATATTGATTTTGGAAACTTTCCATAAAATGACCTTTTTACTCATTTCTAAATAAAAAGTATATAATTTGCATTCATGAGCAAAGCAACTAAATCTCTGAATAAAAGTTAGATATTCATAAATATGATGGCTTTCTAGATGAAAAGTTTGTGCTCTTTATGTATTGTCCCCCAAAGACCTCAAAACCCTTTATTTATTCAAGTGTTCTCAGAATAAAATTATCACATAAACTCTGAGTATGATCATTTCCATTTGCAGATGCATCCCACCAGAAGTAACAGTTAAATGACTTGCTCATGAACATAAAATAAGACACTGATAGAACAGTAAAGGGAATTGAAGATTTTTTTTTTGCTCTGTCCTGTGGGAAACCATTGAGATACTATTCCTCCCTTTCACAGAGAGGTTGGCACAATGCTAGTATTACCTTATAATCTTCCACAGGAAGTCATTCACTCAATATATTGATTGGGCACAGTGCTGGGTATTATGGGAAATACAAAGATAGTCCCTAATTCCCAGTAGCTAAATGTATTAGCCTTAATAAGCATTATTAAACTGTATATATTTTACAAATGATACATAAAGTAATCTGCAACTACTCAAAAGAGATCAACCTAACCATCCATAGAGGAAAAAAAAAACAAATAGGTGAAAATGTCTGTTTTCTACATTATGAAAGGGAACTGAATGGGCAGCCCTTTCAGCTAGTTCATCTACATGTATATGTATATATCTATATTTATAGTATCTGTTCTACATCAACATCCATATCTATTTGTTTGAAAAGGCATTGTATATGGGCATTGTGGATCAAACTTGATTAGAAGGGCAAAAGAATTCTGAACTGAATTTGGGAAATGTTCTTGCACTTTTGGCAATCCTAAACTTTTTTCTTATATAAATCTCATGCTTTAAAGAACAATGTTCTCCTAAGGATGCTTTATGGCTGCAAATCATAGAATGATAATGAAACATGTATTATCATCAATAAAGAGACTATACATGTTGAGATCTTTCAGCATTTTGGGAATAAGACAATTATCAGTCAATCAACCAACACTCATTTACTAAGTACTCTATGCCAGGTACTATATAAGGTGTTGGCAGAAACAAAACAAAAATGAAACTGTCCTTTCCCTCAACCTTTCTATCAGGGGGTCAATATATGGATATATATGTGAACATATAACATAAATACATATATAGGTATGCACACAAAATAAATGCAAGCTCATTTCAGAGCTTGTGAAGCACTGGGGGGAACGAGGAAAAATCTCATATAGAAATTGGCACTTGAGCTAAGCTGTCAAAAGGGCTGGGGGTTCTGGGAGGCAGATATGAGGGTAAAGCATATTACAGGCATGGAGGACAGCTAGTATAAGAGCAATAGACAAGAGCTATAATGTCCTGTGAGAGAAAGCCAGTAGTCAGACTATGGAAATGGAAATCTCAAGAGGGGAGGTATTTGACTGGAGGGAGGGGAATAGGACAAAGATCACAGTCACTCTTTCGTCTTCTTTGCCAATTCCCTATGATTTGCCTGTCCTGGAACATCACTATTATCATGGGAATGGAAAGAAAATGAAAGGAACTTTCTCACTTTAAATCAAAGTTTAGACTCAGAGAGATTCAATTCTTGCCCACATCCTTTCTCCCTCCCAGCAGAAGAAAAGTTGTTCAAAAGACAGATAACTTAAGTCTGAGGGATTTTTGTTTTGTTTTGTTTTGTTTTGGTCGGTTGGCTCAATATCATTTCAGTAGTCCCTGGGATGATGGCTAAAGGACCTGAGACCTCTTCTGTGACATAAGGTCTGTGTAATAGCTACAATTTAGCAGAAAACCAGATGATGGTGGAAGAGGGCCCAAAGAAATAACATGACAGTTGAAGAGCAGCAAATGCCAGCAGAGAACAGTAGTATCACCAGACATACACAGGCTACTCAAAGTGACAAGAGCAGAGACACCAAAGCAGAAAGCAGTGGAGGATCCCAGGTCAGTGGGGGGTAGGAGTTTGGGGGGTGGAGAGAAGCAGGTCTAACTTGATGATGTCACCAGAAGACATCAGTAGTTCTGTGGAAGAAACAACCAACAGCTCTGAGCATGGGAATTGTCCCATCCATATATATATTCTCTGGCCATGCATGTTTTCTGTGTCCCTGCATACATGTTTCCTGGCTACTTATCCCTGGTCAAACATATTCCCTGTGTGAATCTCCTTTCCCACTGGTAACTGGTAAGAGGTATATGACTGATGTAAAGAAAAATCTTTCTGGTCATTTATATTGCTGTACTGTTTGATTAAAGATATTTTGCTTTGAACTAATGTGTCATCTAATTGGCTGAGTAAAAGCAACACACTGATAGGGGATTTTCTGAGCCATGCTTTTTAGTGGATGGTGAACCACAAAGTGCCATGAATATGGGGAAACTAAGAACAACTATGAAAGTGGAGGTAGCATGGTTCTATATCTAATATATATATATATATATATCTAATATTATTAATCTTTTAAAAAATGAGATAATTCCTTTCAGAAAATAGGTTACCCAAAGATAAATAAATGAATGAATGTATATACATACATATATGCCTACATATGCACTATAAGAATGGTTATAGTATGCTAAAATATTTGTTTGTTTTTGCAGAGCAATTGGGGTTAAGTGACTTGCCCAAGGTCACATGGCTAGTAAATGTGTCAAGTGCCTGAGGCCATATTTGAACTCAGGTCCTCCTGACTCCAGGGCCAGTGCTCTATTCACTGCACCACCTAGCCACCCCTTCACAATATTTGTTTTTATACCTGACAGAACATCTAAGACTCTTGTGTCCATTTATAGCATTTAATCTATATTAAACAATGATAATGATCTTGGTAAGGATTTGTGGGAAAAATAACCTACCTAAAACCATGTGTCCTAACCTTCTTTGCCAAATTTTCTTCAATGTGGCACATGTATACCTTCCTTTCTCCACTCCCTGATGCAACTTCTCCACCACCATCCTGATGCCCCATACTCTGGTGCCAAGGGACAGGACAGTTTCTTCTACATTCAGGTGGCTTCTTTCAGCAAATTCCTCTACGTCCTGCAGAGTTAGTACTGGATTGGAGGACAGAGGTGAGCACTATTGGTAGGACTTTAAGGGGTTACTTAAAACCTGAAAGTATTTTGATTGGGAGTTAAAATTATTCTCATAAGGTAAACCACAATGGTATTCTATGGAGGATGGAGTAGAAGAGAGTGGTGGGAAGCCCTAATAGTAGTAATCTTAGGTATTAAAAAACCCTTCACAACTTTCTTGGTCAAATCAGTAAAAATAAACATTTCTATTGCCAATGTAGCCTCATCATATGGTTTCCAAAGCCATAATATAAATGTGGATAAAGAAATTTTAATTTTGTGATAGTCAGGAGCACACCACCAAAAGATCCTCAATGAGATAATAAATTTGAATTAGTGGCATTTTGCATATTTCAGCTTTTCTGCATTTGATTTCCTTGCTTTTTATTATTTAAGTGTTTTCTCCTCCTAGCCCAGGGAAGGAAGTCTTTATTTGCTAGAAATGTCTGGGATTCCAGATGGTATTCTAGAGAATAGTATATTACTGTAGGTTAAACAAAAAAAAAAGTCCCTGGCTACTACTACTCTTTCTACTTTTCTCCCTCTTTGTGAAGTCTGTCTTACATTTCTGGAGTGTTATGGACTACTTGTGACATACTTTCATAATTAACATTTTGACAGTGGACTTTACTTTTTTTTATAGAGCACCAGAAAAGGGGAATGCACTTAGACAAATCAAGAGAAACTCTAGGAATTAGGTTGGCAACTATTTTAAGAAACTGATGCGGAGTACCAATCTCTTGAATATTACCCATGTGTCCTGAAATGCCCTCTTGCAGCTCATAAAAGGAAAAAAAATCACCAACAATCTAACAGTAATAGAGCAAGCTGTTATATTGAAGCTGTTAAGCTTTCTCAATTAGCTCATAATCAGTGAGGTCTATGTACACATTTTTAGATATGGGTGAGCATCCATAGCAATACCATTCCTAGCTGTGAATCTTATTACATATCAAAGGGCAGAGCTCTAACTTGGGTAAGAAAACTATGGGGAAAAATGCTTTTCTGCTGGCCATTGTGCCCTGTAATTTTGGAAAATTTTGCATAGAGCATCATGACTGTGAAACTGTTAAGACTGTTAATTTATGTATAGAGTTTAGTAACTAAAAAAAATATTTTTGGACCAGGACCATGATTTCACCTGTATAGGGAGCTTCCTCAAATCAATACAGATCAGCACTTTCTCTGCAAATTACAGTTTTAGAGAGTTTCCTGGGGGCACTGAGGGAAAAGGCAACTTGCCTATGGTCATATAGCTAGTATTTATCAGAGACAGGACTTGAATCAAAACTTCTAAGAAGTTAATCAGACATATATTTAATGTTATATATATTTGTCATTTTGTTGCATGGCAATTAGGCATAAACGATAAATATTTCACATAAGACCCGATTAATGCGAATAACTAATCCCCTGATAAGAGTCATACTTATTTGAAATTGCACTGTTTGAAGCTATGAGTGTGTACCATATGGTCACTGGCATGTAAATATATGTATGATTATGCAACATTTGGTAATATGTTCCCGTGGAAATATGTGGTGCAAATTCGAATAATGTAACCTAGTCATGGGATTCATAATTCACACTAATTAGGAACTCACATCAGTCTTAATATATTTTGGGGTTTACCTTCTAAATTTTAGTTCTCCAGTATCTACAAACAGTATCAGTGCTGACAAATTCCACTGCAATCTATCATTTAATTATTGTTATCATTAACCATCACAGACTGAACCAGAGAACTGTAGAATTTTGGACCCAAACATGCTAGGGAAATTTATTGGACACAAACCCTGCCCACAATGAGAGGTCTTCAATTTGGAATAAATTTTAGTCTTCTTCCCAGTTAAACAAGCAAATCCAGAAACGTAATAAGTTTTGCAAACAGTGGTTATGACCACAAATGAAAATGTGTTCTACACTTGTACTCATGCTTGTGGATCATGTTCAAAATTTTTTTTTTAAAGCTACATGTATGTCCATTGTTTTGCAGTGAGCAATACTATTTCTTTGAACATGGTGAAAATGATATGAAGGCTATAAGGCTAATCTGGGTCATTTGGGGTCACTGTACCATTTGAGGACCCTCAAGCTATAGCTACAATTTCTCTCCCAAGTTACTTGCATTTTTATGTATCCTCTAATAATTTCTGTATTTTCACAAGTACAACATTCTTATATACTGTCCTAGGAGAATATACAATGTCCCAGTCTTAGTATCTGCTAGTCCCAAGAGTATCCATGTCATTTAATAAGGGAATTGTTGAAGGATTCCTCAACTCTGAGGTCCTGAGTTCTTCCAGAGTTTTGCCTCAAGGTTAAATAAATCAAGAACCAAGACTAGAAGTTCAAAAAGATTAACTAGCATCCTCTGATAGGCAGCTGCTAGGTGCAAAGATAGGTAAGGAACAAAGGAAGAGAGGCAGGGTTTTACAAAGCCTGAGGGCAACATTACAGGTGGCAAAAAAAGCCTATCAACTGGGGCTGCTTATTTTTCTTATTTGGGAAGTTGAGTCATAGGGACATGATGTCAAATGACTTTTGGGAGATGTGTTAACCTTGGAATTAGAACATGTTAACCTTGGGGTCTCAGGAATTGCCAAAAATCAGATTTGTTCCTGTGGTGGGGATGTTTTCTTTGCAGTTAATCTCAGAATACCCTGGTGGGGCAGGAAATTTCCACATAGTCCAGGGCTCCTTCAAGATAGAATTCGTGGGCTTATCATGTTGTTTAAAATACAGATTTAAGGGTCTGTCTCTACCCAACACTCTAGTTCTGTTTCTTTAACCTCTTGTAAGGTTTCTTTTTCTCTGGGGAGATATTTTTCTCCAAACTCAAATTCTACCTCCTTCACAGAACAAACGTAGTGAAATTCTCTTTAAAAGCCAAGTGAAAATTCACCACACATTTCCTATTCTAAATTCTCTTCCTTTTCCCCTACACAAAAGCAGTATTGTTTTTGAGATCACCCATCAAGTGACTCACTGTTTTCATGTATCTGGGTTTATGGTGCCAGGTACTGGGTGATGGTGGTGGGGTTTCCAGTTTTAAAGAGAATATGGGTCATTTCCATCATTTGACTAATGAGATTCAGAGAGTTTCCATGATTAGCTGAAGGTGATATAATCTAAGGGAGAGCAGGAAAGACGGGTTCAAGTCTCAGCTCTGTAAAAATAGAAACAGTAATGTCGTTTCCCACAGGTTTATTTAGGAGAGAGAATTTCTGAAATGTGCAATATAATAGCTAGCATTTATATATCGTTTACTATGTGCCGGGGACCATGCACATTTATTATCTCATCTGATTCTCACAACAACCCTGGGGGAGGTAGGCGCTATCATTAGCCCTCTTTAACAGATGGAGTTAAGGGAGTCAAATGGATTAAGTCATTTGCTCAGAGACAGGATTCGAACTCGGGCCTAATCTGACTCCACTCTACCACCTAGCTGAGTACATTTATACAGAGCTTTTAAAGTTTTACCAAGTGTTTTCCTCATAACCCTTTGGTAGTGGTAGTCGGTTGAACTGTTTAATAAAAGGTTATTGGAGCAATAATAGAGCGCTTTAAGGTTTGAAAACTTTTCAAATTAAAAAAATTAAAACGATCTTTTGATGGCATGTGATGTTTAATACTATTTTCAATTATTACCTCATTTGATCCTCACAGCCACCCGGGAGAAGTGGGTGCTATGACCCCTGTCTGACACTTAAGGCAGACTTGCCCAGCACCACACGCCAGGGTCACCGCGAGATGCCTGCTCTGGGGAAAGCACGGGCTGGACGAGGGCGATGGGGCGGGAAGAAGACGCAGACGGGAGCGGGACCTTTTCGGAATGTGCCGGCCGAGGCTGAGCGAGTCTCGCCAGGGCGCGTTTCCCTCCGGGAAAAGGGAGAGCGGGCATCGGGGACTGAGCGCCGGCGGGGAGCTCTGGACGTGCAGAGGCACGGGCGGAGCGCCCAGGGAGGGACACGGTCGGGGAGAGGGGGAGGGCAGGGAAAGAGAGGGCGGAGCGCCGGCTGCCGAGGGGGGGGGGGGGGGGAGGGGGGGGGGGGGGGCGGGGGGCGGGGGGGGGGGGGGGGGGGGGGAGAGGGGGGGGGGGAAGGGGACGGTCCCGGCCGCTGCCTGGGGGTGCTGGCGGCGAGTCCAGTCTCGTCTGGCCCCAGAGCCCGAATTGGAGTGGAGCCGGGAGGAGGCTTGGGGTGGTGCCTGCTAAATGTGCTGGGTCATGTGACGAATCACGTGGCGTAGCAGTCAGGGCCCAGCGGCGGAGGGAGGCGGAGACTCAGACCGAGACACTAGGAGGGAGGAGGAGGTGGAGAAGGAGGAGGAGGAGGAGGAGGAGGTGGTGGTGAAGAAGGAGGAGGAGGAAGAGGAGGAGAAGGAGGAGGCGGTGGTGGTGCCGCTGGCTGCCGCCGACGCCGACCGAGGAGAGGAGACTAGACGAGACACCGAGTGGCCGCTGGCGCCGCCGCCGTCGCCCCCGGGGGAGGTGAGGCGAGGCGAGGCGAGGCGGGCGGAAGGAAGGGATGCGATGGGGGGCGGCTGTCACGGCCACCGCCGGGATGCTGTTGTTGCTGCTGCTGCTGCTGCTGCCCGGGGGGGGGGGGGGGGGAATCCCCACCGGCCTCCCTCCCAACTCCCCTGTTCCTACTCGTCTCCTCCAAACCCCAGACACCCCCTTCTTCGTCAGGGGCTGGCCGCTCTTTTGCTCCCAGCCTCATCCCCTCCGCCCGGGGCGCAGGGTGGGGAGGGGGCGCTCCGGCCTCGGCTGGGGCTGGGGAAGCTCCGCGAGGCTCTGCCCGACCCGCGGGAGGAGGGCCCGGGCTTTGGTCTGCAGCCGTGGAGGGGCGACGGCCGCCAGGGGAGGGAGGGAGACAGACAGACCGACCGACGGACCCACACACCCAGCGGGAGACGGAGGTCGGGGGTGCTTGTGGTCTTATGGGGGCCTGGGAGGGAAGCGCCTTCATGGCGGGGGGATGGTGCTTTCAGCTTTAAAAAAAATTTTTTTTGGGGGGTGGGATACGGGTGTCTGTCCCTGGGAGCTTGGGCGGCGGTTGCTGCCGTTTTTTGCTGTTTTGGCCTTTTGTTTCCACGTTGGAGAGAAGCGGGGCGAAAGAGAAATCCGTTTTCCCCGGGAGTGTGGAGGAGAGGGGGTGGTGGTGATGATCCGGAGGCGTTTGGCTTGGAGCCATTTTATTTCATTGTGGTGGCAGAAAATCCCTCAAAAACGCCCCCCCACCCCGCCCTCCCCTCGGAAAGCTGGGGTTTGCACTCCTTCTTTTCCTCCAGTTGAGGAGGGTTCCCCACTCTGCTTCAGCTTCCCCCCTGCCCCCACCTTCTCCCTCATCCGGTCTCGTTTACCTCTTGCCTCCCTACCCCACCTTCAGCAAGACCCGGGGAGGCCGTCGGGAGCGGGGTGTCTGCAAAGCAGCGCCCAGTCACCTGTCGTGCCAGCTGCATGGAAATCCTGGCACTTATGTTGTCTGGAGTCTGCTGTTTCCTCTGACAAATCACACAGACTCCGCACATATTATCAACCCATTTTCTCTCTTTCTTCCTTAAAAAGAAAAAAAAAAGTACTATGTCAATCTCAAAGTTTGACCCCTTTTGAAGTAATTAGTCTTGGGAT
The DNA here is from genome assembly GCF_028583685.1 of Petaurus breviceps papuanus. Lineage (NCBI taxonomy): Eukaryota > Metazoa > Chordata > Mammalia > Diprotodontia > Petauridae > Petaurus > Petaurus breviceps. The sequence goes on from NW_027187349.1 coordinate 1,534,007, forward strand.
TGTTGGCGGTCCTGTTAGACCCCTCCAGTGTTGGGTGGCTTCAGAAGAGTTCTTGGTTCTGGGGTTTGGAGGGTGATTTAATGTAAATGAGTGGCAATTTCAGTTTTGCTTGCTTGACTGGTAGTGTACTGGTTTACCTATCCTTGGGTTTACTAGGTATTTTTCAGGGGAAATATATTCTTTTTTCTCTATTTGTTAATTTATTTCCGATATCTTTAAAAGAAACCTTTTCATGAAGGTAGGACTTCAAAAAAAAAAGTCAGTCTCAAAATGAAGTTTATACAAGCACAGGGAGAAATTTAAGTACTAAAATCTAAAGATAGAAACCTGTTTTAAAAGAAAATGATAAAGTTCTCTTGCTTTCTGTGGCCATGGTTTTGACTTTATCTGTGGTTGCATTTTACTAGGTGTAGGCAAATCCATTTTGTGATGCTGTTTCTCGAAGAACTCTTAAGGCACCAGTCATCAAGTATTGTAACTTCATGTTTAAGATTGTGAGGAATGTGAAATAACATTTTTTTGAAGAACCCACAACAAAAAACTTTCAGACTAGAGAGTAACTTTAAATGTTGTCTTTGCCTTCCTGGACAGGTTAGAAACTAATTTTAGAAGTTTATGTATAATGACATTCATATGCAGAACAAAATGAGATTTTTCCACGATATCTAGTCTGATAATTTACTGGTTTGGAGATGATTGTATGAATGAAGCATGAACATCCAAATTTAGTATTCAGTTTTTTTTTTAACTTAAATGGTAATTTGTATAAAAGTGATTAATGGAAATAAACGTAATAACTTTGTTTCAACATTGTGAAAGTTTCAGTAAATCATAGAATCCTAGGTGAATATCTGGAGGAGATCCTAGAAGCTATCTAGTAATTCCTTCCTCTCCCCAAATGAGGCCTTGGGAGGCCATTTAAAGACTTGACCAAATTTTCACATACCTAGTAAGTCACAGAACTGTGATTTGAGCCCACGACCTCTAGTTTCAGATTCAGTAGTCTTTGTATCACATTGATGAATTAGAAACAGTTGTTTTGCATGAACCATAAAGTTAGGGGTACAGAAGAGAAGTAGATAATACAGTCATTTAATCAACATTTTCAAACCTTTGACAGCTTTTACTCATGGGAAATAAGCAGAAAGATAGGGCTTCCTTCTGTTTTTTGAGAAATAACAGCATAGTGTATCCTCTAGTGGGTCAGTCCTAATAAATTTTGCAGTCCTGATAAATCTAATGCTTTGCTTAAATAACATGAAATTTTGTTTATTCTTTTGAAGTTTGTGGCCTGGGTATTGATTTAAGAAGTGCTAGTCTTGTCACCCATTCCTACTTTTCAAAACAATTTTTTTTTGCCTTTTGGAGGGCAATTGGGGTTAAGTAACTTGCCCAAGGCCACAGGGCTAGTAAGTGTCAAGTGTCTGAGGTGCATTTGAACTCAGGCCTTTCCAACTGGAGAGCTGGTGCTCTATTTACTTTGCCACCTAGCCGCACCCAAAACAATAATTTTTAAATTTAAAAATACAGGTTGTCCCAAAAGTCTTAGTGCAGTTTAAATCTATTAAAGCTAAAAACTGTACATGGTAGCCTATTTTAAATAGCATCCAAAACAGAACCACAGGGGTCCTAGATTGTGCTGAGGAGAGTAAGAAGAGATTTTTCTTTTTGGCAGGTATGCTTTTGATCTTAGGTAGTTAGGGGATAGAGAGCTGGAATGGAAGTTAGGCATCCCTGCTAGAAACTCAGTGACTGAGACCAAAATAATTTAACCATTATGGAAGTTAGTTTTCTTATCTGTAATTTTGGATTTCTTATGCCAAATATTTATTGTTATGACATACATTGTCATGTTGTTTTATTTAAAGGACATCCAAAGTATCATAAGACTCCCTTATAATTTATTTTGCTGTTCTATAAATTGAGATAGCCTACAGGTTAAATAATATTCTTCTATGGATCTATGGTCTCATTGTGTCCATTTCCCAGTATTTGTGAAGATTGTAGCATATCTGTACACTCTAATCTTATGCAGTTCTTGTCTATGTCCTCATATAAATCCACCAAAGAGTATCCACCTGATGTGCTATAATCCTCTCAGTCTTTTAACATTGCATAGGTGCCAGTACAATATCTCAATCAACAAACATTTACTGAGGCCTACTATGTGCTAGGCTCTGAACTAGGGGGCAGGGATACAAATAAAATGAATTAAAAAAAAAAACCCTTAATTGACAAAGTACTTTTATTTTAATGGGGAAGATAAGACTGCCTGTTAGCTATTGAAATAAGCCACCTAATTTAGTTTTATTATAAAATTAACTTGACTGGTTCATGTTCTTTTCCCATCTTACTTTCCAGGGAGTGATGCTACTTACAAGTCAGTCTGTTTACTTCGGTCTACTTAAACCTCTGTGTTACCTTTACATTTTTATTTTTCAGATATTGTTGTAGTCTATGGTTTGCAACTGTATCAGCAAACACTGATTAAGTGCCTTTTTTATGCCAGGCATTGTGCTACGCATTTTGGATACAGAGACAAAAGTGAAGTTGTCATTACCTGGGAGAAGTTTGCAATCTTATTGGGAGAAGATACATACACACACACACACACACACACACACGTACATATGTACCCCATATAGGTACATACAAAAAAGGGGCAAGATAGTTTTGGAGAGCAAATACAAGTTGCTGGGGAAGATCAGGAAAGCTCATGTAGAAGGTGGTACTTGAATTAAGGCTTGAAGGTAACAAGGGATTCTAAGAGACAAAGGTGAGGAGTGAGTGTATTCCAAATGTGGACAGCTAATGCAAAGGCTTAGAGATGGGAGATGAAGGACTTTTGACCTGGTCATAGTGTATTTGAAGCTGAATAATACATGATGAGTCTGGAAAGGTAAGTTGGTGGCAGGTTGTGAAGATCTTTAAATGGTAACAAAGGCACTTGTATTTGATTCAAGATGCCACTGGAGTTTGAGTAGCATCATAGGAAAATCATTGGCATTAAAAAAAAGATGATGATGAAGATGATTATTAGCATAGGTCATAGAGTGGTTTAGGAGTTCTGAAAACAATATCAAATTCCTCAAATACAATTTAGCCTCTACCTACTATTCAAGTCTGGACCTACTTTATTGCCCCACATGCAGTAGCAATATGAGATATCCATTGATGAGCTAACTCTGTGGGCTGTTTATAAAACTTTATGATATAACCTGGGTGATAGGTATTGTTCATCTATTTGGTTCTTCCTTGGTAGCTAAGTAATGAAACAATGTCATCTGGGCAGCAAAGTAAACTAGTTTGACTAGAGCTTGGAGTTGATAGACGGATGATAGAAAAAAGTTATATGAAAATCAAGGTAGGGAAGTTAGAATGACACAATATTATGGAGAGCTTTGAATGACAGACATAGGAATTTTTATCTTTATTCAACAAACAAGAGGAAGCCATTGAAAGTTTTTGGACAGAGAAGTGATATGTCCAAATTTGTGCATATGGATGATTATTCTGGCAATGGTATAAAGGATTGTAATGGAAGAGAGTGGTAACTGGAAGATCTATTTGAAAGTAGTTATTTCAGTAGCTTAGGTGGGACTTGATGAAGACCTGTACTGTGGTTGTAGTAGTGAGAATGGAGAGAAGTTGCAGAGATGGAATTGGCAAGATTTGGTAACTGATTAGTGATGAGATCAAGGGAAGAGTCAAGGATAATCCCAGAATTTTAAACAGGGGAGATTGGATGAATTAGGTTACTAAAGAGGGAAAGTGAAGTCAAGAAGAGGAGCAAGTTTTAAGGAAAAAATGTTGTTTTTTGACATGCTTGTGGGTGATGGGACATACAGGATGTTTTCTAAACAGTTAGAATTACGGACCTAAAGTTCAAAAGAGAGATTTGGACAATAGCATAGTATAATAAGCAAGCTTCAGTGACTGAGCCTATTGTCAAATTTTCAGTGTGAGCATTTACACCTCAGAAATCGGCAAACTCTGCAAATCAATTATTGCTTTGTTGATTGACTAGACTTAAGAAAGTGGTTAAGAAAATGACATAAACTTAAGAATGTCATGCATATACTGCCTTCCCCCCCCCCCCAACCCTTAACCAAGCTAGTTGTTAAACATTTACCAGCATACCCCTGTACTAGAGGAAGGGATTTGAGAGAGTCTTCTAGTGGTTGAAATCTTGGGAGTTGTCTTGCCAAAGGAGAGGGTGTAGAGAAAGAAGGAAAGTAGTCTTTGGACAGACCTACGCAGGGAAGATTCACAGTACTGGGTTGGAAGAGACAGGTGGGATGGTTAGTGAGAGAGGAGATTAAAGAGGACATGGTTTGTTAGAACTCAAGCAATGAGGATATGTCCAGAATGGTCAGTAGTTCTAAAAGTTTCAGAAAGGTCAAGGAGGATGAGGACTGAAAAAAAAGCCTATGAATTTGGTAAATAGGCCACTGAGGACCTTTTTAAAAGAGCATTTTCAATGTAGTATTGGGGACAGAAACCAGATGGCAGTTAGGCTGAGGAATCTCAATATATTGGGTATAGAAAAATTTTTCAAGAATTTAATATTTTTATTTGTTGTCATTGAGTAAGAGTAACTACCATTATCTTTAGGTAGTGTGAAACACATTTACCCTTAGGATTAATGTCAAATTAAGCCTTAGATTGATAAATTGGTGGTGTTTGAATGAAAAAGAGATTTGTGTTACAATGGATTATAAAACAAATCACTTGGAATTGAACTTAGCTCTTGGACAAGTTGACACTAAATAGTAGGAATAATAGTAGGAATATTATGTGGTATAGTGCAAAGAACATTGAACCAGGAATGATAAAACTGGGGTTCTAACCCTGCTTCTGATAATTGCTACCTATGTGATTATTATCAAGTCACTAACCGCTGAACCTCAGTCTCTGAAAAAGTTTTGGCTTACTTCATTGTTTTGGGAGGTCCAAAAGTACTTTCTTTGTGTAGTGCTATACAAATTTAAGGTATTATTTTATCAAAAGAACAACTTTAAGTCTTCCTTTGTCCAGTGATCCTTAGTATTTGGGCATTCTCTAGCTTGGGAATGAGCATGGTTTAGCCATTAAGTAATGGAGTCAGAAAACATGAGTTTGATTCCTGGCTTCACTATTTACTAATTATCTGAACTTTGGCAAATTTACCTTTGAATTTTAATTTCATCATCTATTGAAGGGCCATAATAATAGTTGTATTATCCAACTCCATGGGGTTGTTTTTAGGAAGTTGTTTTGAAAACTCTAAAGCATTATTTATGAGTTGTCATTATTTGTTAATAAATTCTTTTTTTGTTAAAAAAAGACTGAGCTTTTACTTTCAGGTTTCATTTATTGATTCATCTAGTTGGAGACTTCATTCTAAACTTCTCTTGTATGTGCTTTTAAAAAGCTATTGCTTAATACTTGAAAATTCCTCTTGAAATTTGTAGGTGAATATGACTGAGTTCGGAATTTCTTCATCCTACTAAATATTTCTCTTAATAATTTATTGACTGTGTCATGATTAAAAGTAGATTAAACTTCTTGAAGTCTTACTCTTCTTTTTTTTTTTTTAAAGCAATTGGGGTTAAGTAACTTGCTCAAGGTTACACGGCCATTTATTTCTGGGTGTGGTGCTGAGTATCTGAGGCCGGATTTGATCGAGGTCATCCCGACACTGGAGCCGGTGCTCTTACTCGCTGAGCCACCTGGCTGCCCCTAAGCAATTGGGGTTAAGTAACTTGTTCAAGGTTACACGGCCAGGTGTTTCTGGGTGGGTGCTAAGTGTCTGAGCCCAGGATTCGATCTCCAGGTCGTTCTGACACTGGAGCCGGTGCTCTTACTCGCTGTGCTACCTGGCCGCCCCTAAGTCTTACTCTTCTGATGTACATTGTCTATAATTTTCATTTCATAGGATCTAGAGTTAGTATTAGAAGGGACTTTGCAGGCTGGTGAGACTAACTTCCTCATTTTACAGATGAGGAGACACAAAGTAGTTAAGTGACTTGCTTAGGGTTACGCAGCTAATAAGGGTCAGAGACTGGATTTGAACCAAGGTCTTCTTAATTCAAGGTCCTGGACTCTGTCCTCTATACCAGTGGTGTCAAATTCAAATAAATACATTCCTTCTAGCAAATTGACTTAGAAAACTACAAATTGGGGCGGCTAGGTGGCACAGTGAATAGAGCACCGGCCCTGGAGTCAGGAGGACCTGAGTTTAAATCTGGTCTCAGACACTTGACACACTTACTAGCCATGTGACCTTGGGCAAATCACTTAACCCCAACTGCCCTCCAAAAAAAAAAAGCAAAAAGAAAACTACAGATTAACGTTATCTCTGTTGTATTGTACTTTTATTTATTTTGTTAGACAATTTCCAATTACTAGGTTAGGCAGCACTCAGGAGTCACATTTGATACCTCTATACTACTCCTTGCTGTCTCTCTATAAGTACAGTTATCCCTTTCACATTGTGGGGTTTAGGGGCACAGAGTTCCCCAAGATCTGGAAAACCTATGTAAAATTCTTTGGCCCTCCCTTTGTACCAGAAAAGTCTGAATTATTATGGTCTTAAAAGATAAAATATGTTGGTATGATATAATACCATACATATATTTTATGCATTTCTGAGTTTCTAAGCTTTTTCTGTGTCATCTGCTGGCCTTCATGTGTCTCCTGTGACTTCTGCAAAACTGTCCCCAAATTCCTGTTTAACTTCTTATGCTGACCCATGGTATATCTAAACTGTGATGGAGAAAGTTGTCATGTACTGTTTAGCTCCCTTAACTGCTTAGTTCCTGAGATCAGCTTCCAAGATCAGAAGATATTGGACACCTTCAAGTTAGTATCAAAAGTTCTTTTTAGGACAAGACAGACATGTTTTATGAGGTCCTAAATAGATAACCTTTTTGCTACAGTATCATGTTTGTCATTTTGTTCTCTTTCCTTACTCCATCATTTCCTCATCTCTGGTTATTAAGATTAAATATTAATTCCTTGGGAAAACTTCTGGTAGATCATTGCTATTACTGCTAGCTTTGGTAAAACAACAATATCATTAGGATTCAAGTGGAGAACAATGAGTTTTTAGTGATGGTATGTGATTATGGCTCTTGGAAAGTAGAACAACACTAGTGTTACTGTTGATAGAACTAAGAATTTTTAGATAGTAAATTAACAGTTTCTAGAGGCTTAGAAAAACTCTTCTTCTAATACAGTGGGTTGACACTTAATGCTTGTTGCTTGAATGATCTCTCTTAAAGTTAAAATGGAAAGCCAGGTGATGCACTGCGTTCAGTGTCAGTAATTGGAATAGCAAGAACTGCTTGATAAAAAGTTGTGACTTTGTGCCATCTATACAATACCCTGTTACTCAAACTTTGTCTTATTGGTTGTCAGAATAGCTTCTTAGAATTAGCAACTATTCAAGAAAGTTTAAAAACATGTGGCATTTGTTAATAGACTAAAATTATATGTGTATATAAATGCTAGCAAAGGATATGTTTAAGCAATCTCCTTATTTTTTGTATCTCAGAATGTGCAGTGTAGGAAGGGCATCAGAAAAAAAATTAGATTTTTTTTCCCCAAATTCTAATTCTTGCATATGGTTTGAACTATTTTTCTACCTTTCCTTGATTCTCCTTGTCTCTTTCTTGCTTTTACCAAAATTTCTAAGGAAATGAGAAACACAGAAGTGTCTGTACATAAGAATTTTTCCTTTATGTAGTTATAAGTGATGAATGAGGTAAATTCTGAAATACTTAAAAATGCTTATGAGGTAAATATGCCACTTACATCAAAGGGGAGAAAAATACAATTTGCATATATTATCTATTAACATTTTAATATTGAAACCTAAGTAAGATAAAAAGTGACAAAAGTTTTGTTTTCTGTTCTTACACAAATTTGATTCTAAGATGGAGAAAAAATAAAGTAGTCTTGGCATGCTGCCCAGAATTCACCTATAATAACTTACCAGATCAGTGATTTCCAGCCTTTTTAGAGTTTTGATATCTTTGTTGGATTTCACAGCAGATCTCTTTCCTCTCTTCTTCCTCCCGAGTGCTGTATGGTACAGCACACATGCACACACACACACACACTCACTCACTCACTAATTTTTTAATTCAAGTGAATTAAACCTTTTTTGAGAATTTTTTCCTTGTCCAGTATAGGTGAAGAAGAATGGAAATCATTATGTTATGGTCAGGTAATCATAGTGAATTGGACATGCATCTTGATTCACTTATGTCCCTGAAGTGTGACAGAGAAATATTAAGCACATGTTACAGGTTTCTCATGTACTAAATGCAACATACTGTTCCTCACAAAGGAGTCTGACAAGAGTATTTATAAAGTTCTCTGGAATCAGCTTTTTGAAAACATTAGATAGTTCAAGTGGAAATACTTGACTAAGGAAATCCCACGGCATAATAGAATATTGGGTATAATTTGAGGTGGGGTGAGATGAGGGGGAGAGGGTGTGATAGTAATGGCATTTAAAGATTCCCCTGTATTGGCTTAGTTTTTCAAATTGATTGTGTTAAAACCCAGAGCTTGTTAATCCCACCTGTGGGATGGACTTGTTGATGTGAAAAGAAAGTCCTGAACTGGGAGGAGCTGGTGACATAGATTTGGAGAGACAAGAGAGAGGCAGAAGACCTTTTTGGAAGCAGCACCCACGTGGAGGCAGAGAGAGAGACTGAGAAGAATTGCTGGGGCCACTTTGAATCGCCCTGGACTTTTGAGACCTGCCCCCTGAGCTGCCAAGGACTGAGGAGACATGGCTGTTTTGCTAGTACTTTGTCTGTCTGTTTTGATGTTGTTTTGCCAGATTTGTCCACTGGTGAAAGACAGTCCTGTTGTTGAAGAAGTCCTGGAACCTGGCTTTTGGCTAAGAAGCCCTGAGACTGTCCTGCAGACAGAGAGTGAATACTGTCCACTGGTGAAGGACAGTGCTGTTGTTGCAGGGGTCTGGAGACTGTCCTGCAGACAGAATGAATACTGTCCACTGGTGAAGGACAGTGCTGTTGTTGCGGGGGTCAGGCGACTGTCCTGCAGACAGAGTGAATACTGTCCACTGGTGAAGGACAGTGCTGTTGTTGCAGGGGTCTGGGAACCTTTCTGTTGGTTCAGAAGCCCTGAAGAAGGATTTTCTGGTTGTATGTTTACAGAAATCCTGGGAGAGGGTTTTGCTAATGTTTTCAGGGGTTCTAGGACTGTTCTGCAGACAGGATGAATTGATGAAGGGACTGGCAATGTATCTTGTGGCCTTGCTGAGCCTTGTCTCCCCAGGAACTAAGATTGCTGAGAACTTGCTTTGTGTCAAGATGAAGAAAAGACCTCCATTTGGGTATTAAGTGCTGTGTTTAAACTTGATGTAACTCTGGGGTAGATTCAATTGAGATCCAGGGGTGGGGAACTTTTGACCTTTTGGTGCTCTGTGATTGACAAATGAAGGCACTTTACTTATGTTTGGAAACTAATCTCCATTTGAGAAGAGGGGCTTTGTGGTGGACTAAATGAAGGTACAGCCTAGGGGTGGAATGGTATTTAGAACCGGGACTTTGTAATTGATTGAATGATTGGAAGGTCCTGGGGTGGGGTAGTACTTGGAGATTATTTAATCACCCTTAGTAAATGCTGTATTTTGAATGATGTCATGATTTGACCTTCTCTGTTCTTGGTTTGTCACTGAATAAAATGGAGAGCACCTATGCTGGTATTTTGAATCTTGGGAAGTTGCCTTTCCTTAGCATTACATTACAGAGGGTAGTATGATTACTTGATGCATCTTTTTAGTCCTCCAGTCTTTATATGTTTTCCTAGTTGATATGATCTTGGCATCAATAATGTTGATGATAATGTTATAAAACCAGATACCTCAGACTTTCTTGTTTTCATACCGGGAAGTTGGAATTTTTTCTCATGTATATAAATAGTATTGACTCTTTGTGCTTGAATTTGGGGAAATTCCCTTCACCCCCTCCCTCCGGCCCCCAGTCTTACATCAACTAGACAACTTTGTTATCGGTAGAGGGCAAAGACAAAATTAACATAAAAAATATGTAATCATCAGACCTCAAATTTTTCATATTGATTTTTTAAAAAATCACAGCCACTCCTTCCTAATAATAAAGAAAAAAATAGTTAAGCAAAACCAATTGACACAGCAGCCATGTCTGATAGTAAATGGTAGTTTGCTACTATACAAAAAAGAGGGAAATGTTTCATTATCATTCCTCTGGAGCTTGTTTTTCTCAGGCTTCTGGTTTCTGTCTTGGGCCCTTTTGTCTCCTCCTTCTGTTCTACTTGGTAATGTCATTAGTTCCCATAGATCTAATTATCATCTCTATGCTAATGATTCTTAAGTTTACCGATCCTGCCCTAGCATCTGCTGACCTCCAGTCTCACATCTCCCAAGTACTTTTCATATATCTCAAACCAGATGTCCAATAGGCATCTTAAACTCAACATGTCCAAAGTCCAAAACTGAAGTTTTTATCTTTCCTTCCAAACTTCCCTAATACTGTCTAGGGTATTACCATCTTCTCAGTCCCTCCAGAATTGCAACGTAGGTATAATCCTTTACTCTTCACTACCTCTTACAACTCTATATTCAATTTGTTGCTAAGACTTATTGAGTTCACCTTTGCAATATTTCTTGAATATTCCCCTTTTTCCTCTGACATTGCTGCCACTCTGGCTCAGATCCTTATCACTTTACACTTGGATTATTGTAATAGCTTGCTGGTGGGTCTGCCTATCTCAAGCTTTTCCTCAATTCAGTCCAACCTCCATTGAATTGCCAAGCTGATTTTTCTAAAGCCCAAGTATGACCATATCACTCTCCTCCTACTCAGTAAACTCCATCAGCTTCCTGTCACCTCCAGGATCAAATAAAAAATCCTTGGTTTGACTTTCAAAGTCCTTCACTACCTATTCTTCCTCCTCCCTCCACCTTTTTAGTTTATTTATACTTTACTCCCCACCATGTACTCTTTGACTTGGTGACCCTGGTCTCTTTGCTGTTCCTGAAAGAAGACACTCCATCTCTTGGTACTGGGGATTTTCTTTGACACTTTCCCATGTGTGATTTCTTTCAAGCCCCAATTAAAACTCCACCTTCTATAAGAAGCCTTTCCCAATACCTCTTAATTTAAATATTTTCCCTCTTATTTATTTCATTTTTATTATGTTAAATTTTTTTGGTACATATTTATTTGCTTGTTTTCTCCTCCTTTATATTAAAAACTCTTTGAAGTCAAGGACTGTCTTTTGCCTTTTTTGTGTGTGTATCACCAGTACTTATCATACTTTCTGGCACATGGTAGGTGCTTAATAAATTCTTATTGACTGAGTTTTAATCACTTTTAGCCAATTTACTATGAGCCTTTTAAAACAATTAGACAGTTAAGCAGCAAAGTCATTTTTTTCCCCACCTACTTCATTTTATGGTAGAAATGCTAATGAGTAATGAAATGTTTAAATCCAGGTAGATAGATGGTAAGGAGGACAGCAGTCAAAGTGATTGATCGAATGGATGGGATCCAGAATAATTTTACAAATTAAATAATCATTTTTTCAATAGTTGATATTATTTAAGCCCATTTTTTGTTTACTTTGTCTACTTGGAACTTGGTAGAAAGGATAGATTATTTTTTAGAATATGATACCGTGAGAAGTGTGCCATTTTACAGAGCAGGAAATTCAGTATAAGATAGGTCAATGAACTTTCTTCTGGGTTGGTTTTGTTTATTAACCCCCGATATTTTGTTTTTTACATGTGTGGCATAAAAGTTAGGCCCCTCTGTTTCTTGGATGTCTTAGCAATTTCTAAATCTCATCTACTGTGATCATATGTATATGGGAACATCTTGATATAGAATGTTCTTCTTCCTTTATTTTCTGAATCTCTGTTTTATCTTTTAAACTAGAAAATAAGAAAAATAACAAAATAAATTACCTTAATACAAGCTTTGATATAACATTTTGAACAAACTTTATTTAAAAGAAAACTATTTTTTTAAAGCAATCGGGGTTAAGTAACTTGCTCAAGGTTACACGGCCAGTTATTTCTGAGTGTGGTGCTGAGTGTCTGAGCCCAGATTTGATCCCCAGGTCATCCCGACACTGGAGCCGGTGCTCTTACTCGCTGTGCTACCTGGCTGCTCCGAAAACTATTTTCTTTCATGAGATTTTCCTTGTTTGAATATGTGAATCTCTAAGGGTCAAATCTAAACAAATTGTGATCTGTTTACAAACATTAAGTGCCTATTATGTTCCAGGTGTTGTGATAGAGACAGAAGTTACAAAAGAAGGTAAGAAACATGGTCCTTGCTGTCAAGGAGATTATATTCTATCTTAATGAGGAAGACAACATGCAAATAAATTGTACATGCAAGATATATATTAGAAAAAAGTAATTCTCTGAGATAAAGGACTAGCAGGGGGTAGGACCAGGAAAGGCTTCTTTTCTGGAGTAGGCTCTGAAGTTTGAATGAAGTGAAGGAGAGCATTCCAGGCATGGACTTCAGTCAGTGCAAATGTACTGTCTTGAGAGCCAGAGTGTTGTGTGTAAGGAATATCGAGGAGGCTGGTGGACCTGGATTGTAGAGTGTGGGTAGAAGAGTGAAATGGAATAAGACTGGAAAAGTAGGAAGGGCCAAGATTTTACAGGGCTTTTGCTGTCATCCAGAAGATTTTATATTTAATCCTGGAAATAGAGATGAGTGTAGTAGCAAGAACCCCAGTATCCCCAGGGTGGCTGCCAACATAGGTTCTTTAGATCTGCCCAGAGTCTCAGCTGGTCAAATCACACAACACTTCTCAAAGGGAGCCCCAAAACAAAGTCTCACATCAGGGATTATATAGCCTTCTCCTGGGTCAGAGAATGCAACAATACTCTTGACCTGCTGCCCAATCACAAAGCACCAAGGTGTGGGCATTCCTGAAAAACAAGCCTCCCACCACAGGCTCCAGGTGCACTTAACCTGGGGGCAGGGAAGATTTTAAAAATTTACATTCCTTTAACAATGAGCCACTGCTGTAGATCAGAAGTGTCAGACACATGGCTCACAACACTGAGTGTGGCCTGAACCAGATTAAAGTATAATTGGCAAACATTTAACAAAATAAATAAAAAGGGTAATAAAACATAGGTATTACATTTTAAAACTAAGTCAGTATGTGACCTGTAAGGATCCTTATATGTGTAGTTGCCCCCATTTCTATTTGAGTTTGACACCACTGCTTTAGAGGATCAGTTTGGCAGCTGAGTAAGAGGGTAGATAGAAGTGGAGAAAGATTTCAGGCCAGCATCCCGTTAGAAGACTTTCTGTAGGGGGCGGAGTCAAGATGGCGGAACAGAATAAGGACCTCCCTGCTGCTCCAGCTTCCACCTTCCCCAATCCATGTAAAAAGGAGACTGTAAACAAACTTTGGAGCTGCAGAACCCACAAAATGACACAGAGAAGCTAACCTCCCGCTGAGGACAGCCTGGCAGGCCGGCAGGAATTGGCCAGCCCAGCTCCATGGCAAGGCTTTAGCCCCAGGGAGGGCCTGACCAGCTGCTGGCCCAAGGGACTCCAGATCAACAGCAGCTGTGGCTGTTTTCAGATTTATCAACACATAGATGCGAAGGACAAAGTGAGAGGTCAGTGCAGTCTGGACTTTGGGACCCAGTAAGTGGGAGTGGCGTGGCTTTTGTCCCTGGGGTGAGAAGCTGCTGAGACGCAGGCACAGCCAGCCAGCACCAGGTGGTAGCTTCAGCTCCTGGCCTGCAGAGTATGGGGGACCAAGCACCAGTCTGAGGGGTAATTGCTCTTGATTTAACCTGCTTGGATCTGGATTGCAATCTAGGATGGAGGTCCTGGGGTGTGTGTCCAGCTTGCCAGAGCATGTGGAGGCCTCAGAGAGGGCACCCATCTAATACCTCCAGCAGCTGAGAAAACCCCATCGTTTGGGACAAAAGCTCCCCTGTCTAGTGGCAGAGTCCTACTGTGGCAAAAAGCCCAGGGGTCAAGTAACTGAGGGGTGACATGACCAGGCAAAGGAAACAAAGCAGACAGAAAATTCCAACATTACACTCCTATTTTGGGGACAAAAAGGAGCAAAGAACGAAACAGGAGGAAGACAGTGAAGTCAGAACTCCTGCACCAAAAGCTTCAAAGGAAAATATGAGCTGGTTATAGGCCATAGAGGATCTTAAGATGCAGATAAGAGAAGTGGAGGAAAAATTGGGAAGAGAAATGAGAAAAATGCAGGAAAATTACAAGTCTACAGCCTGACTGAGGAAAATATTACCTTAAAAAATAGACTAACTCAAATGGCAAAAGAGGCTCAAAAGGGCAATAAAAAGAAGAATGCCTTAAAAAGCAGAATTTGCCAGATGGAAAAAGAATCTTAAAAGCTCACTGAGGAGAATCACTGCTTCAGAATTAGATTGGAGCAAATGGAAGCTAATGACTCTATGAGAAATCAAGATGCTGTTAAACAGATCCAAACAAATGAAAGAATAGAAGGCAATGTGAAATATCTCATGAGAAAAATGACTGACCTGGAAAATAGATCCAGGAGAGATAATTTAAAAATTATTGGACTACCTGAAAGCCATGATCAAAGTAAGAACCTAGAAATCATCCTCCAGAAAGTTCTCAAAGAAAACTGCCCTCATGTTTTAGAACCAGAGGGCAAAATAGAGGTTGGAAGAATCCACCAATCACCTCCTGAAAAAGATTCCAAAAAGAAAACTCCTAGGAATATTATAGCCAGGTTCTGGAATTCCCAAATTAAGGAGAGAATATTATAAGCAGCCAGGAAGAAACAGTTTGAATATTGTGGAAACACAATCAGGATAACCCAGGATCTGGCAGCTTCTATACTAAGGGATAGAAGAGCTTGGAATAGGATATTTTGGAGGTCCAGGGAGCTGGGATTAAAACCCAGAGTCACCTATCCAGCAAAACTGAGTATCATGTTTCAGGGGAAAATATGGTCATTCAGTGGAATAGAGCTTTCAAGCATTCTTGCTGAAAACACCAGAGTTGAATAGAAAATTTGACATTCAGATACAAGAAGCAAGAGAAGCATGAGAAGGTAAACAGGGAAAAGAAATCATAAGAAACTTATCAAAGTTGAACTATTAATATTCCTGCATGGAAAAACAATAATTGTAACTGATGAAACTTTTCTCAGTAGTTGAAGGGAATAGAAATATATATAAGTATATATATATACATGTGTATATATATATGTCTATATATGAGGGTATATGGCCATGTTTACAGGTATACATAGGTAGAGGGCACAGTACCAAATTAACTGGAAGGGATGATACTTAAAAGGTTAAATTAAGAGGGGAGAGAGGAATATTAATGAGAGGAGATGGGGAGAGACAGAATGGGATAAACTATCTCATATAGAAGAGGCAAGGGAAAATGGTCACAGTGGAGGGGAAGAATAGGAAGGAAAAAGGGAATAGGTCAAATAAGGTATCTCACCCTACGGGAGAGTAGGGGGGAAGGGGATGAGAGGGGGGATGATGGAAGGGAGGGCAGGCTGGGGGGGAGGGAAGTTGGAAGCACCCACTTTTGAAAAGGTACAGGATCAAAGTAGAGAATAGAACAAGTGGGAGGTGGGATAGGAAGGAGGGAAATATTGTCAGTCTTTTACAATATATCTACTATGTTATTGTTTTGCATTAGCCACACATGTACAACCTATACTGAACTGCTTATCTTCCCAGTAAGGGTGGGTGACAAGGGAGGAAGGGAATGAATCTGGAAAAAATAAGTTTTAAAATCAAAATGTTTAAATATATATATATATATGTATATATACTATTATTGATACTATTTTACTTGCAATTGGGAAATAAGATATACAGGCACTGGGGCATAGAGATCCACTGGAAAAGTCTAAAGGGGTAGGGGAGAAAATATGAGAGAGAGCAGATTGGAGGAGGGGATTTCCTGTGGGATTGCTATTTTGGGGTGGTGGGTAGAGGAAAAATGGGGAGAAATTTTATAACTCAAAATGTGGTGGAAATGAATGATGTAAATCAGAAGTTAATAAACCATTTGAAGAAAAAAAAGATGACTTTCTGTAGTCCAGATGATTAGGTCCCTTCTAAGAATGGTGATTGTGTGAATGGAAATTAGGGGAAGTGTATGACAAATGTTGTGAAGGTAGAAACAACATGACTTGGCCACAGATTGGATATGTGGGTAAGTGAATATTTACAGATTATCCTGAGGTTTCCAGGTGATTGAAAGGATGTGTTTATCTTTGGTAGAAATTGAAAGTTGGGTAGAAAGGAGGGTTTGAGGAATAGATAATGAACTATATTTTGGACAAGTGGAGTTTGAGATGCTCTCTTGACATCCAGTTCAAGATGTCCAAAAGGCAGTTAGCAGCTGGCAGCTTGGACTGGAAATCAGTAGAGAAATTAAGACCAGATATAGAGACTTGGGCATCATCTGCATGGAGATGATAATTGAATCCATGGGAGCTGATGAAATCCCAAAGGAGATAGTAGAGGGCCCAAGAAGAAGGCCCAAGACAGAACATTGAGTTACTTTGTAGGTTAGTGAACATGACCTGCATGAAAATCCAATATAGGAGACTGAGGAGATGTCAGGTAGAAGGAGAATGAGGAGAGAGACAGTAAGGAGTCACTGGAGTTTAATGAAGAAGAAAGTAATGTAGTCAGAGCTGCACCAAAGGAAAATCACTTTAACAGCAGTGTGTAGAATAAACTGGATTTTGGGCAAATGAGGCCAGAAGGCAAATTAGGAGGCTATTGCAATAGACTGGACAAGAGATGATGGGGGCCTGACCTAACCTGGTGGTTGTGAATAGAGATGTAAGAAATACTATAGAGAGAGAAAATCCACGATTTAGTAACTGTTTGGGTTTGTGGGGTGAGAATGATGCTGAGGTAGGGAATGGATTTTGGAGGATATATAAGTTCATTTTGGACATGCTGATTTTGACATGTCTTTAAGATAATCTGGTTTGAAATGTCCAAAATGCAGCTGGCAATATGGCATTCAGGCTTGGATGAGAGACTGGGTTTGGACATATGAAAATGGTAGCCATCTGCATAGATATGATAAGCCCTTTGGAGCTGATGAGGTCACTGAGAGAGAGTTGAAAGAGAGAACAGGGCCCACAGTAGAGAATTGGGAAGACCGATGGGGCCTGCAATATATGGGTGATAAAGTAACAAAACAAACTAGAAGAAGTGGTTGGAGAAGGAGAGAGTAATGTCTTGAAAATTCAGTGAAAAGAAGAGGATACTAAAGGATACTAGAGGATGTTTTTCAATGGTTTAAATACAGCAGAAGTCAGGAAGGATGTGGATTGTCAGACTGGGCAATTAGGAGATCATTGGCTACTTTGGAGAGAGCAGTTTCAGTTAGTGCATATAGATCTGGTTAAAGTTTTAATGATGGGGGAGGCTTGAGCATCTTGACGGAAATAGATAACACGGATAGGGAGAGGCTGAAGATTGGAAAGTGGGAGAAAGTATAATGATTTGAGGGGGCAGTCTGCTGGAAAAGATAGGAGTGAATGAGATAAAGAGCATACATAAAGAACTTGGCTTTGGCAAGGAGAATAGCAAGGGATTACAGTTGGAGGTGGAAAATACTATGAGAGGTGAGGTGTTCCATCACTGAGCCCTGAATAGTTTTGGAGAAGTCTGGTGTCTTCTGTCATACTTTCTCTCCTAATCACTGACCCTGATATTACCTACTTCTAGTTTCCATACCTGAATACTTTAGGGAAACTCTAGGTGATTAGATTTTACTTTTTTGTATTCAACTAGAAAGAAAGATTTGAACTGGATTGGATTGAATTTTGGAGCAGAGAAAGTAATTTTAAACATGAGTAATTGAATAAAAGCAACAAAGACCCACAAGTTGAGATAGTCCTGTTTCCTCTAGCCTAAACATTTGCAAAGGCTGGATAATAATAGAATGGGTCATGAGATGAAGTGGTTTCCATTTAGTATGGCATGAACAGAAAATTAGTTTTAATGTATTGGCCTCTGATGCCTTATCATTTCTCAGAGTAACTGTTCCAAACCACCTTCCTTCTTACTGTCTTGTCTCAGAAGAGGATTTCACCTTGTACTTCCCTGGAAAGATTGAGGCTATTTGTGACCTTCTTGAATTCTCTTCTTCCATTCTTAATCCTTTTCTGTCCTAATGAATCTTTTCTTCCCTCCTTCCTGTCTTAGAGGATGAGGTAGTCTTGCCAATGCTAATCACTCCATCTGTGCTATGGACCCTATCCCTTTTTGCCTCTAGGATCTTGCTCCATAGTTCATCTCTTTCATACATTTTCAGTCTCTCCCTCTTGATTAGTCCCTTCTCTTTTACCTAATAACATGCTCAGGTTTCCTCTGTCAAAAAAAAATCCTTTCGCTCATCTCTGCTGTTGTCTTCGTGCTTCTTGTCTTCTCTTTTTCTTCCTCTTAATTGCTGAACTTCTAGGAAAATTAGTTAACAGTTCCTTGTCACTAACACTTCTTAACTCATTGCTGTCTGGCTTCTATTTCCATTACTCTATTGAAACCCCTCTTTTCATGGTCACCAAATCCAGTGGTCTTTAAAGTTCTCAGCCTTTTTGAGCTTTCTGCTGCATTTCAGATGATTTGATTTTCTTTCTTCTTCCTTGGCTTATGTCACATAGCCTTGTTCTGGTTTTCCTGTCTGTCTGATGGATACTTTTCAGACATCTTTACCAGTTCTCTTTACACACTCAAAATTTAGGCATCGTTCAAGACCCAGTCCTCTTCTGTTCTCTACGTTCTCCCTTGGTGATCTCATTTACTTTTTTTGGTCACTTATCTACATTTGAGTTTTAAATTTATAACTTTAACCACAGACTCTTAGTTCTTGTGTTAATCACTTGCTTTGGATATTTCTATCTAGATTCCCTTTTGAGACCTTAAGTACAAGAAATCCAAAACTGAACTCATTATTTCATTAAGTGAATTATCATTATCATTATCTCAACAAGGCACCCTGAGGGAGAATTAGGAGGCAGCATGTGGAAGACAAGTCAAACCACTACTATGACTTTGACCATCATTTTCCCTTAGTCAGTGATGGAGACAGTCCAGGACCCTGCTACTAACATCAGGAATTGGGAATATCAGGACCCTCTAAACTACCAGACCTGCTTTCATACCAACCCCCAAAGCTGTTATTTTGAGAGGAGAAATTATGGAGAGGGTGCCCATCTCTCATCACCACCAGTGATAACTGCTGACTAACCACCATGGCAATCAGGAACATGAGTTATGAGAATGGCAACATCTCCCAGACCACCAGTTTTACTTCCAGTCTGGCCCTCACAGCCGTCATCCAGGAAAACAGTTCATGTAAGAGAAGGGTACAGCCTAGCTGAAGCAGGAGGCACTTTTTGAGGGATAGATAGAAAGCAACATGTGCAGGCAAGTTGTACCATTACCACATGATTGTATTTTTGAAGTATTTGTACTTGGGAGATTCACTATTAAACTTTCATTAATTTAAACTTTTAAAAATTGTATGTAATGTTCCATATACAAATAGAGGCTTTTAAGACAGGAGAAGAGAAAGAACATTTCTCAAAGATTGCTTCTCTCTGATTAGTCAAAACAACATTATAATTATAAAATAGAAGTATAATGAAGATAGTCTCCCTACTCATGAGGAAGTGATTGCTGTTTCTGTTCTCTTCTAAAATTGAACAGTCATCATAACTTGCTGATATTTAATTTTGTAGAACACCGTGCTTTAATTTTTTTATCTGCCAAATTTTTTGGTAACTTATGGATAATTTATATGTTTTTTATTTGTATTTTTGCAGAGGCAGTTGAGTCTAGTAGAAAATTGGACTGAGAATAACTAGACTGCCCCCACTGCCATTCACTCCATTTATCTGTATCCCTTTCTGAGCTAATACTGAGAAATGGTAAGTATATTCAAATTCAATAAATATTTATACTAGGTTCTATACTGGGAAGTATTTCTTGCATTATAGTAACTATTTTTAAGTGTTTTTGCTAGAATGAATTATGGGAAGAGATAGGACTGAACTTAAGAATCATTCATATATAGAGTAGAACGTCAGTTTATGAATTTAATTCGTTCTGAAATTCTGTTCATCATGAGAATTTGTTCTTATTGCAAAGTAAATTTTCCCATAGGAAATAACGTAAAGTCAAATGATAGGTACCACATCCCCAAAAATACTCATATAAAAATAATTATTTATAATTTTAAGTAAGTTTTTTGTCCCCAATGCACTTGAAATATAATAGCAATGATTAGTACACAGTATAAACTGAAAATAAAACAAATTAACCTGCACTTTACCTTTGAGAAGAGTTGTGGCTGGCGTAAGGGAGATGGGAGAGGGAAAAAAAGGAGGAAGGCTTATTGTTTGGAAGGACAATCTCCTTCCATGAGAACACTGGGCATTTTAACATCAGGAGTATTCTCTCTTACACTGCTTTTCCTAAAAGTAATACTAACACTACTATCTTCACTTATTTTTCATTTTTTAGAATCACTTTCATGTTTTGACTCACTGATTTTTTTATTTATGTTTGCTTCTGACTAGGAATGTAATGACACCTGTTTTTGACGTTTTTGCAGAATGTCACAGAAATTGTGACATTGTATTATTGTTAAAAATATTCGTGGTCCTCATTGCTACAGCCTTATTTGGGTGATGTTTTTCAACAAAATGTTGCACTTTTTCCCACATCTTATAAACCTCTCTAATTTCACTTGACATGAGAGATTTCTTCTACCTCTCAACTTCCTCCTTATTGCCCTAGTTGAGCATCATCCCTTCATGAGCCATTCAAGTCCAAACATGATGTTTGTACTGCAAATTTTTGTTTGTCCTGTAAGACAAATTTTGTGAAAAATTTCTCCTCATCCAGTGAAGCATACATAATAATAAACCAGGTTAACTCATAAACCAAGGTTCTACTGTATTGTACTTTAAGTTGAAAACAGATGTAAAATCCAGCACACACCTAGGTTAACTCCCTACTCTTTGTAAAGATAGGAAGAAAGAACTGAAAGATATAAAAAAGACATCTTCACCATTGTAGAGAATTGGAAGATTTTATTGAGACTTCTCTCCGTGGCAGCTACATATAGATAAGCACAAACTTTAAAATTAATTGGTATATGGCCATTGACATTCATAAGTATCTTGGGACATTTTTCAGGTTAGGTAAATAGGAGCCCTACTCTTTTTTCTGTATGTAGGTTTTCAAAAATCTCTGTTGCCTTTTCACTACCAATGGTAATGAACCACTTAATGGAATCACACGAAAATTGGCAAGCTTCAGGTTTTCGGCAACATTGGTGACTAGAATGTGTTTCTCTGAGCTTATTGCTTCCTGTTTTGTAATTTTTCTATTAAGGTGCTCTCATTTTAAGTCTTTTCTTTCTTAATGTAAACTTAGGCTTAACATTCAAATAACATATCATGCTAGACTGAGTTGCCAAGGCACAGCAATGTTATCTAAGAATCAACAAAGGGAAAAGTATACAGCAAGTCCCAGGGGGTTATTGGGGACATTTTGTCTATAAATTTGATAAATTGAATAAGTCATAGTCTCCTTGTCTTTCTTACTCAGTCTACACATAAACTTACTGTTTTCTGATTTATGTGTTGTTTTGTGTCATAGTCTTAGTCTTTGATTATTTAAGAAGAAAATTCAAAGGATATAGGTGTGTGTATATATGTAAAACCAGGAAAAATATTTCAAATTGAATAAATTTCTTTTGCTGTTTTATTATCTTTGAGATTAAACTCCCAACATTTCCAGGTTCCTCCAGGATGAGTATAATAAGATATTATCTCTGATCCCACATACATATGAAGCAAATCTATATCATGTCCCAGTGTAACCATGCTTTCCTGTACTCACATTAGTATGTGTTTTGATTTAAAACTGCTTGTTTTAATTAGTAAAGTTATAATGAAATTCATATTTTACTTATAATTTAAGGAATGAGGACCAGGAATTCTCTATAATTCTCTGTGTGATTAGAAGCTTTTTGAGTAAAGGTGGGAGGTATTAGTGTTTGAGGTAGCAGCAGGTGAGCATTCTGCTGAAGTTGCCATAATTGGAACAAGACTCTTCTGAGTTGCCATCTGTTCAAGATCTGTTCAGAAATCAACAGTGTTTTTTGAGTAGTGTTGAATTATTCTGTATATGTTGAAATATTTAAGAATTAGTAATGGTAAGACAGAGCTGGTCAGGTATTAATAACTTGGGGAAAATTAGTATGTGTTGAAGGGGAAATTACTAATTGTTTATAAATGCCTGTTTCAGCAGATAGGCTCAAAGCTATACCTTCTCTTTCTTTTGGACATCCATATGGTTACCCCATTTACTACAGTTCTGTATTTGTCAGGCATGGCGAATGAACATTTTTTTGTGACTGTTATATATGATATTGTGTAGAGGTTAGAGAGGTAGAATGTTATAGTGGACAAAGTGTTGGATTTTATCAAGAAGGACCCATTTTAAAGTTTTTCCTTAGACACATGTTTGCTGTGTGACCTTAGGCAAATCACTTGACCTTATGAAACCTCAGCTTCCTCCTCTGTAAGGGGGAATAATAATAGCATTTATTTCAAAGAGTTGTGAGGATCAAATGAGATTATACCGTGTTTCCCCGATAATAAGACCTATCCCGAAAATAAGCCCTCCCCTTACTGTGTAAGATTGCTCTAAAATAAGCCCTCCCCTGAAAATAAGCCCTATTGAGATAGCTACTGTAGTGAAGGTGATCCCCTGCGCTACATGCTACATTACGGTACCCTCTGTATGCACCGCCTCCCCCTCCCCCCGGGTGAAACGCACGCCGCGCTCCGAACTGCATCCAATCAGAGCTGCAGCAGTGAGCGCGTCATCCTGTTCTTCCCCAGTGATTTGCTTGCTGGCACCATTGAGAGCAGTGCCGTGGAGGAGAGCTGAGGCAGGACAACATAAGCCCTCCCCTGAAAATAAGCCCTCTGGTGTTTTTCTTTCCAAAAAAAAAAATAATAAGACAGTGTCTTATTATCGGGGAAACATGGTATGTATGTAAAGCATCATGCAAACCTTGTTACAAATGCTGGTTGTTTCATTATATAATACACATATACATGTACACATATACATATATCGTATAGTATTATCATTACTGTTAGATTGTTCTTACCTTTTTTAATGGGGTTTAGATAGATACAGTCTGAGGACAAACTGCTATCCAGCTAGTCCTATAGTTTACTGTATAGAGAACCATTGTTTAGTTGCATAATATGATTCTTTTTTGTGAAAGAATGGGTATTGGTATCTAACTGCATTTTCTCTAGACTCAAGATGTTTGTGACAACTTAAGTAGACTACAGGAAACATGTATTTTGTCCCATTTAGTTTTCATTCTTCTAGGTCTTTATATTTTGAAAGTTTTTCATTCCATAGTTTTTAGAGATTGTGAATTTGGTATAGTGATATCCACCATTGATGTTCTTACATTTTATGGCTTGTTTTTTTGTCTGAGTTGTTTGGGACTACCGTTCTATCTGTAATGGTACTCTACTTCCAATGCATTTTATTTGCTAAATTCTCAAGAGCATTTGGGGATTTTTGTTTGTGGTATGGGAATTTGTTGTCTGTTTATTTATTTAAGCAATTGCTCAAGGTTACACAGCCAGTTATATCTGGGTGTGGTGCTAAGTATCTGAGCCTGGATTTGATCCCCAGGTCATCCCGACTCTGGAGCTGGTGCTCTTACTCACTGAGCCACCTGGCCGCCCCTAAGCAATTTGGGGTTAAGTAACTTGCTCAAGGTTACATGGCCAGGTGTTTCTGGGTGGGTGCTAAGTGTCTGAGCCTGTATTTGATCCCAGGTCATCCCATCTCTGGGGTCAGTGCTCTTACTCGCTGTGCTACCTGGCCGCCCCTGTCCATTTATAAAAGGATTTGATTATGTCTTTCTAAGTATGTAGTAGATGTTACATTTTTATTATCTTCAGTTATGTATTCCAGTTTCTACCACTTTATTGCATAATCTATATTAGGTAATAAGTCTGGGTTTTAAAGGATAAGCTTTTTGTAATTTCTTTCCATAAAAACCTGATCATGAATATATTATCAGTGTCTCTGCTTTTCATAAACAGATTTACATTAGTCAGGCATTTGTTCTATACCTATTTGTCAATATTGTTGGTTGAGTTCATGTGATAGTTATCAATGGAGGACCTTTTATTGAAAAATAAAGAAATCATTTTAATATTTTCCTCAATTACATGTAAAGACTATTAGCATTCAGTTAATAACATTTTAAGTTGCAATTTTTTCCCTTCTTCCTTCATATTCCTCCTCCCTAAGATGGTAAGCAGTTTGACATAGGTTGTATGTGTGCAGTCATATAAAACATTTTTATATTAGTCATGCTGTGAAAGAAGAAACAAACCAAAGGAAAAAACCATGAAAAAAATAAAGTGAAAAATAGTATGCTTCAATCTTCATTCAGACTCCATCAGTTCTTTTTCTGAATGTGGATAGCATTTTTTGTCATGAGTCTTTTGGAATTGTCTTGGATCACTGTATTGCTGAGAACAGTTGTCATTCATAATTGATAATTGTTTAGTATTGTTGTTACTGTGTGCAGTGTTCTCCTGGTTCTGCTTACTTCACTTTGCATCAGTTTGTGTAAGTCTTTCCAGATTTTCTGAAATCATTCTGTTCATCATTTCTTATGACACAGTAGTATTCCATTTTAATCATATACCACAACAATGTTTAGCCATTCCCCAACTGATGAGCATCCTCTCAATTTCCATTCTTTTGGAACAACAAAAAGAGCTGGTAGAAATATTTTTGTGTAAATAGGTCCTTTTCCTTTTTTTTTTTTTTTAATCTCTTTGGGATACAGACCTAGTAGTGGTATAGCTGGATCAAAGGGTATGCACAGTTTGATTGCCCTTTGGGCATAGTTCCAGATTTCTCTCCAGAAAGGTTGGATCAGTTCACAACTCAAATGGAGGGATTTTTCTTTACACTTATGCTTTTGAACTGATTTTTTTAATGTGTTAAGTAATTTTTATCATGAACTTTATATGACAAAACTATTAATTTTTACAAGTATGGAAAATACTTTTACATATATATCCATTAAGCATGTCTTAAATGACTAGTATGTGCAAAGCAGTGTACTAGGCACTGGGGATCTGAGGACAAGGTGGAAAATTTACATTCTTTTGGAGGATTATAGCATGTAAAGTGATTAATATATACATTTTATTTTAAAGTAATCGGGGTTAAGTAACTTGCTCAAGGTTACACGGACAGTTATTTCTGGGCGTGGTGCTAAGTTTCTGAGCCCGAATTTGAACCCCAGGTCATCCCTATACTGGAGCCGATGCTCTTACTTGCTGTGCTACCTGGCTGCCCCTAATATATACATTTTCACTTGAGGAAGAAGAATTGAGCTCTAATAATTAAAGAGATGAAGGAAGTCTTTCATTGGTAGATGGAACATGAACTGTAACTTGAAGGAATCTGGAGACTCTAAGTGGTAGAGGTCAGGAGGGAATTTATTTCTTGGTGTGGGGAACATGTCTGAAAAGACATTGAAGCAAAACTGCCTGAGGAGTCATAGGTAGAACAGTTGGGCTAGAATGTAGAGTTTATCAAGGACAGTAATGTTCCTACCTAGAAAGACAGACTAGAGAGTTAGATTGAGAAGGGCTTTAAATATTAGGGTATCTTTATGTAGTAAATAGTTTACTAGCTATTTTCTTTATTACCCTTTTGATCTTGTCAATCATTCATCTATATATATATACATACTTGCATTTATAAATAGGTTCACATATGCACTTATGCCCACATTTGTCTTGATTGTTGTGTGGGTTTGCAGCAAAATGCACCTTAGTTTTTGGAGGAATACTTTTATCTAATTTTTGTTATCATATCAGCTTAGTAAATGCTTTTGCTAAGATCTCATAATGTTTACTGGTGCTCTCTTTTGCTCACATACACACATGCATGGATGTGTATCTATGTCTTTACATATTTCAGTGGTATAATCACGGTCAATGTGCATACTGTTCTTTGAGTTTGTCTTTTTTTTTTTTACTTTCAGTTATTTTGCACATCCATGTTTCTTTTTCTTTCTTATAGTTCTCATTCTTGGTGACATTGTATTCCATTATTTTTATATACCAGTTTTCTCAGCCATTCCATAACTTTTTCAGTAGCTTTCAGTTTGTTTTTCAATTTTTCTTTATTGTTTTTAGTAGTAGAATTGGCAAAAATAAGTCTGAATTGATTTTCAATAGGAGAGTTAATACTTTTGGTTTGGAATCAGCTTTAATTTTTCTTTTGCATTTTGTTACCTGAACTTTATCTCATTTAGGACTGTATTTTTCTAGGATTGCAAGGAACTTGGTCTTTCAAATCCCAGGAACTAATCACAGAAAAGGGGCTCATAATGAGGTATTAATTTAAGTGTAAAAATGGAGTTGTTACTGATGTTTCTGTAAAGAGCGAATAAGTCCTTTGGTTCATAAGAGAACAGTGTCTTTGGATGAACATGCCCCTAGGCATGCACCTAGGTGACATTTAAACATTTGAGCCAGAATCAGAGAAGTATTGACTTTTTTCACCACTTAGCAGGAGAAGGGATTTTCCCTCTTCTTTCCCCATCAACCATAGTCTCAATAGACTCATCCAGAAAGAGACACCCCATCTATCAGTTGCACTGTCATTTCTAGAGTTTGAGGCATAACTGAGGGAGCAGACATTCCAGACAGACAAAGATGCAGAAAATCAGTCACTTTAGGCTGAAAGTAGCTTTCAAGAGTATGACTTTCAATGTAATGGAATACTATTGTTCTATAAGAAATGATGAGCAGGTGGATTTCAGAAAAACCTGGAAAGGTTTACATGAACTGATACTGAGTGAAGTGAGCAGAACCAGAATAACATTGTACACAATAACAGCCACATGGTGCAGTATGATGACCAACTTTGATAGATGTATCTCTTTTCAGTGATACAATGGTCTGAGACAGTTACAAAAGACTCATGATGAAAAAAATGCTATCCACATAGAGAGAAAGAACTATCGAGTTTGAATGCAGATTGAAGCGTACTATTTTCTCTTTTTTTCTTTCTTTCTCATGGTTTTTCCCTTTTGTTCTGTTTCTTTTTTCACAGCATGACTAATGTGGAAATATGTTTAATATGGTTGTCCATGTATAGCTTATATCAGATTGCTTGATGTCTAGGGGGAGGGGAGGAAGGAAGAGAGAAGAAAGTTTGGAACTCAAAATTTTTTAAAAGTGAATTTTGATGGGGCAACTAGGTGACACAGTGAATAGAGCACCAGTCGTGAAGTCAGGAGGACCTGAGTTCAAATCCAGCCTCAGACACTTGCTACTTACTAGCTATGTGACCTTGGGCAAGTCTCTTAACCCCAATTGCCTTGCCTTACCCCCTCCAAAAAAGAGAGTGAATGTTGAAAACTATCTTTACATGTAATTGGAAAAAATAAAATATTATTAAGTGGAAAAAAAGGGAGTATGACCTTTAGAAAAGAATGGAATCAATGAGCTATGGACTGAAGAGGGAGCTAGCTTTGGAAATCCAGAGTTGAGTTGTAGAGACTATACACAGAAAGAAATGACATTAAGGTCCATGTAGCTCCAGATTTGTGAGTTGCCTTGACCTTATGGGTTACTTCTTTGTATTTTTATCATACTCTAAATTTTTGCCTACAATTCCCATGTATGTGTTGTGTATTTGTAGGAGAATGTTATCTCAGGTTTAGGGGAGGAATAGGATAGCTTCTTCCTACCATTTTTTTTTTTTACTATGCTTTCTTAGTAAATTCTTTTGCCAAGTGCTAATTATGTCTTCTTGCTGAATGTTAGTGGAAAGCATACTGGATGGGGCCTGGGCTTGAAGAATACCGTAAAGCCTGTGAGGTAGCTGCCTTCAAGGCACCTAAAACTTGAATATGAATGCCAAGTTAAGAGGGTATTCAGATTGCTTGCTCCAGAACCATCATTTAATCTTAAAAATTGGAAGAGTTATGCATGCATCAATATTGCTCTTGTGTTCATCCTTATGAGGGATTATCAGCCTTAGATTGAACAGTTCATGAGTGTGTTTAACCAGCAGAAAATCTTAGTCTTTGTATCTTTTTTTTGGGGGGAGGGCAGTTGAGGTTAAGTGACTTGCCCAAGGTCACACAGCTAGTTTTTGTGTTAAGTGTCTGAGGTCACGTCGAACCCAAGTCCTCCTGACTCCAGGGCCGGTGCTCTATTCACTGTGCCACCTAGCCACCCCAGTCTGTATCTTTTTATTCCGTGTTTAGAACAAGGATGTGTTTGACAGAGAGCTGCTCATAACAAGAAATTTGTTTATTCCTTCTGCCTTGTTCTTTCAACAGTCAGTGAAAGCAGCCAACATAAAAGCAGTTTATCAGTTGATGGTAGAAGGGTTTAGACCAGAGGTCTCATAGATACCACCCTCAAGCACAGCCAGACCTATATTAAAATATAATTGGGAAATATTTAGCAAAATAAGTAAAAATTTACATTTTTAAACTAAGGCAATATATAACTTGCAGTGATGTTATGTATAGTTCAGTGGCTCCTGTCTTTATTTGCATTTGACACCACTGATTTAGACTATTGTGGCCTAGAGAAGAGAATCGTAGCCATTATAGTGAAACGCCAGAGCCTAAGGGCCAACATTCTTTTAGATCCAAAATATGAATAAGAAGTTGTTGGAAAGATGATAGGATTTTTTTTTTTCTCCCAATTTGAATTTCTTGTTTAATAATGTACTGTTCCAGGGGCGGCCAGGTAGCACAGTGAGTAAGAGTCGGGATGACCTGGGATCGAATCTGGGCTCAGACACTTAGCACCCACCTAGAAACACCTGGCTGTGTAACCTTGAGCAAGTTACTTAACCCCAGTTGCTTTAAAAAATATATATATACTGTTCCCTCATTGAACTCAGAACTTGTTCCAGTTTTCTAATCAATAAAAGTATCCCTTAATGACCACCTTATAGCCTCTGTCCAAAAGGAGTTTATATTCTGATTGGGAGAAACAACATACATATAGCACTGATAAATTTATTTGCTTATTTATTTACCTGTTCATTTGTCATTTGAATTTTATTTGTGTTTTATTTGTTTTAGTCACCCAAAATCCTATTACTTTTTTCTCTCCTCAACTCAATTACTAATCAACTTTGTTTTTTTAAACAAATACCAAGTTTTCATGATTACTGCTTTTTAGTATAATTGGAAGCCTGATGCTGTTAGGCCCTATTTTTCCCCACTTAATCTCTTGTTGTTTTAGGTGAATTTTGTTATTATTCTTCTAATTGTATAAGGTAACAGTTGTTAGTAAGTAACAATTTGTTAGCAAGGTATTTTGCCAATGCAGTACCCACAGCAGCTGCTGTGAATATGCAGGCATATTCCCAGGTTTGAACAAGATATAACAGACTCGTTCCTTTGAAGATGAGACCAAGACATTTATTCAGACACTAGTAAGCTGAATCCATCATAGTAACAAAAGTGTATACACAGTGCCAATGCCAGGAGCACTGATACCCCAAGCATTCTTTTTAGGACAAAATCCACACATGTCACCAATGCAGGGAACACAAACATCCCCATGCCTTCCCTCCATTAGGCCTCCCCATATACCAGCTTCCCTAAGTAAAATTCCTTTCTCTCTCACTCACCCTAGCTTGCTCTGCTCTTCCTGCCTGCTTCCTCTCTCTCCCAGCTCTGTCTCACTCCTCCTTCCTGTTCCACCCTTCCTGCTCTACCTCTTCAAGGAAGCTCCTCCCACCATAGGCTCCATGTGATTACATAAGCCTTATTAAGAGGCAGGGAAGATCTTCAAATTCCCTTACCATTACATTTGGTCCCAAGATTTTTCATGTCCATTACATAGGCTGATGGGACTTTAGGGGTACCTGGTATCAACAGAACTTTACAACAGTATAACAGGGATAACACAAAATAAACACATAAAACAGTATTGTAGGGTGGGGACTTGAGTACAAGCACCCCATCATTCTATCCTCAAATGAATGGGACCAAAAATCCCTTGGGTTAAGGGGTGAAGGTCTCTTCTTCTATAGCTACTTCCTGCTGAGATTGAATGTAGAGCTGTCCTTGCTCAGAGGGATCCCATTCTAGGGGTTAGTTCTTTAGTCGGCATCTGGAGCTTGGTCAATGCTAGGTCCAGGGGTGACACATTACAGTCTTGGACAGGAAGTGACATCCAGCTCAAGCAGTCAGTTATTCACAAGTGGAGGGCACTGTCTGCAGGAAACAAATCTAGCAAACAAGTTGAATAGACAAAAGCCAAAAAGAATAAGGAGACAATAACCAGAAGTAGGGTAGATATGGTGTCGGCCATGCTTTTGGGGTCCATGAACCCACCATCATAGTGGCTCTCACGGCAAAATATGTGAGTCAAGGGTACAACTTGACAATCATCTTCCCCTGAATAAACAATTACAACATTATCTTTCCTGTGTACAATAATCTCCGCAGCCCTTGGAACATCATCTGGCTTTTGTTTTGCCCATACTTTAGCTTCCAATTTTATTCTCTCAGCAGCACCAAACCCTTCAGTTCCTCTGATAGTAATTTTGGAAGGAAGGTCAGTTTTCATAAGGGGAATTGTTAGAGAAGGAATAATAATCACTTAAACTATTTTATCATTTTTACAAAACTGTGTACGTTCTTCACCTAAATTTTGGAATACTACAATAATTTCTCCTTGATAATTAGAATCTATTACTCTAGCCTTGAGCTTGTATTCCTTGTATTCTTTGTATTACTTGAAATTCTTGAACTGCTAATGCTGATTTAGGTAATATCTGCCCAAAATGACTTTTAGGGATTCTTATACATATTCCAGTAGAGATTTTCCTTGTTTCTTTTCTATCCAATCAGAAATCTTCTAAACAATGTAAGTCATATCCTGCCAAATAAGGTGTTCCTGGATACAGTGCTGGGACATCTTGCCTCATACTGCAATACTCAATATTTGGGATCTTATGTGTTTGTTGTTTTCTAATTTGCAGATTTGGGGTCATCATTCTGACTAGAGGTGTACATTCTCCCATTTGTCTATTATTAAAATTACATAAAGCAGTGAACAAATTATCTTTCCATTGTTGATATGAATTATTAGAACTTAACTTCCTTAATTGTTCTTTCAATAATCCATTCTTTCAGTTAACCCATATGCTTGTGAATAATATGGAATATGATATATCCATTCCATATTGTTTAATATACAATATCTCTTCATTACCCTTGAAATGTGATCCATTGTCACTTCACATCTGCATTGGGGTTCCATAATACAGACTTGTGATATCTAGAGTTTAACAGGTGTTTTTCTGGTTCACATTCTTATTATAAGGATGAGCCACTAGTACATCTTAATAGGGGTCAACACAAGTACATATAAATTTATATCCTTTGTCTTGGGGTGGGGGTCTAATACAATCTTTTTGCCAGATTTGGGCTGAGACTTTTCCCCTTGCTATCTCTCCAGTTACTACCCAAGGAACAGTTCGTTCCTTTTCCAGTTGACATATATGACATTCCTTTGCTACCTGTTTTAACAATGAATATGAGATACTAATGCCTTGATTTTGTGCCCACCAGTGTGTGACCTGGACCCCTAAATGACTGGCTGTTTGATGGACACATTTTGCTATTACCGGATCATCAGTTGGTGTCAGAGTAGGGACAGTATATCGAGTAGCAATCTTTGCTAGTTGATCAACATGTGCATTGTACTCATGTTCTGGCGTGGGTAAGGACCATATGGGCATCTACATAAAAAACTGACAAATTAGTAACCAAATCCTTTATTTGACATGAATTTCCCAATTTTGATTTTTCCACATGGGCATCCATGTAGCTAACCCATTTACTACTGCCTATGAATCAGTGAATATATGACACTGTCCTCCTTGTTTTGTTTTAATGGCTTGATATACTGCCATAAGTTAAACATGTTGACTACTTCCTCCTGTTCCAGTACTTTACAATATATGGTTAAATTGATATGAAGTCTGTAATCCTGTCTGTATACTTCTTTAATCTGAACTGGGGCTTGGCAAATTTCCTATTCTTTTTATAGGTGTGGATACAATAATTCAGGAGTATCTGTAGGGGCAGTTCTTACTTCCCTATTCCGTCTGATAACTAAGTCCCTTTTCTCGGTACATCTTATATAGTTCATTAGTTGGGAGTACCATTTATTCTTCCAAAATCTGTCCCTGCCCTTAATAAAGCAGTAAACATTTCTTTCCTTGTTATTCTATTGTGATTTGAATCTGCTGACTATTTGCTCTTCCATCTTGAGGAAATTTATCTCTTCCCCATTCCCCTAGGTCACCTAAATGTGAAATCTTATCCAGCACCTCTGAAAGAGGGTACCCTATTCCCCCAATTAGTAGAGTCAGAATCAGGTGCTTATAAGCAGGAGGGGTAGTCCTTACCATTATATTTCTATGAGGAACCATTAAGGGCGTACTATGATAAGTATCGGCATCTCCACCCATAATAGCAATTTTCATTACCTCTTCTTTTAACTTTCTCATATACCAGATCTGTCTCCACTAGGCCACATAGAGTCATTGGGATACTGTTTATGGCATCCCTCTGCAACTAAAACTAACAAATTAGTTCCATTGTTACCTCCTTGAATATGGTAATCCCTAAAAGCTTGTTGTACAAAAGAATTCTAATACCTATAGATTTCAAATTTTATCTATCCCTACTCCTCTGGACTCTTCATCACTGATTCTCACCATCTAATACACTAATGATTCTTCCATTTTTGGGGGGTAAATTGACTACTTAAAATGTCAGTGACTTCCTGCCAAGTAAAATCCTCAGTTACTTCCCTAAGCACCGTGGGGCCCCCTGGTTCTCTTGCTTCCCTCTTATTATTAGACGCCTCCTCTTCTAACTTTGTTTCATTTTCCTCCCACATGTCCTTCCCCCAGGTGTCTGGGCCCCAATCAGGCTCAGCTTGTGCAAGGGCTGCATATACTTTCTTCTTGTTAATTTTTTCTTCCTTTTCTGAGTCAAACCCACAACAGCCCTCTCTTCTACTACCTGACTTGCTTATTCTTCTAAAGGAAAGTTTGAATTCTACAGCATAGAAAGTCTTTCATACAAATCAGCCAACTCTTTTTTCATCTGAACCTTTTTTTCCTAGCAGTTTGTGTCTGCTTTTACATATAATATGATAATTGTTTATAAAGTCCACCCTCTTCTATACACTCCTGCCATTTCTTTTCCCAGTTCTATTGGTATTCCTTGCAAAAATCTTTCTAAATCTCTGGGTTCTCCTTTCTGTAGCCTCAGTTCCCAGTTCTCACAGAGTCCTGTGCTCTTAGCCCATTCTCTTGCCAGGGAGAAAGAAGGTAAATCCTCCCATCCCAGAATACCCATTTCCTTCCCTAGAGCCTTCCTGTCTCCAACTAGAGGTTTTTATATTTTGTGATCCTGTTCGTGACTCCAAATATTTCACTGAAGTGATATCCACAGCAGCTGCTATGAATATGCAGGTTTATTCCCAGGTTTGAATTGCAAGATTTAACAGACTTTCTTCCTTGAAGATGAAACCAAGACATTTATTCAAACACCAGTAAGTCACATCCATCATACTAACAAAGAAGTCTATACACATTGCCAATGCAAGGGAGCACCGACACCCCTAATGTTCTTTTTAAGACAAAATCCACACATGTCACCAATGCAGGTTTTCAAAGCTCTTTACAGACATACTTTAATTTTATCCTCACAGCAATCCTGAGAGATAGGTGCTATTATGATCCCCATTTTTCAGTTGGGAAAACTTAGACAAACAGATATTAAGTGACTTAGCCAGGTTCACACAGCTAGTAAACATCAGTGGCAACATTTGAAGGACTTCTTGACTTAAGGTCCAGTGTATTATCCTCTGCACCACTTACCTACTTCTAGTGCTATCTTTTCTTTCTCTGTTTTCTCCGTTATTTAGGTACCAAAATGATATTTGTATCATAGAAAGAGTTGGGGAGAATGACTACTTTTCTTATTTTTCTAGACAGTTTATGTAATACTGAACCAGTTGTTCTTTGGATATTTTATAGAATTCAATTTTAATTCCCTCTGGTTTTGAGGTATTTTCATTTGGAATTCATTTATGGCTTGTTCAGTTTCTCTTCTGAGATTCTGTGATCTAAATGACCTATTTCTTGTTCTATTATTCTGAGTATTTTACATTTTTGTAAACATTTACCCATTTATTTATCAGTTTTATTGGCATTTAACTGGGCAAAATAGTTTCTAATAATTTTCTCTATTTTCCCTTAATTATTTGTGAATTTCCCTTTTTGCATTTTAATATTGCCAATTTGGCTTTCCTTTCTTTTTAGCTAGATTAGCTAATAGTTTATCACTTTTATTTTTAAAATTAGCTTCTAGTCTTCTTTATCTGTTATATGGTTTTAAAAAAATTTGATGCTTTTCTAGTTTTTATAAGTTCTTTATCAAAGTGCTATTTTTCTCGTTTTTTGATAAAAGCATTTAGAGAGGTAAGTTTCTCCTTAGGGACTACTTTAGTGTCATCCCAATAGTTATATATGTTGGCTCATTGCTGAAATTTTCTGTTGTTTCTATCACTTGTTCTTGGATCTACTTTAGGATTAAATTATTTAGTTTCCATTTAAGGCTTAATCTTTTCCTTAAAGACTCTTTTATGGTTACAATTTTTATTGCACTGTACTCAGTAAAGGATATGTGTAATAGTTTTGCTTTTTTGTATTTGAGGTTTTATGTCTTATTCATGATTAATTTTTGTAAAGAAAACATGTATAGTCAGGAGGACCTGAGTTCAAATCTGGCCTCAGACACTTAACACAAAAACTAGCCGTGTGACCTCAGGCAAGTCATTTAACCCCAATTGCCCTCCAAAAAGCAAAAAAGAAAACATGTATAGCTGAGAAATATGTAATAATAATAATAATGATAGCAGCTACCATTTGTATAGAATTATAAGGTTTGTAAGACTCTTTACATTTATTACTCATTTGGTCCTCAAAATAATGTTATGAAATAGGTGATATTTTTTTCTACAGTTTTTCAGATGAGGAAATCAGAGATGAGATAGGTTAAGTGAATTTCCCAGGACCACACAGTGAGCATGTGTCTAAGCCAGGATTTAAACTTAGGTCTTTCTCACCCCAAGTCTAGCACTCTATGTTACCACTTAGCTGTTCCTTCTTTTCCTTTTCAGGAATTATCAGAGAGTTATATCTAATTTAATTAAAAATTTATTCAGATCATTATTTTTCTTTATCTCAGTCTAAAAAGGGGTACCTTGAGTTCCCCAACTATTAGTTTTACTTTCTATTTAAATTTTTTCTTTAATTTATCATTCTGTACACATATTGAATGTTGATAATATTTCATTGCATATTGTGCCTTTAAGTATAATATAATTTCTCTGTTTATCTCTTTTAATATTATTGATCCTCTGGGGCAGCTATGTGGTGCAGTGAATAGAGCACTGGCCCTGGAATCAGGAGGACTTGAGTTCACATCCGGCCTCAGACACTTAACACTTACTAGCCGTGTGACCTTGGACAAGTCACTTAATCCCAATTGCTCTGCCTTCTCCCCTCCAAAAAAAATATATTATCTGTCATCTGAAATTGAGCTTCATTTTACTTGTTACTATTCCCTTACTCTTAAATCCCTCCTGTAATGCCAGTGTGATATCCATAGCAGCTACTATGAATGTGCATATGTGTTTCCAGGGTAGATTTGCAAAATATAATAAACTCTATTTCTCAGAGGCAAAACAGAAATGTTTATTTGGAACACCACTATTAGGATACCAGAAAGTAAGATTTAACAAGGTACTCATCACTGATCTAGGGAGCAGCAACATCTTAAGCATTCTTTCTGTCAGGCCTCTCCACAAACAAGTTCCCCTAGGCAAATTCCTCCCTCCACTCTCTGCTCAGCCTCTCCTGCTCTGTTTCAGTCTCACTCTCTGCTCGATAGGGCAAGCTCCTCCTACACACTGTGCTCCATGTGATTCAGGCTCCATTTGATTCAGGCTGTATCACAACTGTGAGTTGGGCCAGAGCTCAAGAAGGTCACATAGGCTTATTAATGGGCAGGGAAGATCTTCCTATTCCCTTAGCATTACATTCGGCTCCAAGATCTTTCATGTTCATTACATAGGCTTGATGGGACTTTAGTAGTAACTTGTATCAACATAACTTCCATAATAATATAAAAGATAACACAAAATAAACACATAAATCAGTATCTTAGGGTGGGGGCTTGAGTACAAGTACCCCATCTCTCCCCCCTCAAAGAATGGGATCCAAAATCCTGTGGGGTAAAGGGTGAAGATCTCATCTTCTCAAACTACTTCCTGCTAAGATTGGATGTAGAGCTTGTCCCTGCCTCAAGAAGTCCCATTAGAGGAATTAGTTCCTTAGCTGGTATCTGGAACTTGGTCAGTGCCAGGTCCAGGGGTGATGTATCATAGTCTTGGACAGAAGGTAATATCCCACTTAAGCAGTCAGATATCTACAAGTGGAGGGCACTAAGCCTGGAGGAGACAAATCTAGCAAACAGGTTAAACAAAGGCCAAAAAGAATAAGGAGACAATAACCAGAAGCAGGGTAAAAATAGCGTCAGCTGTGCTTCTGGAGGCCATGAACCTTTTAGAACTGCATTAATTACTATCTTCCTTACTGCAAATTGGTATCTCCCCTCCGGTAGATTTAAAGTCATAACTCTCTGTATATCTCTCACAATGATGTATTAAGGGACAGATACAATTACCACTATATATTCTTAGATAATTGCTCAATTTTCATCATTAGTTTAACTTGTCTAGCTAGTATTTCAACCTTCCCAGTTCTGTAATGGTGATAGGATTTCCATGTTTAAATTTATCAGGGTTTCCATATATGAGAGAGGCCTATGCCCCAGTATCCATTAATGCCCAAGTTACAGAGGTTGATCTATTTTCCCAGTATATGGTTAAACTGATATGGGGTCTGTAATCCTTGTCTGTGTACTTTTTTTATTTATTGCTTTTTGGAGGGGGGAAGGCAGGGCAATTGGGGTTAAGTGACTTGCCTGAGGCCATAGAACTAGTAAATGTTAAGTGTCTGAGGCCAGATTTGAACTCAGGTCCTGCTGACTCCAGAGCCAGTGCTCTAAACACTGCGACACCTAGCTGCCCCTGTGTACTTCTTTAATCTGAGCTGGGGCTTGACCAATTTCCTATTCTCCCTGCAGGTGTGACAAACTTGGATACAATGATTCAGGAGGATTTGTAGGGGCAGTTCTTACTTCCCTATTCCATCTAATATTAAGTCCCTTTTCCTGGTACATCTTAATATAGTTTGTAAGTTGGAATACCATCTATTCTTCCATAATATATCCCTACTCTCAGTAAATCAGTTAACATTTCTCTCCTGGTTAATCTATTCTGGCTTTAAATTCGCTGACTATTTACTCTTTTCTGTCTTGAGGAAATTTATCTCTTCCCCATTCCCCTAGGTCACCTAGCTATGAAGTCTTATCCAGCACCTTTGAAAGAGGGTGTCCTGTTTCCCCAATTAGTAGAGTCAGAATTATACGTTCATAAGCAGGAGGAGCAGTCTTCACTATTATATTTCTATGAGGAACTGTCAAGGGACTGCTATGATACGCATCTGCATCTCCCACCATGATAGCAGTTTTCATTAGCTCTTCCTTTAACTTCCTCATACAATTCCTAAGAGAATACCAGGGTCTGTCTCCACTTGGACACATAGTCAGTGGGGTACTGTTTATTGCATCCCTCTGCAACTAAAACTAACAAATAAGTTCCATTGTTACCTCTTTGCATGTGGTAATTCCTAAAACTTGTTGTATAAAGGGATTCTGACTAACACCTATAAATTTCAAACAATCTATGTTATCTGTCTCTACTTCTCCAGCACCCTTGTCACTCATTCTCAACATCTAAGATATTAGTCATTCTCCCATTTTTTGGGTGAATCGACTTAATATTTCTATAACTTACTGCTATGTAAAATCCTGCGTTACTTCCTTGAACACTGTGACACGCTCCTGGTTTTTCTGCTTCCTTTGTATTATTGGACATGCATGCATATTTCTAGAAGCTTCATCTGAATTTGCTTCATCTTCCTCCCCTATGTATCTTCCTCCCAGGTGTCTGGGTCCCAGTCAGGCCCCGCATGTGCAAAGGTGGCATGCATTTTCCTCTTATTAATTTTTCTCTTCTTTTTCTGAGCTAAACTCACAGCTGTCTTTTCAGCTACCACCTGACACTTTTTAGCTTGTTCTTCTAAAGGAAAGTTCTGATACTGTGGCATAGAGAACTTATCATGCAAATCAGCTAACTCCTTTTCTATCTGAACCTTTTTCTCCAGTAATTTGTCTCTACTCTTACATGTAACACGATAATTTGTTAACAACACCCATCTTCTTCTACATATCCCTGCCATTTCTTTCCCTGGTTCTATTGGCATTCCTTGCAAACCTCTTTCTAAATCTGTGGATTCTCCTTTCTGTAGACTTAATTCCCAGTTTTCACAAAGTCCTGTGCTTTTAGCCCATTTTCTTACCAGGGAGGAATAAATAAATCCTTCCATGCCGGAATATCTATTTCCTTCCTTAGAGCCTTTCTGTCTCCTAGTAGAGGTTTTATATTTTGTCATCCCATCCTCATAATCAAATTAACGCCAATGTGATACCCATAGCAGCTGCTATGAATATGCATATGTGTTTCCAGGGTAGATTCAGAAAATATAATAAACTCTCTCAAAGA
The DNA here is from genome assembly GCF_028583685.1 of Petaurus breviceps papuanus. Taxonomy (NCBI): domain Eukaryota; kingdom Metazoa; phylum Chordata; class Mammalia; order Diprotodontia; family Petauridae; genus Petaurus; species Petaurus breviceps. The sequence continues at coordinate 1,572,950 of NW_027187349.1, forward strand.
CAAAACCAAAATATGTATTTGGAACATCATTATTAGGATACTAGGAAGATTTAACAAGGTACTTATCAGTAATCCAGGGAATGCTGACATCTTAAGCAGTCTTTCTGTCAGACCTCCCCACAAACAAGTTCCCCTAGGTAAATCCCTTCCTTTGCTCTCTACTCTGCCTCTCCTGCTGTGTTTCAGTCTCACTTTCTGCTCAATTGGACAATCTCCTCTGACACACTGGGCTCTATGCAACTCGGGCTGTATCACAGTTGTAAGCTGGTCTAGAGCTCAAAGCAGGTCACATAGGCCTATTAATGGGTGGGGAAGATCTTCCTATTCCATTAACATTACACCTCCCCCTTCTTGCTGTTCGCTGTTTTGTTCATTCAATCTCCTTCATGTTTTGTGTATGTAGGTGTGTGTGCATGCCCACACATGTACAATATGTGTATTTAGTGGTGATTTGTTTTACCTCTCCTTTATTTAGTTCATAAATAGCAGGTTCATATGAATTCTAGTTCCTCTACCCATCCTTCTATGTTTGTTTACTCTTCTTCTCTTGTAGCTTAATTATGAGAAACAAGTTACTTTCCCTTCTTCCTCTTTTCTCCCATAGAGTATTCCTTTGTCTCCTCTATTTTCTTTATGATGGAGCAAGGAGCAGGAACAGAGGTGAACAGCAGCTGTGTGACTGACCCTGGAATGAGTTTTTAATTTAGTCCCTAGCTCTATCTGAAACCTGTTGCCGTGTGACCAAAGCACGGAGCTCAGACCAAGAAAGGCTTAAATTTCTGAACCTACAGTGCTTTCCAGATAGGTGACAGTGTCTGAGGCCAGCTGCAATTTACTAGAGCAAGGGTAGGGAACCTCTAGCCTGGAGGCCACATGTCTCCCTCTAGGTAGGTCCTGAAGTGTGGCCCTTTGAATGAACCCAAACTTCACAGAACATATCCCCTTAATAAAAGGATTTATTCTATGCAACTTGGACTCAGTCAAAAGGCTACACCCCAGAACCTAGAAGGCCACATGTGGCCTTGAGGCCACAGGTTCCCCACCCCTGTACTAGAACTTCAGCCAGAGACAAGCTTAAAGTTAAGTCGTCCAAACCATATTCAGGGTCAGTAGTTTGCAAAGTTTAGACCAGGAGTGTTGTAATCCGACTTCACCATAGAGCAGACTGCTTTGGGTATGGTAAAATCTTTAAGTTCTCTAGCCTGAGCTGCCTTCTGAGATCAATGAAAAGAACACAGTACTTAATATTACTATGAGGAAACTTCAGTACTGCCTAAGAGAATACAAAGCAGGATGAAGTAAGACCCAAATATTTCCTTCAGAATTTCACAGAGACCAACCCAGAGCAAAGCCATAAAGACAAGTACAGCTTGGACATGATTTAGCAGCCACCACTATATAGGAGAAGAGTAAATGTGGAATATGATATAGAAGGCAATGGATATAGGCTTACAACAAAGAATAATTTACCAAGCAAAACTGAGTATAATCTTACAGACAGAAAAAATGTATCTTTAATGAAATGGAGGACTTCCATGCATTCCTGATGAAAAGAGGAGAACTGTGGAAAAATTTTGAAGAGCAAACAGAGGAGTGAAAAGAAGCATAAAAAAGTAAATATGAATAAACAATGATAATTACAAAGGAACAAACTACTTATTCAAATATGGGGAGATGGTACCTGTTTCTGGATGTTTACAGTGATTTTTCTTTTACCTAGAAACTAGATTTTGACTATTGTGGTTCTAGGAGCTCTTACTTTGGAGTTATTTTTTTTTAGGAGATGACCAGTAGAGTCATTCTCTTTCTACATTATCCTCTGATGCTAAGACCTCTAGCCTGTTTTCTTTAAAGATAGCTTGAAGTATGATTTCTGGGCTTTTTTTTTTTTTTTGGTCATGATGTTTAGTTGATCCATTGATTCTTAAATTTGCTTTCTTTTTGACCTTTTCCAGGTCAGTTGTTTTTTTGCTATAAAGTACCCTATATTTTCTTCTATTTTTTTTCAGTATTTCGACTTTGTTTTCACATTTCTAATGTCATAATCAAATCATTTGATTCTATTTGGTTTATTCTAATTTTCAGGCAGTTTATTGCTTGGGCAAGTTTTGTGCCTCATGCCAAAATATTTTAAAATTTAAAATTTTTTTCTCCAGTAACTTTCATTTCTTTTTTGATTTTGTCCTCAGGTACTCTCATTGAGTTCAAAAACAACATTGTTTGACTCTTGGAACATAAATACTCCTGCTTTGTCTCTTCAAGAAATTCTGGTTGAATCTGTGCCCAAGTGTGTTTTTCTCTGAGGCTTTCTTGTAGGTGTTTTAGAGTCATTCTCTTTTTGTGTTTGTGTCTTGAGTTTCGAATAGCTCTTTTTTTTGTTGTTTTGTTTGCCCATTCTTCCAGTCTAATTCCTGACTTTAGAGTTGATATTAGGATTGGGCTATGCCACACTTCTGGAGGGAATGTCTAGGCTGGTCTTGTTACTACTTTCTTGAGGTATTGAGTTTTTTATCTTAGGACCTTAGGGTCATGTTGGAGAACTGCTAACTTTCAGTACTTATAGTACTCATGATAAAGTCTGGTTGCTTCTCCTCAGTTCCAGGTTCTGCAAGTTCCAGACCTGAGTTTGGGTCTGAACAGGAGTATAGACTGTTGCTGGACTCTGTCTCTATCAACCAATAGTAAAACTTTGTTGTGGAGTGTCAGAATTGTAGACTTGTCTGGGTTTCCTTGTCTTGGTTATTGCTTTACAGACTGGAATAGCTACTGAGAATGAGACCCTGTTCAATATTTGGGGTATAAGCCATATTGCTGCTGACTTTGAATGTCTCAGTATGTCATCCAGGGCTTCCCTATTCAGGAACACTACTCCCCTGAGTAAACCCCCTTCTGATCTGCTTTGGTTCTATGACTTGTAGCTGGGTGACAAAGATTCCAGTTTGTTCCTCTTCCCATTGTAGTGACCCACTATGGTTCTGAGGTGTGCCCAGGTAAGGGTCTGAGACCTCCTCTAGTGCTGGTATGGTCTCTCCTTGCTGAGTGTTAGAGTGCTCTCCATTCTAGATGTATTTCTGATGTGGTTCTAGATGTTGTTCTTCCCCAGAGTCCCCAATGTCCATAGGCCTCTGTCTGTCTTCCTTACGTGTATCTGGACCAGACAAAGGATTTGATGATTTTTTTTTTCTGTGTTTCTCCATCAGGAGTTGGTCTGATGCATTTTTTAGATCATTTTAGAAGAGCTTATAGAGAGGAACTCACTGTTTTACTTCCAATCACTGTGCCAGCTCCACCTCCCTTTTATATCACTTTGCATATATCCTTTTTGAATTTCTATTTTATTATATAGACATTTATAGTGTTATCAGTTTGCCTTTCAGTACTGTTTTGAATATTCACCATAAAATTTGACATAGTTTTTATCGTCATTATCTTTTAAATAATCATTGTTGTTTCTATAATTCATTAACTTCAGGGTTGTTCAGTAATTAATCATAGTTTCCTCATTTGTACAGTTTAGAGTTTTGTACTAGTAAATTTATAAGGTCCCATCTTGTTCTGAAATTCTATTCTGTTTAATTTAATTCAGCCTCTTCATATTACAGATAAAAAACTGAGCCCAAGAGAAGCTAAGCTAATTGACAACTCATTGACTCTTTGTTCTAGTATTATAGACCCTGGTTATTTGAAAAATCCTCATTTGATCTGACCATCACATGCTAGCAACTTCCTATTTCTTTCCTCCCTTTTGTGGCTACACTCCTTGAGAAAGCCATCTATATTCATTGCCTCTGCTTTTCCTCTCATTCTCTTCTAAACTCTCTGTATTCTGGCTTCTGATTTCTTCATTCAACTGAAACTGACCCTTTAAAAATTACTAGAGCTTTCTTTCTTACTAAATCTAATGGCTTTTTCTCAGTTTTGATCCTTTTTCACCTGTGCAGCATTTGACACTTAGTCATCTTCTGGATATCCTCACCTCTCTAGGTTTTTGTGACACTGCTTTCTCTCTGCTAAGTCAATTTGACCCCATGACTGGAAGGTTCTGTCCTTTTACCTTTGCCTTTTAGTTTCTCTTCCTTTAAGACTCAGCTCCAGTTCCATCTTCTGAATTCCACATTTCTTGGTCCTTCTAGACAATGTTGCCTTCCCCTTTAGATTACTTTTATCAACTCTGAATGTTGAATGTGCCTTGTATGTACCTAGTAATTTACATTTTGTTTCTGTTTTAGAATATATGTCCCTTTAAGCCAACCACTGTTTTTGGCCTTTGTATCTTCAGTGCTTAATTCAGTTAATCCTGGCAATTAGCACTTAATAAGTGTTTAATAGATGATGGTTAGCTGTTCTTTCTTCTTAACTCAGATTACCTTTTGAAATTAGAGTTTTTATATCCACCCCTCCAACTCTTCCCTACTTTTCTTTGAGCTGGTTCTATACCCAAATGTATTTTTAGATTAATACAGGCTCTTCTGTGAACAGCCTTTTAATAACTTACTTTTATTATTTTTATACTAAATTTTTTTCATTACTTTATTAGTGTATATGTGTAGAAAATTTGTAAAGTGATGCTGTTTGTATTCTGCTTCAGGAATCCTAATCCCTTTTATGGTATTTCAGCCATCTTTTACTCAATTCATGTGCCCTAAGGCTATTTCAAAAATTTAAATAACAATTTGGAAAATTTATCAAAAAGAATTAAAAACTCTCAGTAAGATATTAACTTTATGAACTGAACACAGCCATTGTCTATGTAAATTCAGTCTATCGTAGTCATACTTAATCTTATAGAATTTTTTATAGCTTATTGTGATTTTTCCCACAGTACATTTTTCTCAGATGTGTATTTTTCTTCTCCAAATAACCGTAGACTTGATCTAGACCCTAGTTGCGTTTGCTTGGCTTTTTTAAAACATGTTTTTAAAAATTATAAACTTAGGGGCAGCTAGGTGGCGAAGTGAACAGAGCACCGGCCCTGGAGTAGGAGGACCTGAGTTCAAATGCGACCTCAGCCCATTAACACTTACTAGCCATGTGACCTGGGGCAAGTCACTGAACCCCAGTTGCCCTGCCTTCCCCCCTCCAAAAAAAAAAAACAAAAAAAAATTATAAACTTAACAGTCAACTAAAGCAATTAAACATAAAAATGAGCAACATATTCCTTAAAACTCTTACCATTTCACAAAATACAACCAGTCTTTCTTGTCTTATTATAAAGCCTTCCTCTTTGGCCTTGTCACTCAGTTCAGTTCAGCAGTCATTTATTAAGTAGCAGATATCTGCTAGGTGCTAATTAAAAAAAAAAATGAGAAAAGACCCTGTCTTCAAGAAACCCATTCTCCTGGGGGTAACAACATGCACACTTATATAAATGTGAGATTTATATAGCTAAATACAATTAATTTCATTGGATGTGAGGTTAAACTCTAATAATTGAGAGGATAATGAAAAGCTTTGTCTATAAGGTGGCAGTTGAGCCAAACCTTGAAAGGAAATAAAGACTGCAAGAGGCTAGGTAAGGCTGGATAACATTTCTGGCATAGGGGAATAACTTTTGCAAAATCATGGAGTCTATAGTGGAATGTCATATATGGAAGCAGAGAAAACAGACCAATTTGGATAAAGTGGTGTGTGTGTGTGTGTGTGTGTGTGTGTGTGTGTGTGTGTGTGTGTGTGTGTGTGTGAGAGAGAGAGAGAGAGAGAGAGAGAGAGAGAGAGAGAGAGAGAGAGAGAGAGAGAGAGATGAAATAAGTCTGGAAATAGGTTGTATCCAGATTGTGAAGAGTTTAAAATGCTAGACTGGCAGTTTGTATTTTATCTAGAGCAGATATTCTTAACCTGGGGTCTATGAACTTATTTTAAGAAATATTTTGATAACTATATTTCATTGTAATTGGTTTCCTTTGTACTCCTACTTATTTTATGTATTTAAAAACATTATTTTGAGAAGGAATTCATAAGTTTTATCAAACTGTCAAAGGAGTTTATAACTCAGAAATATTAAGAACCTGGTTTTGGAGGAAATGGGTAGCATAAAAGCTTCTTTGAGCAGGGGAATGACATGTTTAGACCTGGGTTTTAGAAATATGAATTTGACATATGGATACTTGAGCTGTGGATAGAGAACTAGCCTTTGGAGTTAGTAAAACCTAAATTTGTCCTGTCTGTGGTATATACTGGCCTTATGACCCTGGCAATTTATGTTCCCATTCAGTGGTATAGGCAACTCTCAAAAATTATGTAAGTACATGCCAACCTTCATCAGTAGAATAAATTCTTTTCTAGCAGTTCGTTATTCTAATGAAAGCACGTGTTTAGCGTCAGTCCCAGCAGAGGATGGTTTTGAGAGGTAAGAGGTAAGATGTAGGGAGATTGCTGTTAGTTTAGGCAAGATGTGATGAGGGTGTAAATTATGGTGGTGACCATGTGAACAAAGAGAAGAGGGATTGATGTGAGAGAATTTGTAAAGACAGCATTTGAAAACTGATTACTTTAATGGTTAAGGAGAAGGGGGAAGAAATGAAGATGACTACTAGGTTGTAGACTTGTCACTTTTCTTGTAGATTCTTTTTTTTTAAAAGCAATTGGGGTTAAGTAACTTGCTCAAGGTTACACAGCCAGTTATTATTTCTGGGTGTGGTGCTGAGTATCTGAGCCCGGATTTTTTGATCCAGGTCATCCCGACACTGGAGCTGGTGCTCTTACTCGCTGAGCCACCTGGCCGCCCCGAGATTCTTTTTTTTAAAAATTAAATTGGTTTGTTTACTTTTAGTTTACAACATTCAAGTTGCGCAGTCCCTTGAGTTTCACATTTTCTCCCCCTCTTCCCCCCCCCCATCATGGTGGCATGCACTCGTATATAGGATCTACAAATATCTTCACATTAATCATTAGTCAGGTTGTAAAGAAGTAGATTATAACTGATGGAATGATTAGTGGGAAAGAGGAAACAAAATAAAACAAGAAAAAGAAATATAGCAAGTAGTTTGTTTCCATCTTCATTTAGACTCCGCATCTCTTTCTCTGGATGTGGATATCTCTTTCGCTCATGAGTCTTATGGAGTTGTCTTATAACCTTACATTTGCTGAGAGGAGCCCAGTCTATTGAAGTTAGTTGTCACATATGATCAAAAGAGATTCTTTTTCTTGTAAATTCTTAATGCTATCTCCAAGGTTTGTTTCTTCCCCTCACCACTCCCTTTGCTTCTATAACATCTTTTTGAAGATTCTGCATAATATCCGTGGTCCTTTTAATCTGTCAAGACTCTTCATTTGATAACACTTTTCATTTCCTTCCATTACATAATTCAGATGCTTCATACTCTCACATACCATATATTTATTTTTGATTTATAGCTTCCCCTACTCTCATACAACTCCCCCCTTCCCATAAAGTTGTTACCAAATATTACATCTTTTACATTACTCCCTTACTCCACTACTGTAAAAGGAACACCTTTTTAACATGCAACGTCCAGCATTCTTCACTTCTACTTTACAAAATATACTACTTATTGCTAGTCATGCTATGAATGTTTTATGTATTCGAAGTTTATGAATGTTTATATAGATGTCTTCATATTCTTTTATTTTGTCTTGGCATTAGTTGGTCCCTGTGATATTATCAAAGTATTTAAAGTCCTGTTTGATAGGTAATTTTAAAGTGTAACTCTTCCAGTGTTGTATTATGACGTAGTAGTCTGTTGTACCTCAGAATGGTAAGATTTTTCTTTTCTGCCTACTGGGGATTTTGAAGCTTGGGTTAGGGATAACTCAATATCTGTGAGGATATTTACATTATTTTTGCCTAGAACTGCCCTGAAAAGTCCAATTGGATTTTAAAGAGAAACACTGAAAAGTTTGGAGAACAAGTTATTTAAAATAACCCGTCCCCAAAGCTGAAAATTTTGAGACAAAAAATCTGGAATTTTATTTGAAATATAAATGAATCTCAATTGTTTGTAGTATCTATTGACAGTCATTAATTAACACCATGCTTTTTCTTTGAGGGTGACTACATTAATCATTCTACAGAAGGATGAGGAGCATCTTGGGGTCAACTAAAAGATTTGGGGAGTAAGGTACCAGTCAATAGTAGAATTTACATCTTAAGAGAAGCTAAAATTAGTACATAATATGCGCAGAGTGAAAGATATAGAGATCTAGCTGCTATATAGATACAGTGGTTCCCAATTCATTGTCAGAAAACACTTATTAAGCACCTACTTTGTGCACAGTGTTGATCAGGGAATATAGCCTGTAGATTTTCTTTGTGCTTATTTACCTTATCAGTGGAGAGGAATAAATTTATTTGATTCCCAAGTTTGAAATGGAATGCATTTTCTCATTAGTCACTCAGTATACATTTATTTAGCAGCTACTGTGTGCCAGGCACTGTGTTAAGTGCTGGGGATATAAAGAAAGATAAAAGATAGGCCCTGTTCTCAAGGAGCTCACAGTCTAATGGGGGAGACAACACACAAACAACTTTATATAAACAATACATAGGATGAATTGGAAATAACCAGCAGAGGGAAAGCTCTAGTGTTAAGGGGGATTGGAAAAGGCTTCCCTTAGAAGGGGGGATTTCAGCTGGAACTTGAAGAAAGACAATAGGCAGATATGGGGGAGGGATAGTGTTCTAGGTTGGGGGACAGCCATTGAATAACTAGAGCCTGAAGAGTGAATGAGAAACAAGCAGGAGGCCATTGTCATTGGATCATAGAATATATGGGTATGGTAGGTCCTGTAGAGTGTACGAAGATTGGAAAGATGGGAGGGGGCAGGTTATAAAGGGCATTGAACACAAGGGGATTTTACTTGATCCTGGAGTTGACATGGAACCATTGGAGTTTATAGAGTAGTGGGGTGATGTTGTCAGACCTGTGCTTTGGGAATATCACTTTGCCAGCTGAGTGGAAGATGAACTAGAGCAAGGAGAGACATGTGATTGGGAGACCAACCAATAGGCTGTGGCAGTAGTCTAGGTATGAAGTGATGAGGGTCATTATCAGTGTGGTGACTGTGTCAGAGGTGAGAAGGGGACATATGGAGGGATGTTAGGAAGGTAAAATTAAGAGGCCTTGACATTAGACACCATCAGAGATCTTATTACATCTTACAGTTTCAACTATTTGTTTTGTGCACATGATTCTCAATTATACATAATCTAGCCTTCATCCCTCTCTTGAAATTCCAGTCCAGAATCTCTAACTTTTGTGAGACATCTTCACTTCAGGGTTTTCCATAAGTATCTCAAACTCAGCATGTCCAAAAGTGAACTCATTATCCTTTTACCTATACCCCTCCCATCTTTCCCTTTCTGCTGAGATGGGAGTACCACCATTCTCTTTTTTTTTTCTTTTTCGGAGGGGAGAAGGCAGGGCAATTGGGGTTAAGTGACTTACTCAAGGTCAACAGCTAGTAAGTGTTAAGTGTCTGAGGCAGGATTTGAACTCAGGTCTTCCTGACTCCAGGACTGGTGCTCTATTTACTGTGCCACCTACCTACCCTGAGTACCATCATTTTTCCAGTCCATCCAGGCTCAAAGTCTGTAGGAGTGATTTTTTTATTTTTCTCACTTACCCTTCATATCCAAACAGTTGTCAAATCTTGCATTTAAACCTCTTCAACATCTTTTTCTTTCTCTTCACAAAACTATCAGGTCATCACCACTCCTCTGGGCTATTGCAGTAGTCTTTTTATCTTCATAAATTCAGTCTCTTCTTTCTCTAATACATCCTCCATCTAGCATTCAAATTGATTAGTCCTAAAGCAAGGTCTTACTTCTGTTGACAAGATGGCAGAGTGTGGAAGGAACCCTCTGAAATCCTCCCCAATTCCCCTCCAACAACTAGAAACCTGCCTCAGGATTGGTATAGGAGCAAGAAAACAACTTACCAACACAGCAGGAAAGGTCTGTTTCACTGAGGTGAAAGGGGAACAAGGTCCAAGAATAGTAGCAGCAGCCAGATTCACTGCAGGAGGCCTGTAGCAAGTGTCCAAGCCTGGGGCAGCCTACCAGTGAGGCCTTGCCCTCGTGCAAACCAGATCCCCTAGGCAAGTGAAAATTCTGTGTAGTATAGCAAGACCCCATCTCAGCACAAGCCACCAGCAAGGCCTTGGTCACATTGCTGACCAGTAGTGAAGCCCTTCCCTGGGGCTGGCCAACAGGAAGACCCCACCCCCAGGGCCTACCAACAGAGAGACCCTGTTTCCATAGCAACCCAGCAGCAGGGCCCCACACCTTGGCCATATCAGCCCTGTTTTCATAGCAACTTACCATTAGGGGGCCCCACCTTCCCCAAGCAGGCCAGTTAAACCTCACACCCACGGGAGGTCAATAGGGAGCCCTCAACCCCCAGTACAACCAGAAGAGAAACTCCTACTCTCTAGAGAAAGCAAGCAACTAAGTCCTGAAGCCCAGTGAAAACTAACAATAAGACCCAGAGCCCTAGCACAGAAGGCTTGGGACAGTGCAAGACCAGAGCCCAACTTTCACATAAAAACACTGAGTCACAAAAAAAGGCAGAAAATGAGCAAAAAATGATAGGGAGGATCAAGGTATAAACTTAGAAGAGGACAATGGTATCAAAATGGCTACATGTAAAGCCTCAAAGAAAAGTATAATTTGGTCTCAGGCTCAAAAAGAATTTTTTAAAAAAAGCAATTGGAGTTAAGTAACTTGCCCAAGGTTACACGGCCAGTTTTTTTGTGTGTGGGTGTTAAGTATGAGGCTGGAACCGATCCTGGGTCCTCCCGACTCCGGGGTTGGTGCTCTTACTCACTGCGCCACCTAGCCGCCCCTCAAAAAGAATTCTTGAAAGAGCTTAAAAAAGGATTTTAAGTAGTAAATTAGAGAAGTAGAAGAAAAATTGGTAAAAAGAAATGAGAGTAATGGAAGAGAATCATGATAAAAAGGGTTAATAGCATAGGAAAAGATATACAAAAATTTACTGAGGAAAATAACTCCCATTTTAAAACATAGAATTGGCCAAATGGAAAAGGAAGTACAAAAGCTCACTGAAGAAAATAGTTCCTTAAAAATTAGAATTGAACAAGTGGAAACTAATGATTCTATGAGATGTCAAGATATGGTAAGACAATTTAAAAAGTAAAAAAAAAAATGTGAAATTTCTCATTGAAAAAACAACTGACCTAGAAAATAGATTCAGGAGAGATAATATAAGAACTATTGGACTATCTGAAAACCATGTTTTTTTTTTAAAAAAAGGCCTGTATAACATCTTTCTAAGAAATTATCAAAGAAAACTTCCATGATATATTAGAACCAGAGGGCAAAATAGAAATTGGAAGGATCCACTGATCACCTCCTGAAAGAGGTTCAAAAATGAAATCTCCCAGGAACGTCATAGACAAATTCCAGAGACTTAAAGATCAAGGAGAAAGTATTGTAAGCAGCCAGAAAGAAACAATTAAAATATTGTGGAGCTGCAGTCAGGATTACATAGGATTTTGCAGCTTCCACATTAAAGAACTGGAGGATTTGGAATATGATATGCCTGAAGGCAAAGGAGTTATGCTTAAGCCAAAAATCACATACTCAGCAAAAAGGAATATAATAGACCAGAGCTAAATAAAAAATTTTACTTCCAAATACAAAGACACAAGGGAAACATAAAAAGGTAAATAAGAAACAAGAGAAAACATAAGGAATTCAATAAAGTTAATCTATATTTCTATATGATAAGATAATATTTGTTACTCTTAACTTTATTACCATAAGAGCAATTAGAAGTATATGTAGACAGAGGGTGAGGATATAAAGTAACTTTGATGGGATGATCCTCAAAAAAACAAAATAAAGGGATGAGAAAGAAAATTACATTGGAGGAAGAAGGAGGGGAAAGATTGAATGGGGGTAAATTATCCCACATAAAAGAGGCATGAAGGTCTATTATAATGGAAGGGAAAATAAGGAGTGGTGGGCAAAGCTTAAACCTTACTCTCATCAAAATTGACTCAGAGGGAATAACATACATATTCAGTTGGATATAGAAAATCTTACCCTACAAGAAAGTAAAAAGGGACAGGGATAATATAAGGGGCAGGGTCTGATAAAAGGGAGAATATATTGGGGAAAATGGTTATCAGAGGTGAGAAAAGGTGGAGGTAAAGGAGGGGAATAAACAAGCAAAAAGTAGCATGGATGGAAATACACAGTTATCATAACTACAAATGTGAATGAAATGAACTCATCCACAAACCAGAAGAAGATAGTAGAATGGATTAAAAACCAGAATTCTGTAATATGTTGTTTACAAAAAACACATTTGAAGCAGAGAGATACACACAGGGTAAAGGTAAAGACCTAAAGAAGAATCTATTGTGCTTCAGCTGAAGCAAAGAAAGCAGGGGTAGCAATCATGATCTCAGACAGAGCAAAAGCAAAAATAGGTCTAATTAAAAAAGAAAAAGAAGGAAACTATCACACTGAAAGGTGCCATAAATAGTGAAGTCATTTCAATATGAAATATATGTGCACCAAACAGTATAGCATCCAAATTTTTGAAGAAGTTGAATGAGTTACAGAATAGATAATAAAACTATATTAGTGGGTGACCTCAACTCTCCCCTCTCAGAAGTAGATAAATCTAACCAAAAAAATAAAACAAGAAAGAAGTTAATTAAGGAGGTGAATAAAATTTTGGAAAAGTTAGATATGATAAATCTCTGGAGAAAATTGAATGGGAATAAAAAGGAATATATGTTTTTCTCAGCAGTACATGATATCTACACAAAAATTGACCATGTATTAGGACATAAACCCTTACAACCAAATGCAGAAGTAGTAAATGCATTATTTTCAGATCAAACCCCAAATTGAAAATCCTGAAAACCAAAGGAGAAATTAATAAAATTGAAGGTAGAAAACCATTGAAATAATAAAACTAGAAGCTGGTTTTATGGAAAAAAATAGATAAACCATTGCTTAATTTGATTTTAAAAAGGGAAGAAAACAAATTGCTAATATCAAAAATGGAAGGAGTGAATTCACGACCAATGAAGAGGAAATTAAGACAATTGTTAGGAACTATTTTACCCAATTATATGACAATAAATTTGACAATATAAATTAAAAGGATAAATATCTACAAAAATGTAAATTACTAGACTAGCAGCAGGAGAAATAAAATGTTTAAATAACCCAATCTTACAAAAAAAAATTGAACAAGCTATCAGTGAACTTCTGAAGGGAAAACCCCTAGGATTAGATTAATTCACAAGCAAATTCTACTGAATCTTTAAAGAACAATTAATCTAGATATTATATAAACTTTTTGGAAAAATAGGCAAGACAGAGCCCAACCGAATTCCTTTTATAACATAAATATGGTATTGATACCCAAACCAGGAAGAGCTAATACAGAAAAAGAAAATTATAGACCAATTTCCCTAATGAATATTGATACAAAATTTTTAAATAAAGTATTAGCAAAGAGATTACAACAGTATATCACAAGGATCCTACACTATGACTAGGTGGGATTTATGCCAGGAATTCAGGACTGATTCATTATTAGAAAAACTATTAGGCAAATTGACTGTATCAATAACAAAACCAGCAGAAGTCATATAATTATCTCAAAAGATGCAGAAAAAGCTTTTGACAAAATACAGTAGCCATTCATATAAAAAAAAACACTAGAGAGCATAAAAATAAATGGAGCTTACCTTAAAATGATAAGTAATATTTATCCAAACCTATCAGCAAGCATTATCAATAATGGGGGTAAGCTAGAAACCTCCTCAATAAAATCAGAGATGATTTTATCAAGGATGCCCATTGTCACCTCTGTTATTTAATATTGTGCTAGAAATGTTAGCCATAGCAATAAGAGAAGAAAAAGAAATTAAAGGAGTTAGAAGAGACAAGGAGGAAACAAAACCATCTTTGGAGATGATATAGTGGTATACTTAGAAAATCCTAGAGAATCAACTGAAAAACTACTTGAAATTATTAACTTTAGCTGAGTTGCAGGATACCAAATAAACTCATATAAATCATCAGCATTTCTGTATATTACCAACATAGTCCAGCAGCAAGAGATAGAGAAATTCCTTTTAAAATAATTATAGACAATATAAAATACTTGGAAGTCCACCTGTCAAGATAAACCCAGGAACCATATGAAAACAACTATAAAACATTTTTCACACAAAGTAAGCTAAACAATTGGAAAAATATTAATTGTTCATGGATAGGCTGAGCCAATATAATAACAACAGTTCTACCTAAATTAATCTATTCAGTGGCATACCAGACTATCAAAAATTATTTTATAGAGCTAGAAAAAATAACAGAATGCATTTGGAATAACAGAAGCTAAAGGATATCAAAGGAATGTATGAAAACAAAATTCAAAAGAAAGTGGTCTAGCTGTATCAAATCTCAAATTGTATTAGAGACATCCACCTGTTCTCCTTTCCACTTCTTCCACTGCCCCTTCCACATTTGAGGAAACAAGAAAAGCAAAACCCTTCTTACACTTATATATAGTCCAGTAAAGCAAATGTTCAGTATTGGCCATATTCCCCCCAACTCCTCCCCCTCCCCAAAATTATCTCATTCTGCACTCTGAGGACAGATAGAGATTACCATTTTATCAGGAGATGGGTAATATGCTTCATTATGAGTACTTCAGAATTGTAGTTGGTCATTGCGTTGATCAGAGTTCCTAAATTTTTTCTTTTCTTTTTTTATACCTACCCTCCCCACCTTGTATATATGAAACTTTTATTAAAGAAATATTGCTACAAAGATTTTCCTCTACTTCTTAAAGAACGATCACTGTATTTCTTGTTTCTTTGTTTTTTTAAATGCCTAATGATTTACTTTATCATCACACATCTATAGTTAAAGGCTATCCACATCTTCCTGGGTATGGGTATTGTAGTAGATTTCATGTAATTAGAGGGAATTGTAGCAGCATACCTTGCAGTTTGTAAGATGACATATGCCATCCCTAATTTCCCAACATCAAACAGTGTTCACCTGAATTCATCCCTGCTCTGGCAGCTGTTTAGCAAACTACACAGTAATGAAAGAACCAAGCAAGAGATGATCATCCTCAGAATAAAGCCAGAGTAGTCCCAGCAGCAAATGTAATTAAGACAACTACAGTCCTAATATGTTACAGTTAAAGAATTGAATTTCTTCTATGTATACCAAGTTGGTTTTTTTTAGGTACTCCTAGTTCCCAAATGTTGAGAATCACTCAGACTTTTAAAAACTTAGAAAGTTTGTTTTATAAAACCAGATAATGCTAACACACATGTAGAAAAACTCCATTGACATTGGAAATATTTTTGTGAACAGATAGTATTTCAGAATGAAAACTCTTAACGTTAAAATGTAGAGTAGCTATTTTTAGACCAAGTGGCTCTTTTTATTGTCCCATTTTTTCCCCCTTCTCATATACTTCTTGAAGAATTTTTTACAAGACACAGGTTAAGGCAAATAGATAAGTCAGAAGAAGGGAAGAACCTGCTAGAAGAACTCTAGTAATATGTTGGTGTTTCAACTGTATGAAAATGGATTTCAGTAGACTTAAAGCATCAAATGGAAAAAAATAATCAGAATTTAGCTTAGGTGCCTATGGATTTTTTTGTTAGAGGAGATAAGGTGGTGTTTTTTTTTCTTTTTGGAGGGGAGAAGGCAGGGCAATTGGGATTAAGTGACTTGCCCAAGATCACACAGCTAGTAGTGTCTGAGGCTGGATTTGAACTCAGGGCCTTTAGACGCCAGGGCTGATGTTTTATTCACTGTGCCACCTAGCCACCCCAATGAGATGTTGTTGATGGAGCAAAAGTTTGTTGGCCTAACCTATATCTACAATTCGTTAAGTTAGCAAAAACCTCATCTTGAATAGAAAATTATTCACTCAAGACTGAGATGAGGTTTCTTTATTCCAAAGCAAACATGCTTTGTCTTGTATATTTGAAATGCCACCTAGGTGATACAGTGGTTTGAATGCTGGGCTTGGAATCAGGAAGAACTGAATTCAGATTCAGTCTTAGATACTTACTAGCTTTGTAATGCTTGTGAAAGTCACTTAATACCTGTTTACCTCAGTATCCTCATCTGTAGAATGGGAATAATAATAGCATCTTTGCTATATATATGTATGTATACGTATGTATGTAATAATAATAGCCACTTTGCTGAATGCTGGGGCAACAAAAAAAAGGCAAGACAATTCCCTGCCCTCAAGGAACTTACAATTTAATGTAAACAAATCTATACAAAGCAAGCCATATGCAGAATAAGTAGAAATTATTAACAGAGGGAAGGCACTGTAATTAAGAGGGGTTGGTGAAGACTCTGTGCAGAAGAAAACAAGCAGAAGGAAGCTGTAACAGAGTTGGCCATGGGGCAAGGGGTTGCAAGGACTTGATGCTATAGGTAAATCCAAGGAGTTCAACTGGCCAGAAATGAAGAGTTGGATGGGCTTCCAAGTCCTCTTTAAATGGAAGGTTTAGGAGAAGTTTTTTTCTTTTTCCTTAGCCCTCCAATTAGATGGGCTGAAGCACAGGAAGGTTGTGATGGAGTGAAAGTAACAAAGCTGGTGCCATCTCTGTGATGATGAGTCTGCTGGATATGAGCTTTGTGGGGGGAAGGTGGGGTGGGGGTGGTCTTGGGGAAATTGAATTCAAGGAGTACAGGTAGAGGGAAAACTATTTATCCATTCCCCAGTTGATGGATTCTCTCTTAGTTTTCAGGGTTTTTTGGTATAAGAAAAAGGGCTCTTATGTTTTTATACATATGAGCCTCCCCAGCCCCCTTTTTTGATCTCTTTGGGGGTATATGCCTAGTAGTCCTATCACTGGGTCAAGGTGTCCCAAGACTGTACCAATTCACAGCTCTACCAATAGTGCTGCATTGTTCCTGTTTTCCCCTAGCCTAGTCAACAGTAAATGCAGATATTTCAAGAAGATATTTTTTGGATTAAAGTGGGTTGTATTGTATTTATTGTTCAGGTATTTCACTGGGATCCTCTCAGGATTAGAGTTAGTTTTTAAGGTAGCTCTCTGAGCTTTCAAGGTCATGTTACTCTTTTGGTATGTAATGTGACTAGGCCTGTGATTTCATTGATTAAGGGAAGTGTCAATGAGGAAACTCTCTTTAATCATGACAGAGTGACTCTTCCTCTGAAATGTACAGTCTTAGTGAGCTGTCTGGGGCATCAAGGGTGAGTGAAGTAAGTGACTTGGCTAGGATTTTTGAACCAGTATGTGACAGAAGTGAGACTTGAAGCTAGATCTCCCTGATTCAGATGCTAACTTTATATACTTTATCACACTGTCTGTCATTTAAGTATATGGTATTATTATTATTAGACCTTGGCATTAGACCTATAATAGTTGTCCATTTTTAGTGCTAGCAGGATATGCAAATCTTTCTACTGACTAATAGTGTCAGGTAAAGGTTTTATGTTTGGTGTGAGACCCTCCAAAGAGGAATTAGGACTAGCCTTTAACCAGTAATTAGAGCTATTTAGTAACCACCAGATGGAACTACCTGGGATCTATAGATATTTGTGGATTGTCAAAAATTTATTTGAAAGAGATTACTTTTAATAAGTAGCAAGTTCGTTGTAGTTACTTCAGCCAATAGAAATATCAGTAGTTCACAACATGTTTATGTTTGTGAATACACAGTGAATTGTCAGCAAGAGAAACAGGTCTTAGCATTTGTAGTAATAATTACGTCTTTTACTTATATTTGATAATATTAATTCAGTGCTGTTCTTTCTGGAGTAAAATGCAGTTTGAATTTAATTTAATTTAAATTCCTAGCCAAGATAATTCAGTTTAAATTTTTAGGTACTCAGGAACTTTTATCTTAAGGCTTCTGGAATATTCTTCTCAAGACAGTCCTGATTTGCTTCTTTTCTCCATTTTGTTCCTTTTTGCCCAGATCTACTTTATCCCCAACAATCCACTATCTCTGGACAGTTTTGAAATCTCAGACTGGATAGAGAATTATTGAGAGATAATAGCATCAATTAGATCTGGTATGTCCATATATTCCCCTAAACACATATTCTTTAGAAACAAAAATTCCCAGTTTGAGAACTGAAATTGGACATTTTTAATACTTGTGTCATTTTGACTGACAAAACACAGATTCTGATAAATGATTTTAATTAATTTTATATGTAATTTATAGTGTTGTAGACTGTACAGGAACCTTTGGGTATTTTTTTTTGGAGGGCAGTTGGGGTTAGGTGACTTGCCCAAGGTCACACTGCTAGTTTTTGTGTTGTGTCTGAGACCGGATTTGAACTCAGGTCCTCCTAACTCCAGGGCTGGTGCTCTGTTTACTTCGCCACCTAACTGCCCCCTACCTTTGGGTATTTTATATGACAAGGACCTTAATATTAACCTTGGCCTATTGCAATTTGCTTGTAAAATTTTCTTAATGATATTTACTTGGATATGTTTTCTCAAGTGTTAAATAATAGGAAGTTATCCCAATTCTGTGATACTTCTAAGCTCCAATGTTAAAACTGTTATTATGTATTTTCTTTAACCAAACTTTGTTATTAATTAAACAAATTAATTTGGATTTTTATATTTTTATATTTTTCCCCAATTATGTTTTTTTTTAAAACAACTGCGCTGATAGGAAGCATATTTAACTAGAAACAGTTGTCAATTTGAAATATTAGGCCATAGAAAATTGAATCAAATGGAAGGTAATCCCATATCTTTTTAAAAATTTCTTTATTTTTTTATTTTTAGTTTTCAACATTCACTTCCATAAGATTTTGAGTTCCAAATTTTTCCCCATCTGTCCCCTCCCCCCACTCTAAGATGTTGCATAATTTGAAACAGGCTACATGTACATTCATATTAAACCAATTTTCAGATTATTCATGTTGTAAAGAAGAATTAGAACCAATGGGAGAAACCATGAGCTAAAAGAAACAGACCAAAAAAAAAAAGAAGAAAAAGAGAGAGAGCAAATAATATGCTTTAGTCTGCGTTTACACTCCATAGTTTTTTTTTTTCCTGAATGTGTACAGCATTTTCAATCATGAGTCTTTTGGAGTTGTATTGGATCCTTGCATTGAAAAGATGAGTCTATCAAAGTTAGCCATCGCTCATTGTAGCTGCTACTGTGTTGTACAGTGTTCTGGTTCTGCTCGCTTCACTCAGCATCAATTCATTAGAATTTTTCTAGGTTTTTCTGAAGTCAGCCTGCTTATCATTTCTTACAGCACAATTGTATTCTGTTATATTCATATACCACAACTTGTTCAGCCATTTTTGGGCATCCCCTCAATTTCCAGTTCTTTGCCACCACAAAAAGAGCTGCTATAAATATTTTTATACATGTGGGTCCTTTCCCACTTGTATGATCTCTTTGGGATACAGACCTAGAAGTGGTATTGCTGAGTCAAAGGGCATGTACATTTTTATAGCCCTATTTCTCTAATCAATGATGATTTAGAGCATTTTTTAATATGGATATAGATAGCTTTGATTTCTTTGTCTGTAAACTGCCTTTTTTATTTTTTGACCATTTATCAATTGAGGAATGACTTGTATTCATATAAATTTGACTCAGTTCTCTAGTTTTGTTTTGTTTCAGAAATGAGACCTTTATCAGAGAAACTGTAAAAATTCTTTTCTAGTTTTCTGCTTTACTCTTAATCTTGGTTGCATTGGCTTTGTGCAAAAACTTTTGAATTTAATGTAATTAAAATGATGCATTTTGCCTTTCTTGATGTTCCCTGTCTCTTGTTTGGTCATCCATTCTTCTTTTCTTCATAAATCTGACAGGTAGACTATTCCTTGCTCTCCCAGTTTGCTTATAGTATCAGCCTTTATATCTAAATCATGTACCCATTTTGATTTTTTTTTTGGTATATAAGATAAGATGTTAGTCTGTGCCAGTAATCCCATATCTTACAGCATCTGATATGGTGCCCTGCACATGATAACGAAGTAAAAAACTTATGTTTGACTTAATTTAAGAGCATCTATAGGATTGGAAGTTGCTTCCTTTTCCCATTTATAGTGCCATTTCATCCCCCAACACTAAGCTTCTTCTTTTTTTCTTTTTTGCTTTTTGGAGGGCAATTAGGGTTAAGTAACTTGCCCAAGGTCACACGGCTAGTTTTTGTGTTAAGTGTCTGGGGCTGGATTTGAACTCAGTTCCTCCTGACTCCAGGGCCCGTGCTCTCTATTCACTGTGCCACCGAGCTGCCCCAACACTAAGCTTCTTAAATCCTCTGTGTGTATATATGTTTGTGTGTATCTAATTAAGGTTGTAAACATTTCTTACATTTAAAAATTGTACCCTGTGTGATTTACTGTCCATGAATGACTTTAAACTTTAACTGTAATGTATCTGATTTGACATATCTTAAAATGTATGACATTGAAAGTAGACTTTTCGGGCATTAAAATGTATGCATTTATTCAAAGAAATTTTAAAAATTTATCCTCTTTTTGTTCTCCTTTTTGAACATAAGGATACTTACCTTGCCTGTATCTATTTCTAGTTCTCATGGGAAGTGTGAGCTATAGTTGGTAGGAAGAGTTTCTTAGCTTTATAAGTATAATTAATACATCTTATCCCTATCATAGGTTCTTTTATTTATGAACATTTATTTATTAGTTTATGTATCACATACGAGTGCTATAAAATGAAGAAATAATGATTAGAAATGGGGTTAGGCCAGAATGTAGAGGTAAGCACCTTTATTCTCAACGTAATATGACACTGACTATAAATACAATAAGAAAGCTTCCAAAAAATTATAACAAGGAATTTGCTACTTTCATAATGTTTTTTGTTTTTGTTCTTGTTCTCTCTCTTAAGGAAAGGCAATATGGCAGAGTGGGTAGAGAGCTGGCCTCAGAGGCAGACTTGGGTTCAAGTTCTGATACTGACATACTGGCTTTGTAAAAGCTAAGCAAGTCTCCAGGCAATTCTCTAAGGCTCTTGGGTTGTGTAGCAGGTGCTAATCTGCATCTGTTGAAGAAGTTTCTTTATCCGGCCTTCTCTACCAAAGCAATCACAGGGCCAATACAAAAAAACCATATTTTCTTTTTCTGAAAGTCTTCCTGGAACAGTTGTTTTTCCATCTTCAAAAATATTTTCATTAGTATTTAGTTGTGTATATTTTTACTTCCAAGAGAAAGGTTAAGCAGCTCCTGTCCTCATTGTATGGATTAATTAGGGAAAACAATAAACTTTTATATAATGTCTACTCTATGCTATGACATGGTGCTAAGTGCTTAACAAATATTTCATTTAATGAGGAAAATGAAGTACAAAGAATGGAAGTGAATTGACTCACATAACTCCGGGTGTTAGCAGAAGTTTTACTGTCAGACTCTTCCTAGTCAGAGCAGCTTGTTCGCTGTCTCTATGTACTTTGTCATACCTAGTACATGACCCAATTGTACCAATGTGTTATTTGCATAAGATGCCAGTGTTTTCTTTAAAAACATACAAAATCAATTCCTAGTTGTCAAAATTTACAGAATAAAATCAAACCCCTCTCTTTTTTTTTTTCAGTTGTTTCTGTGTAGTTGCACTAATTTTGGCTTGAAAACTTTATGCTTTTAACTATGGTACTATTTTAAGTTATATTCAACTGGTTGGGTGTAGCTATTAAATGAGGATTAGCACATCCTGAGAAATATATTTCTCACTTTTCTTGACATAAATTTTTAAATTTTAAACTTAAGTACAAAATAAAAAAAGGAAAAAAAAACATTGCCATATATTCATCAGACCACAAGGGAGGATGAAATATAAAACAATAAATTTCCATTTTAAGAAAACCTAATATAATCAATACCACACATTGTTTTCAAAGCTGCCTGGCTTTTCTTTGCTTCCTTGTTTTGGTTTTCCTTTTTTTTTTTTTCCCTGCTGTGCACTTTTTACTTTACTTTTTTTTCTCCTTCCCTCCCCCACCATCTTAAAGAAGGCTACAACTAAGCATGGATATATATGTGTGTGTGTGTGTGTGTGTGTGTGTGTATGTTTATATATACAGACATGCACATATATATACACACACATATTTTCATACATCTATAAACATATACACATATACTCATATATAAGACTATATTAACCTTATTTCCCCCTGTCATGTTTCTCTGAATTTGGATAGCTCCTTCCTTCATAAGTTCAAATCTTTCCATGTTCTTCTAAATCAACCAGCTCATCATTTCCTATACCACAGCAATATTCCAGCCCAATCATATCCTGAGACTGTCTATGAAAGCTCCCCCCACCCATTTTCTGCATTCCTGCTATTCTTGGCTACATAAGTTTTATTTATACAAGAAAATTTTAATTTAAAATAATTGAAATTGTCTTTTTATACTTCAACAATGCTCTTACCTTATAATATAGTTTAAGATCTGATACTGTTGAATCTACTTTCTTTACATTCCCCACCCCCTCACATTTCTTTGAAGTTCCTGACTTTTTGTTTTTCCAAATGAACTGTGTTATAATTTTTTCTAACTCAGTAAAATAATTTTTTAGCAGTTTAATTGGGTTGACATTGAATAAATAGATCAGGTAAAATTGTCATTTTAAAAATTAAAAAGTCATTTTAAAAAATGACTTGACCTACCCATGAACAATAAAACTTCAGTTACTTAGATCTGAGTTTATATAAAAATGTCTTATGTTTATGTTCATATAGTTTCTGTTTTGGCAGTGATATGCTCATGTATTTTGTAAAACCGTCTAGGTATTTTAAATGGTCTAAAACAATATTGAATAATATTCCTGACACATAGTTTCTCTGTTTTTCACTTTTGATTAAATTTATTTTAACTTTAACTTTGTCTGAGATCACGATTACTATCCTTACTTTTTTTACATACTAAATTCCACTCCTGCCCTGTATTTTATCTTTGTGTGTATCTCTCATTTTTATAATGTTTCCTGAAAGCAACATATTGTTGAATTCATATTCTTAATCTGCTGTCCATTTCAGTTTTGTGGGTAAGTTTGTCCTATGTAGAATGTAGCACATTTTTAGTTATGGTTACTTGTGTTTTTTACTCTCTACCCTTACTTCTACCTATTACCTTGACCTCCTGTTCCTTAACCTAACCACCCTCCCTCCCTTATCCTCTCCTGCCACCCTATCCCCTTGCCTATCTTGCCATAAATTCTTAACAAACCAATGGTAATATTGTTTGGTGGTTTAGTACCATAGGAGAATGAAGTGAATTTTAGTTTTATAGGTTTTCTTCTTTTCCATATGTACATATTCCTTGAGAGAATTTTATTTACTATTTTGATACATGCTACTTTCAAAAAAAATTTTTTTTTTTAAGCAATCATGTTTAAGTAACTTGCTCAAGGTTACATGGCCAGTTATTTCTGGGTGTGGTGCTGAGTATTTGAGCCCGGGATTCGATCTCCAGGTCATCCCGACACTGGAGCCAGTGCTCTTACTTGCTGAGCCACCTGGCTGCCCCTAAGCAATTGTGGTTAAGTAACTTGCTCAAGGTTATACGGCCAGGTGTTTCTGGGTGGGTGCTAAGTGTCTGAGCCCGGATTCGATCTCCAGGTCATGCTGACACTGGAGCCGGTACTCTTACTCGCTGTGCTACCTGGCCGCTCCTCAAATTTTTTTTTTAATCCACAAACTTAACATGAGTCACCTGAGTGATGGTAACTCAAAAAAATTATTCATAAACTTTCTTTCACACAGTAGTGATTGAAATCCCTGAATAAATAGTATATAGATTTGTGCCTAGAACCATAGATCTACTTGTTAAACAATTTGGTTTTGAGAGTGAGCAAAATTTGTAAGTGAAATTCCAGAGAGAGGGGAATAATATTTAGGATTTAGGATCAAGAAAAATGTAATGGGGAAATAATTTAATTCAGATCCAGCCAGCTATTGGCAAATTCTGATAAAAGATTGAATTTTTGTTCCTATTAGAGTATCTAATATACTTACCTCTTTTTAACCTATTTGATTGTTAACCATCAATTTGTAAGTAGGTTTAAGTATAAGACTCATTTTGTTATAATTAACATGTAGTTACAGTTTCAGTTTTTTAGTATTTTAAGAAACTATAACCTTTTTCTCTCCATTTTATTTTTACAGATTTGGAAGGAGCCTGGGATTGAAAACTGTGGTGACTAGTATGGATCCTTCAATGACTTAACTCTTGATGGCAACTGACTGGAAAAGCAGAGGCAGCTTCAAGTGGCAGGCTGAGGAAGTGTGTGTGTCTGTGTTTGTGTGCGCGTATGTATATTTAATACTACGTACAGCTAGACATATATATATACATAAGGACATATACATACGCACACATCTACAGTAACATATGCACTCACTTTGGCCCACTCTCAAAAGTTTCACAGCTGATGAAAATAAATTTAAGAATCAGATGGGGCAACTTGGCAACACTGGGCTCAGGAGTCCAGGGAGAAAAACACATTGCTAAAGGTGAACTTTCCATATGGTCTTCGTGGGTGAAGAAAGTTTGCAAAAAAAGGAAAAAAAAATCCTGCACAGATCAAGTCCCCAAAATACCTCTACATTTAAAAGAATTTGCTAAATGAGAAGGTGACAGGGTTAAGGGCGGGGGGGAACTGTATTTTAGTACCACGAGTATGATCATGTGCTGTCCTTGGCACTTTGTTTTTTCAGTGGGTTCAATGAATTGAACTCTTTTTTATTTCCTGGACTGACTATTGACCATTACTTTGTGGTTATGACTGGAAGAAAGTAAATTCAGGAGTGATGGAACAAGTTTGGACATTGAACTGATTTGTGTGTTTTTTTTTCTTTTTTGTTAAAAGTATTTGTGAAAATATAATTTATTTCCCCTTTCTCTTCCTGCATCTATAGGATAAATATCTTAAAATTATAATCTAAATCAATAATTAAAAAGCAGAGATGAAGAGAAAACAAACAGTAAGTTTCCTTTTTACTGGACTACAAGTATGGCATTTGGAGCACCCTTTCTGAATTTGAACTGAAAGAATTCATCGGCCAAGCTATGAGACATCATCAGGGCAACAGTGGGAAAAAGGAAATCTGAATTTTGTGTGTGTGCTTTTGTTTTAAGTAATTATTTTCCTCTCGAATCCTAGAAGACTTGCAGATGAGTGGGAGATTACTTATGTGCTTAATTCTGGGACTTGTTTTTATACCAGGATGGAAAAAACATGTGATCTTTGTAGCAGAATAGGGGAAAAATAACTGAGGGAGTTCAAAGTGGGGGTGGAAGTGGGGGAAGAATCAAAACTGAAGTGTAGCCTGTTTTACAAGAGAGAAGACTTATGATTCACCGAAGGCAAATGTTTTTTACTGTATTAAAAGCTTTAGAGCATTTCTGATTCTGCTAAATGAAAGAGGGATCTTCTTTTTTTGTGCCTCTATGGCAGCAAGAAGTGAGAAAGCAGGCGAAAAAACGTGATAAACAGTTCAGGGTATGTTAAGTTCCAGGTGGAAGCAAAGACCTGCCATGAATGTGGAACTGGCTTTGAATTACAAAAGCCATAGAATTCAGTGGGTTTCTTGGTTCTGAAGAGAGGAGGAAACTCCCTTTCTTTCCCAAATTTGGACTGGTGTGTACCTACCTGCACAAGCTCTGGTCTGTTTTGCACGGTTTGTGTGCCTTTTTTTCCCTTTATGCAATCTTTTTCAGCTTTAGCAGCAGAAATTTGTCTAGTTCAGAAAACATGCCAGAGGGTGGCTCAGAAAAAGAGATGATTATGTATATTCAATTTCTGCATTTGAACTCTTGAAGAGAAAATCCAACTAGAGGAATTCTTAAAGCCTTAAGTTACTTGAAATCTACACATTTGCAACCCTTTGTCTCTGGAATCTGTAAACTGGAATCTCAGGCTGTATAAAGATAAACAAGTTGAGCAAAAAGAAGACGCACCTGTTTCTTGATCACCACTTCTTAATCATGCTGTTTCTCCAAAGGATAAGTGAACCCTCACTCTAAGGACTCGAAAATAAAAATGAACCTGAAGTTTTTTTTAAGTGTTACTTTTTCTTAGCAGACTGCCATCATCTTTTATAGAGGAATTTTTCACTATGCATTTGGTGGATATTTATATAACACTGACCGTATGATGTGTGCCAGGTCAGTATTTATGATTTAAAGGAGAAAAAAAAAAGAATCAAACCAACAAAAGAGAAATTGGTTTAAAATTTTCTGCACTAAACATTAATTTTTTTGTAAAAATATTAATAAAAAAGCATGTATGCAGCAGTGGAACATGGGCCTGTCCTTTGCAGCGATTCAAATATTCTATGCCTCTCCTGGAAGGGTAGAGTTCCTAAGAGTGAGAAAGAGAAGCCAGTGTGCAGGAGGCGGTATTACGAAGAAGGATGGTTGGCTACTGGCAATGGTCGAGGAGTTGTAGGGGTGACATTTACTTCAAGCCACTGTAGGAGGGATAGAAACACTCCTCAGAGAATAAACTTCAACTTGAGAGGCCATAACAGTGAGGTGAGTAGTTTTATTTTTTCATTTTTAAAAATATTCAGAAATTTTATATTGTAGAAGTGAGCCTTCCTTTACTTAAAACCAGACCCCTTTGATTCAGACAATGTTGTGACTTTGCCTTACTGGGTCTGTTATAAATAAATGGTTTTCTAGCACCATTGGTTTTTCTAGATTTCAACTGGAAAAGTTTTAGTGAAGTTGGGTATCCTTGTCTGTAGCTCTTTTATGTAACAAGTATACTCCACTGCTATCCTTTTACATTCCTCCCTAAAAATAATTCAACACTGATTCATTGGAAGTATTGAAGCAGGTTAAATATGTCAGGGATGTTGTAGATGGTATCATTGCATTGAGTGGATGGTCAGAATAAATGACTTAAAGTCTCTTTTAATTAAAATTATCTGATGCTTTTCCTTCTACTCTTTACCTTTTCATCATTGCAGGGACTTACTGTTTTCTAATAAGGTAGAGAATTACTTAACAAAAAGTGATATTTTCCTTTGTGGAATAACATGATATTTTCCTATAGGGATAGTTTATGTACCTGTTTGTTATTTCATAGAGTTGGGGTAGAATTAACTAATTTACTGTGGAAGACAAAAGCCTTAATTTCATATGTTTAAATATCTTAAGTTCATAAAACTTACTAAACTGGTTTATTATGTGTCTGAGAAACCACCATGAGAATGAAAATCAAGGTGAGTTAGTGGTGTCATTGAGGTTAGACCTTGATTAAAGTAAATAAGGCAAATAAGCTATTTATTTAAAGAAAATTTTGTTTTGAACTAAAAAATAAAAAACCACTTCAAAAATTTCCTTTACAAAGAAAGCAGTAAGTGGGGATTACACATGAAATTGTAAATTTTTTACATACAGCTCAATCCTTTAAAATAATATTCTAATAAATGATAATATAAATATTTAATTTATATATTTTACATTATATATTATACAATTTAAATAATATAAATTTAATGTGCTAGTACTAGTATTCTTCTTGTTTGTGTGCCTCTAAGCTTCCCTCAGATCTCCTCTCATTATATTCAAAATGTTTCATTGGTGTTCTTTTCTTCCTCCCCCACCTTTTTTGCTTCCCACTCGGTACTCCTTCCTGTTCCTGTAACCAGCCTCCTCTCTCCACACACACACATAGAAGCTTTTCCTTGTAACAGGAACATAGTCAAGCAAAACAGATCTGTGTTGTAGTGATTGTGTCTGCGTATGTGTCTCAGTCTGTGCCTGTAGCCCATCACCTCTTCCCTAAGAAGTGAAAGCCGTGCTTCTTTAGTGTGACTTGTCATAGAGCACTTAAGTCTCAGAGTTGTTTTCCCTTC
Source organism: Petaurus breviceps papuanus (assembly GCF_028583685.1). NCBI lineage: Eukaryota > Metazoa > Chordata > Mammalia > Diprotodontia > Petauridae > Petaurus > Petaurus breviceps. The sequence goes on from NW_027187349.1 coordinate 1,600,783, forward strand.
TCATGTTGTATTCATTATATAAATAGTACTGTTGGTTCTACTTTCTTCATTCTGTTTCATGTCTCCCCAGGTTTCTATGAATCTATGCCTTTCATAATTTTTTATAGTGCCATAATAGTCCCTTATACTCATATACTTGTATGTGTGTGTGTGTATATATATATATATATACATATATATACTATATAATATATACTCATATACACAAAATAAACATATATTTGTTTAGTGATAGACTATTTGATAGACACTTTGTTTTTGGTTCTTTGCTATAGGTGAAAGTGCTGCAGAAAGTACAAATACAGAAAGTATTTTTGTAGGATGGGTTATTTTCCTTTGTCTCTAATCTCCTAATGGTAACTGAAGCACTTTAGAAAAAAAAACTAGTATTTTTCACCAGTCGGTATTCTAGTGGCTGTTTTCTATTGACCTCCAAGATCCTTTCCTTTCTTCTTCAATCGGTTCAGTGCCTGACTCAGTTTTTTTCTCATACGAGGGGATTTTAAAATATATCTATCAATGCTCCCTGAATCACCCTAACCTTCCAGTTCTTTATATTATTTTTTTTCCTATGACTTACTCCTTCACTCCACCATAGCTACACAGAGAAATCATAATATCCTTGATCTTGCAATTACCCATAAGTTACATTTTTGTATTTAAGCTTAAGCTCTGAAATTCCTTTATATGATCATAATCTATTATTTCTGCCTTTACCTTGCAACCTCAAACTGTATTCTTTGTCCATGTGCTTATTGAATGACTGACTGATTTACCATGACTTCTGATCTTTCTACTCTTCATTTCTTTCCCAGTCTATCACTGATTGTCCTTGGAGAGCCAGGTGAACTGTTGTCTTCTCTTGTGTCCCTTGCCACTGTTGAAGATATTACTCTGCCAGACCTCAGCCTTGCATTATTCCTGCCATCTGCTGCCTTTGCTCCTGCTTTTGTGATGTCAAAGGAAATTAGAGAAAATTAAGAAACTGCTTAGTTTACCACATAATTGCAGCAAGGCAGTCCTTTTATACCTTCCTAATCAATTCACTACCCCACTTATCATGATTTTTCCAAACCTTTTCATCACTCCTTAAATCTTTCAAAGGCTCCCTTTCTCTTAATCTTTAATCTGAGAACCTTGTCAAATATTTCACTCAAAAAATTGAGGCTATTCTTTGAGAGCTCTCCCTTCTTCCTCCTTACTTATGTCACATCATTGAGATACCTTCTGCTACTGTCTTCTTCAGCCCTACCTCACATGAAGAGATTAGCCTTCTTTTTGCCAAAGCTAATCCTTCTACATGCTCAGGTGATCCTATTGGGGTAGAATACTGGATCACCACCCAGTAGATTGTTCCCTACCACTTCCCAATAATCATTCTCTCCTTGTGTACTGGTTGTTTTCCTTCTGCTTACAAACAGGCCCATGTTTTTCCTATTCTCAAAAAAAAATATGACCTGTCTATCTTGGCTTGATATCCTATATATCTTCTCTCTGGTGGATAAATTTCTTGAGAAGGTGACCTACAGTTGGTTCTTCCATTTCCTTTTTTATCATTTTCTTCTTAACTCTCTGCAGTCTGGTTTTCTACCTAAACTTTTAACTGAACTGCTCCAAGTAAACTCTTGATTGGGGAGGGATTTATATAGTGCCTATTATATACCTGGCACTCTTTTAAGTACTGTACAAATATTATCTCATTTGATCCTCACAACAACCCTGTGAGGTCGTTGCTCTTACTGTTTTAATTTTACAGTTGAGGAAACTGAGGCAGTCAGAGGTTAAGTGATTTGCCCAGGGTCATACAGCTAGTAAGTGTCTGAAGCCAGATTGCAACTCAGGTTTTCCTTATTCCAGGCCCAGTGCTTTATCCATTGCATCAAATAGCTGCCTCAGTAATTGCCAAATCTAATAGTCTTATGAACTTCTCTGTAGACTTTGACCCTGGTTGTTCTCTCTAGGTTTTCATGATACTACTCTCTACTGCTTTTCTTTCTGCCTCCCTGAATGCTCCTCAGTCTCCTTTGCTGTATCTTCCAGGTCATGCCTTTTAACCATGGATTTCCCTCAAGATTCTGTCCTCTTCCTTCTTCTTTTCTCTTCCTATTTTTTGCATGGTGATCTCTCTAAGGGTAGAGAAGACTTAGGAGAAACTATTTTCGAATAATTGGATGTCAGTCATGTGAAAGAAAATAAATCTTTTGCCTTCTTGAAATAGTGCAGCAGAAACTATGTGATAGTTTTGGGTGGGTTAGTTAATAATATAAAGAAGATTTTTTTTTAAACATTTAGAGAGGATCCACAGTGGAATAGACTGCCATGAAAAATAGAGTTCCTCTTCATTGGATATATTGGAATACTGGATGATGATTTACCTTAGTGAGAATTTGAACCTAGACAGCCTCTCCTCTGCAAACTTATATGATCCTTTGATGCATTTGGAATCCTGATGCATTGAGGGTCCAAGGCAGGACACAAAAGAGTTAAAACTGCCTGTTGACTGCAACATAGTACCACTTGGAGCCAGAGGTTTGAGTGTGGAACCAATATAATGAAATAAGCCTGGTATTCACTCAGTTCTATACAAGATACCAAACTGACTGCCTCAGTATAAAAGTAACATGTCAGTCCACTTCTTTCATACTGATATTCTCCCATTAATACAGACCTGCACAACTTGGCAGTAGGTAGGGTCCAAAATTAAAATAGGCTAAACTTCTTCAATGCTGCATATAGGTTTTTAGCAGTTTACTTTCTAAGTAAAAGTATAATTAATTATTAAACTATTTTGGAAATCATAGTTTTTAAAAAAGGGAAATTTCAATTAATATCAGTTACCACTTATTAAGATTTTTATCATGAAATCACATTAGTGTTAAAAAAAATTACTTTGCTAATCAATACAAATTTTAATACATTTTCCAGGTTTTTTTACTGCTACATTTAGTAACAACTAAAAACACCGTGAAAAGATATGATTCTTGTTCCTCTCATACCAGAGACAGACTGATGGTGGCTGCTGTAGGTCATGTGATAAACAGGAGAGAGTACATAGTGGCAACCTACCTACCAAGTTACATGATAGGCACAGTTGAGACTAGGCACAAACTAAGCACTCATTATATCTTTACTTTCTTTACACTCTCTGCATTTTTTTTGGGCCACCTGCAATCCTTTGTTAGGCCACAAGCTGTCCGTGGGCTGTATGTTGTACAGGTCTACATTAATATATTGTGGGTACAAGTCATTAAACACCAAAATCTCAGAAAAATAAAAATTGTAATGAAAAGACATATTGACTGTTGTAAATATATTTTAGTACATTGCCAGTACTGACTTATATTTCATTTTAAATTTTAAAACATTTTTCAATTTCAAATTCTCTTTCTCTCTCTGTTCCCCTACACCACCCATTGAGAAGACGAGAAATTTATTTGAAGTTATGCAAAGCATTTTTCCATATTAGCCATGCTGTGACGAGAAAAAAGGCATGAGAAATAAAGTGGAAAATGTTTCAATTTGTACTTGGAGTTCATCAGATTTCTCTCTGGAGGCAAATAGCATTTTTAGTCAGGAGTCCTTTGGAATTGTCAGGGGTCATTGTATTGATTAGAGTAGTTACGTCTTTTATGAGTTTATAATTTTTTTAGTTTTTTTAACATTCTTTTTCAAAAATTTGAGATCATCTTATCCTTCTTCTAACACCTCACCCACTGAGAATGCAAGCAATATGATAACCTAAATTATAATGTGAAGCCATCTAAAACATATTTCCATGTTAGCCATGTTGTGGGGGTGGGGAGTGGGAACCAAGAAAAATAAAGAAAGTGAAAAATATGCTTCTGTCTGCATTCAGAGTTCATCAGTTCTTCCTCTGGAGGTGGATGGCATTTTTCATTGTAAGTCCTTTGGAATTGTCATGGATCAGAGTAGCTAAGTCTTTCACAATTGATTATTGTTACAATATTTCTGTTACTTTCTATAATGTTATCCTGGTTCTGCTCACTTTACTTTGCCAGGTTTTCCTGAAACCATCCCTTTTATCATTTCTTACAGCACAGTCATATGTCACAACTTGTTCAGCCATTTTCCGGTTGACAGGTATCCCCTCAGTTCCCAACTTCTTTGCCACTATAAAAATCACTGCTACAAATATTTTCGTACATATGGGTTCATTTCCTTTTTCTTGATATCTTTGGAATACAGACCTAGTAGTGGTATTGCTGGGTCAAAGGGTCTGCACAATTTTGTAACCCTTTGGGCATAGTTCCAAATTGTTCCCCAGAATGGTGGTAAGAGTTCACAGCTTCAGCAGTGCATTTATGTCCCTATTACTCCACAGCTCCTCCAGCATTTATATCATTTTCCTTTTCTGTTATATTATACAATCTCATGGATGTGCAGTCATACCTCAGAGTTGTTTCAATTTGCATTTCTCTAGTCATTAATGATTTAGAATATTTTTTCCTATGACTATTGATAGCTCTGATTTTTTTCCCCCTGAAAACAGCCTATTCATATCCTTTGACTATTTGTAAAGTAGGGAATGGCTGATATTTTAAAAATAAATTTGACTCAGTTCCCTATATATTTGAGAATTGAAACCTTTATAAGAGAAACTTACTCTAAATTCTCTTTTCCTTCTAATTTTGGCTGTGTTGTTTTTGTGCAAAGCCTTTTTAATTTTATTTAATCAAAATGATCCATTTTGCTTCCTATGGTTACTCTCTATCTCTTGTTTGGTCATGAATTCTTCTCTTATCTAAAAATATGACAGGTAATTTTTTCCATGCTTCCATAATTTGCTTATGATCTCACTCTTTATGTCTAAATAAGTACATATAGTGTGAGATGTTGGTTTGTGCCTAGTTTCTGCAAAACTGCTTTCTAGTTTTCCTAGCAATTTTTGTGGAACAGAGAGTTCCTGCCTCTAGAGCTTTTATGTTTCAGTTTATCAAATATTAGATTACTTTGGTTAATTTATATTGTGAACAAATCTATTCCCTTGATTTTCTTAACTTTTTGATCTTCCAGATAAAATATTACTGTTTTTTTCCTAGCTCTGTAAGATAATTATTTTGTAGTTTGAGTGCTATGGCATTGAATAAGTAAGTTAATTTCGGTAGAATTGTCATTTTTATTATATTGTCTTGGTCTATTCACGAGCAGTTAATATTTATCTATATGTTTAGATTTGTTTTTGTGTGGAAGTGTTTTGTAATTGTGTTTATGTGATTACTGAGTTTATCTTTGCAGGTAGACTCTCAAGTGTTTTATACTGTCTGCATTTATTTTAAATTGTATTTCTCTTCTGTCTCTTCCTGCTGAGTTTTGTTGGTAGTATATGGCAGTACCAGTGATTTTATGTGGGTTTATTTTGTATCCTGCTATTTAAATAAAGTTGTTCATTGTTTTGATTAATTTTATAGTTTAATTTTGAGGGTTCTTTAAGTATACCGTCATATCATCTGCAAAAAGTGATTTTGTTTCTTTCCTCTTTGCCTGTTCTTATTCCTTCGATTTCTTTTTCTTGTCTTATTGATAAATCCAGACTTTTAGTGCGGTATTGAATAATAATAGTGTATACATCCTTGCTTTACCCCTGAACTCACTGGAAGGCTTCTAGTTTATCTTCATTACAGAGAATATTTACTTTTAGTTGTTTTTTTTTTTTCCTTTTGGAGGGCAATTGGGGTTAAGTAACTTGCCCAAGATTACACGGCTAGTTTTTTTTGGTGTGGGTTTTAAGTGTCTGAGGCCAGAACCGAACTCGGGTCCTCCTGACTGTGGGGCTGGTGCTTTACTCACTGCTCCACCTAGCCTTCCCTGCTTTTAGTTTTAAATAGATACTACTTGGTTGGCTGTTGTCCTTCCTGCTTGAAGAGAACCAAAATGACATTACAATGTTGGGATCAAGGTTCAGTGTGTCCAACTGTGGCTAATCAGACCAATATGACCTTGGAAGTCTCTACCACAGGTCGGGTACAAATAGTGCATATGAACATTTGGGGTGGAGATGTTTCCAGATTTGTGTATCTGTAATGGTGATGGTAATTTGAAGATCTTCCCTGCCCCTTAATAAGCCTAAGGGAATTTGAAGACCTTCCCTGATTTGAAGATTTTCCCTGCCCCCAATAGGCTGAATGTAAACATGGAGCCTATGGTGGGAAAAGTTTGCTGAAGGGTAGAGCAGAGTCCACAGGAAATTGGGAGTCAAGAGTAGTTAGAGACAGAAGGAAGAAAGGAGGCAGACACTCAGGGAGACAGACTCTTCAGTGTTTGTTTATGGGAAGGCTAAGGGATGGTATGGCTCTCCGCTGCATTGTGGTGTATTAACTTCTACGTTACTATGATGGATTTGATATCCTGGTATTGGGATTTGGTTTTCTGGTGTCTGAATAAATGTTTTGCTTCTGTCTTCTGTATGGAGAGTCTGTCATATTTTGTGATTGAGCACTATGCCAGCATATTCGTAGTCACTGTTGGTACTTTAATCTGAGCTGGGGCTTAGCCAATTTCCTATTCTCCCTGAAGTTGTGACAAACTTAGATACAAGGATTCAGGAGGATCTGTAGGAGCAATCCTTACTTCTGTATTCTGTCTAATAAGCCCCTTTTCTCAATACAATTTATATAGTTCATTAGTTGGAATACCATCAATTCTTCCCAAATTCACCCCTACTCTCAATAGAGCAGTAAACAATTCTTTTCTTGTCAATATATTCTGACTTTGAATCTGCTGATTACTTACTCTTTTCTCTCAAGGAAATTTATCTTATTCCCATTCCCCTAAGTCACTTAGCTTTGAAATCTTATCCAGCACCTCTGAAAGAAGGTTCCCTATTTTACCAATTAGTAGAGACAAAAGTAGGTGTTTATAAGTAGGAGGAGCCGTCTTCACTATGATAGTTCTGTGAAAAAATGCTTAAGGGGGGGATATCATGATATGCGTTTCCATCTCCTACCATGGTAGCAGTTTTTATTACATTTTCCTTTGTCATACAGTCCCTAAGAGAATACCAGGGTCTCTCTCCACTAGGCCACATAGAATTGGTGGGATTCATTTTGTTGCATCCATCAGCAGCTAAAGCTAACAGACTGTACATATTGTTACCTTCGTGAATATTGTAATCTCCAAAAGCTTGCTGGACAAAAGGATTCTGACAAATACTTATAAATTTCAGTCAGTCCATGCTATCTACCCATACTCCCAGCCCCTTCGTCACTTATTCTCACTGTCCACAACACTAAAGATTCTCTTATCCTTTGAGTAAATCTACTTAATATATCAATAATCTCCTGCTGAGTAAAATTCTCAATTATCTCCCTAAACTTTGTTTGGCCTTCTTGGTTCTCCTGCTTTCTTCTTAGTATGGGACAAGTTTCTGCCCTTGTAAAAGCATCATCATTTAATATTGTATTATTCTGTACCCATGAACTCTCCTGGCAGTGGTTGTCGTGGTAACTAGGCTCAGTCTGTATTAGGGTGGCATGCACATTCCTCTGGTTAATTTTTCTCTTCCTTTTCTGAGCCAAACCTAGAAAAGCAACCTTCTCTTCTAACATCTGAGACCTTCCAGCTTGCTCTTCTAAAGAAGAGCCCAAATGCTGTGACACAGCCAATTTCTCATGCAAATCAGTGAACTTCATTTCCATCTGAATTTTTTTCTTGTCGCAGCTTGTCTCTGTTCTTATATATAATACCCAGCCTCTTCTACACACTCCTTCCAGTTCTCTCCCCGATTTCATTGGTATTCCTTGCAAACATGTTTCTAAATCTCTAGGGTCACCCTTCTGCCTCAGTTCCTAGTTTTCACAGAGACCTGTACTTTTATCCCACTCCCTTGCTAGGAAGGAATAAGGTAAATCTTCTCATCCTGGGATATCCATTTCTTCTAAATCCCTTCTGCCTCCAAATAGAGGTCTAATATCTCATGATCCCATCCTTGTTGCCAAATGTAGCGCCAATGCAATATTCACAGCGCCAACAGCAACTATAAATACGACTGGCATAGTGCTCAATCACAAAATATGACAGACTCTCCATGTTGAAGACAGAAGCACAAAATGTTTATTCAAACACCAGAATACCAAATCCCAGCACCAGGAAACTGAATCCATTGTAGCAACATAGAAGTTAATACACCACAATGCAGCAGAGAGCCACACCATCCCTTAGCCTTGCCACAAACATACACTAAAGAGTCCAACTGTCTCCCTGGGTGCATCCTCTCCTCCTTCTGTCTCTAAATGCTCTTGACTCCCAATTTCCTGTGGACTCTGCTCCACCCTTAAGCAAACTCCTCCCACCATAGGCTCCATGTTTACATTCAGCCTATTGGGGGCAGGGAAAATCTTCAAATCAGGGAAGGTCTTCAGATTTCCTTAGGCTTATTAAGAGGCAGGGAAGATCTTCAAATTACCATTACCATTATAGTATCTCACGTTTATTTTGACCTCCTATAATTATGCTTTGCTCATAGAGCAACAAAGTATTCAGACACATTATGCTGGGTGGTCCCATGCCGATATCTCCCATATCTCACAAAAAATTCCAAAGGTCTTCAGAACGATCTTGAGAGTGTCCTTGTATTACTTCTCATGACCTCCATATGAGTACTTACCTTGTGTGAGTTTTCTGTAAAATAGAATTTTTGGCATTCGAACAATGGGGCTAGCCAACTGAAGTTGTACTCTCTGCAGTGGAGTTTGAATGCTTGGTCATTCAATTTGAGATCTTCAGAATCTTCCCAAGACAGTTAAAATGTAAGTAATTCAGTTTCCTGGCATGGTGCTGGTAGACTGTCCAGGTTTCAAAGGTATAAAACAATGAGGTCAACACAATGACTCTGTAGACCTTCACTTTGGTAGGTAGCCTAATATGTCTTTTCTCCCACACTTTCCTTTGGAGCCTCCAGAACAATAAGCTAAGCTCTGGCAATGTGTGTATTAACCTCATCTATGTGTATATTCCTGGAAAATATAATGGCAAGGTAAATGAACTTACACATAGCATTCAGAATCTCTCTATTTGTTGTAACCAGTGGTTCCGTGTATGGGTGGTATGGTGCTGGCTGGTAGATTATCCCTGTTTTTTTTACATTAATTGTCAGGCCAAAATTAGCACAAATGACAGAGAATTGATCTGTCTTCTGTTGCATCTCAACTTCTGAGGCTGCATTGAGTGTAGTTCTGTTAAACAAAAAAATCAGGCACCAACTCTCCCTCCACTTTGGTCTTGGCTTGTAGCCTTTTTGAGTTAAATAGTTTACCATCAGTGAAGTAGCTGACCTTGATGCCATTTTCGTCCTCATTGAAGACATCTAACAACATTGCTGAAAGTATCATGCTAAAAAGCACGGAAGGAAGAACACACCCTTGCTTCACTCCATGGGTCACTGGGGGGAAATGTGAGAGTATTGTCCATTATCCAGAATCGGAGTAAGAGTAATCTTGTGCAACTGGCAAATAATACTGATGAACTTCTCCAGGCAATGAAATTTCACCATGATCTTTTATGAGCCTTCACGACTGATTCTATCAAAGGCCTTAGTCAGTTCAACAAATATTGTGTACAGACCTCTTTTCTGCTCCTGTCATTTCTCCTGGAGTTTGGCAGCAAACAACATGTTGACTGTTCCTTAGCCTTTTTTGAAGCCACACTGGCTCTGAGATAGACAACCATCTTCCAGAGGAAGGAACAACCTATTAAGGAGGACTTTGGCAAGAATCTCTCTTAGTTACAGGACAGTCTATTCCCTTTTCCTTTATAGAGATGGACAGTGGAGGCATCCTTGAACTTCTTGGTGATAATCTCCTCTTGCTGTATAATCTGGAAGATTTCAATAAGTTTTTGTATGAGCAATGAACCCCCTACCTTGTTAAATCTCAGCTGGAATAGAATCTGCGCTGGGTACTTTGCCACACAAAAGGAGTCTAATGGCATTCAAAACCTTTTTTTTCATTGGAAGTTTGGCTAGAGATTTCAATCTGAGGTATATGATCAAAGGCTTCGGCACTGATCGATGATGGTCTGTTGAGAACCGTATGGAAATGTTCAGCCCATTTTTCCAGGATCATGTCCTTATCATGAATCAGTGTGACTCCATCAGCACCAAGTAGTTGTGATGCACCATGTGTCTTTGGCCCATAAATAGCCTTCAGGGCATCATAAAATCAGTTTCAGCATAAAGTGAATTTCATCTGCTTTCTTACTGAGCCTGCATCTCTCTAAGTTTTGCTTGTACTTTTATTTTTGATGGAGTTAAACACTGCCTTCTTAGAGAGGGATGAGGTATCCTACTGGTAAACCCTGTAGAGTTCTTGTTTTTCATTTAGCAGCTTCTGAATTTCCCTATCATTTTTATCAAACCAGTTGGATGTTTGTAAGAGTTCTGTCTTGCTTGCTAGCCACATGACCATGGGCAAGTCACTTAACCCCAATTGCCCTGCCCTCCCCTCTCCAAAAAAAAAAAAAAAGGAGTTCTGGCCCAGATGAGTAACTGTAGTGCTATAAACCAGATTGCTGAAAGCTGCCTACTTCTTTTCTCCTCCACTGTTGCCAACTATGTGTTGGCTCAACTTTCCCTCCACATTAGCAACAAACTGTTCATTCATGGAGGAGTGCTATAATCTGTTGACATTTAGTGTTCTGGTATTCATTTTTCCCTAAGGCTGCCGCTTTTGTTGAATATGAATGTCTAGCTTGGAGAGGATAAGTCTATGGTCTGTCTAGTGCTCTGTGCCATATATTGCCTTCATCACTCTCACATCCTCTTTGTCTTTTCTCTTTACAATGACATCTACTGAACGTTAGTGTTTGCTCTGAGGGTATATCTACAAAGCTTTATTATGTTTAAGTAAATGGAAGACAATGTTGGTGAAGAGAAATTCATGAGATGTACAAGTCTTCAGTAGTAAGTGACTATTGCTGTTGCTCTTTTCAACTCCATTCCTCCCAAACATTCTTCACTGCCATGTCTGATATTTTGTATCTACTCTGGTGTTAAAGTCACCCAGAATTGCAAGCTTGTCTTCTTTTGGCACATTGATGATGAGGGTCTTCAGGTCTTTATAAAATTTCTCTTTGATCTCATCAAGGTTCATCATGGTGGGAGCATATATCAACAATGCAATATTAACAGTGCCTACAGCAACTATAAATATGCTGATGTGGTTATTAATTACAGATATACCAGGCTCTCTACATGGGGGATAAAGCTAGAACATTTATTAAAATACCAGAAAACTGAGTCCCAAAACCATAAAGTCAAAGCCATAACAGTAGTGACGAAATTGGCATGTGTAGTTAACATAGTGAACAACCACATTCTCAAGCCTTCAAAACAGAAAAGGCTACCTCAGGCAAAGGTCTTCCTCTCCCCACTCACAGCAACTGCTCAGTGTTCAGGAAGCATGCTCCCAGCAGCTCCAGCCCCCCCTGCAGTTCCTGTCCCTGGCAGATCTCAGCAGGAGTCCTTAGCAGAAATTCTGGCTGGCTCAAAAAAGGGGTTTGCACTTCCGCCTCCACCTCGGCCACTACCGGTACCTCTGCTGTTGCTGGCCGCTGCTGCTTCTGCGTCACTGCCGCCAGTCACTGCAGGAACTCCAGCTTGGCTTCTGCTTCCTCTTGCCTCACCCCTTCCTGCTATGTCAGCAAGTCCAACAGGGGGTGGAAGATCTTTAAATCCCATAACCCTTACAGAGCATATGCACTGATGATGGTGGTGTGGCACTTTCCTGCAAGTGGCAGTTACATTGTCATGAGCCTGTCATTCACTCCTTTGGAAAGCATTCAAACTTGTTGACTATTGTTTTTTTTTTTAAATTTATTTATTTTTAATTTTCAACATCTACTTCTCCAAGATTTTGAGTTGCAAATTTTCTTCCAATCTTTCCACTCCCCAAGATGGTACATAATTTGATATAGGCTCTACATGTACATTTATATTGAACCTATTTTGACATTAGTCATGTTGTAAAGATAATTAGAACCATGAGAAACCATGAGAAAGAAGGAAAAAAAAGAAAAAAGAGAAAGCAAATAATATGCTTAAATCTGCATTCAGACTCCATAGTTCTTTTTTCTGGATCTGGACAACATTTTCCATCATGTGTCCTTTGGAGTTGTCTTGGATCTTTGCATTGCTAAGAAGAGATAAGTCTATCAAAGTTAGTCATTGCATATTTTGGCTGTTACTGTGTACAGTGTTCTCCTGGTTCTGCTCACTTTACTCAGCGTCAGTTTGTTCAAGTTTTTCTAGGTTTTTCTGAAGTCAGGCTGCTCATCATTTCTTAAAGCATAGTAGTATTCCATTACATATATATACCACAGCTTGTTCAGGCATTCCCCAACTGATTGGCATCCCCTCAATTTCCAGTTCTTTGCCACCACAAAAAGAGTTGCTATAAATATTTTTGTATATGTGGGTTCTTTTCCCACTTGTATGATCTCTTTGGGATATAGACCTAGAAGTGGTATTGCTAAAGTCAAAGGATATACACATTTTTATAGCCCTTTGGGTGTAGTTCCAAATTGCTCTCCAGAATGGTTGGATCAGTTCACAACTCCACCAACAGTGCATTAGTGTTCCAATTTCCCCACATCTTCTCTAGCATTTATCATTTTCCTGTTTTGTCATGTTAGCCAGTCTGATAGGTGTGATGTGGTACCCCAGAATTGTTTTGATTTGCATTTCTCTAATCAATAGTGATTTTAGAGCATTTTTTTATGACTGTAGATAGGTCTGATTTTTTTTTTTTGTCTGGAAACTGCCTGTTCTTATCCTTTGACCATTTATCAGTTGGGGAATGACTTGTATTCTTATAAATGTGACTAAGTTCTCTGTTTTAGAAATAAGGCCTTTATAAGAGAAACTGGTTGTAAATATTCTTCTCCAGTTTTCTGCCTCCCTCTTAAACTTGGTTGCATTGACTTTGTTTATGTACATTAATTTTGACTGTGAAACCCATGTCACCTTCACTCTATTCCCCATTACTGTGGTAACTCCAGAAAAATGTGAATCCAGTCCTGACTTTTGTAAGCTGGCCTTCATTTACCAGTCTTCTTCACTCAGGGCTGCTGTTTGAATGTGATACCTACTGAGTTCTCTCACAGCAAGAGTTTTTTGTCTTTCAGGTGTACTGAATTTCTTGTTGTCTATAAGCATGCATACATTCCATGCACCATTAGTGAAGTGGACTCATCTCTCCAAAAGTTTTTGTACATTTTTTTGTGTGTATTTTGACCACAGAATAGGATCTCCACCTGCTGCAGTAAGCAGTCCAGGGTTAGGTTACGTGAAGCAGATAATTTTTAGGGCACCTCTTGTAGACCCTTCCTCACTGCTAGTAGGGTGTACCCCACTGGCTGCTGGATCTCACTGTTCCTTTAGTCCCAATGAAAAGACGACCCTATGAACTGGGCCACCTGTATGCAGGGTTTTGACTACAGCTCCCACTGTACATATATACCTGCTGCTTAATCACTTGCTCGTTGCCATAGGACTTTGATGTAGATAAAAATGGTAAAATGGTTTGGTGATGTCTTTTGACTTGTGCATAAATTGAATTTAAATGAGGCAGAGCTGTATGAAATCATCAGCCTCACTTTCTCTTCCAGAGTCATTGAAGTTCAATGGCAAGACAGAAGTCAAGATGACTGGTGATGGCTCTGGATGCAAAGGATGACCTTGGTGTCTATGTTGTCTAACCAGACTCTTAGTGCCCCTTGGCACCTGCTTCAGCCACCTTCGTGGCCATTGCAACAAATTGTTCTCATCCTCCCATTCTGCTGGGAGAAAGTCTTCCTGGTAGACACCGCCCTAACTCACTGATGGATTTGAGACCCCTCGGTTATCCTTATCCTGGTTTAGCTCATCTGCTGAAATGATTTATTGGGGTGTGGCTACTGCACATGCTACAGCTTCTTGGAGCCACCGGTAAATTGGGTGAATCATGTGTCCACTGAAGGTAGAAAGGAGACTTGAAAATGACTTGGCAGCCCTTGTACTAGAGGCACTAGTCTTCCTAGAACATCTATATACCAGATACTACTTAGCATTTTAGGGAAAGCTCCATTTACTTTTGTGTTTTCTAGTGTTTCTTAACAGGAATGGGTATTGTCTTGTTAAAAGCTTTTTCTTCATATGATTTTTTGTTGTTAATATGGTCAATTCTGCCTTTAGTTTTCCTAATTCTGAAGCAGACCTGCATTCCTGATATAAATCCAGCGTGATTATGGTATATGATCCTTGTGATATATTTCCCTAATCTCCTTGTTAGTATTTTATTTAAATTTTTTTGCATCAATATTCATTAGTGTAATGGGTATATAGTTTTCTTCCTCTGTTTTTATCTCTCCCTGATTTAGGTATCAAAACCACATTTTTGTCAAAAAATGGAGTTTGGTAGGAGTCTTACATTACCATTTTTTCAAATAGTTTATATAGTATTGGAATTAATTGTTCCTTAAATGTTTGGTAGAATTTGCTTATAAATCCATTTGCTCTTGTATTGCTTGCCCCTCCCTGCCATTTATGAGGAAAATTAAATGAGGGAACTCATTTATGGCTTGTTCAGTTTCTTTGTACAGGGGAGATACACATTTAGTTATTAAACAGAGATAACTATAGGTAGATTATACTAGTTTGCTTAAAAACAAAAAACCTATACACAGAAAAACAGTAAAATAGAAATAAAAAATAAATTGGGGAAATATGGCAGATATACAGGTAAAAGTAGGATATCTAAGAATTTTTTTAAAAATAAGTTTTATTTATCTTTTTTTAAATATAACTCATTTCTGGATGTTCCTCTGCTCTGCTTCCTTCAACCTGAGAATTAAACCTTCTTGAAACAAATATAGGAAGGTAAGAAACATAGGACAACACAGTGTACAGTGTTTAGCAGTGCCTACAAACTTCTAAATCCATTGTCAGCTCCCTCTCTGATGCTTCATTATCTTTTAACTGATACCAAGATTTGTTTAAACAACTACTTAGAATTCAACTGTTTTTTGGTATTCTATTTATATTGCTGTGTTCAGTCTGTATGTTGTTCTCTTGGTACTTTTCCTTCTGCAGGAATTCATATAGATTTTTCTATGATTCTCTGAATACATTTGTCATTTCTCATTGCACAGTAACATGCCATTATGTTAATAAATCAGAGTTTGTTCAGTCAGTCCCCAACTGATTGGTAGTAACTTTGTTTCCAGTTCTTTGCTATCACAAAAAGTGCTTTTATTAACTTTTTTTTTTGCATATATGAAACCTTTCTTCTGTCTGGTATTTGTTCAGCAGAAAGATTGGTGGGGAAAGCCCAGGGTCTAGCTGCCACTGCTCATGCCCTCCTACCCCTGAACTCTCCCTGCTTGGCCAAGGCCAGGGTCCCAACCAGCCAGACCCTGCACCAGCTGCCACTCCAGCTCCAAAACTGCCCCAGGCCTGGCTCCTTCCATTGAGGAATCATCAAGTTGGGCTGGGAAGAGGATGTGGATGCCACTGGCCTCCCCTTCTCATTGTACAGAGGAGGCAGCTGAGACCCAGAGAGGATATTGGCCAGCTTGGGGTCACACAGCATCGGGGCTGGGTTAAACCTACCAGATCTGCCCCTTGGCATCCCTGACCCCCCTTCCCAGCACATGACACCGCTCTTCAGTCCTGGGAACCAGATGTCTTGGTTGCTGGGATAGCAGGGGGGCTCGATTTCTTTTTCTAAGAAAGGGTTATTTAAGCATTCTATTTCCTTTTCTTTTTTATTTGGGCAACTTATATTTTTGTAAATATCCATCCATTTTATTTAGATTGAGGTTTTATTGCATATACTTGGTCAAAATAGTTCTTAATAATTTCTTTAATTTCATCTTCATTGGTGGTGTATTAACCTTTCTTCATTTTTGATACTAATAATTAGGTTTTCTTTTTTTAAAGTCAAATTAACCAATGGTTTATTTTATTGATTTTTTTTCATAAAACCAGCTCCTAGTTTTATTTATTAGTTTAATGTTTTTTTTCTTTAATTTTCAGATTTTTCAGGATTTATATTTTGTTGTTTAATTGAAGATTTTTAATTTGTTCTTTTTCTAGTTTTATTTTAGTTGCATTAAGAGATTCATAGCTTCCAGGAATGGAGAGGTCTCACTGTAGCCTGCCCTTATCTTGAGTATTGTGTTGAGATTTTGGTACCACAGTTTGAGAAAGAGAAGTTGGAAAATGTACCTACAAGGGAATACTAGATGATAAAGGGCCTTGAGTCCTTGCTATATGAAGATCTGTTGAAGGAACTGGGCATGTTGAGCCAGGAGAAGATTAAATTCAGACAGTATTAAGATATTTTCAAGTATTTAAAGAGCTCTCATGTGGAGGAAAGACAAGATTTATTCTGTGGTTTCAAAGAGCTGAACTGAACCAGGAACAATGGATAAAAGTTACAAAGAAGCAAATTTAGGCTTAATATCTGGGAAAAACAACTTCCTCCCAGAGCTGTGCAAAACTGTGATGGGCTTCCTTGAGAGATGGTAACTTCCTCTTTCTTGGAGATCTTCAAGAAGAGGCTAGATGACCAGTTCTCAGATACATTACAGTGGATGTTTCTTTTGTGTATGTTTTATACTAGGTGGGTACTGACATCCATTTCAGCTCTCAAAGTCTGTGATTCTGTGTTGTTTATCATAGAAGGATTGCCCAATGTCTTGGAGGCTTTGTTCAATCTCTCCTGACCATTGTGAGGGTATCAGCAGAGCACCCTGGTTTTCTGCATCTTCACCCTTGCCGTGTGACTAGCCCATTTTTTATCATACAATTCCTTGATGACATCTTTTATTCCTGTCCTTCTTGAGAGTTCTTCATTAATTATAGCATAAGCCTGCTTTTATTTCCTCTGTGCTTCTTCATTGTTCTGTCATACATATTTTTTTTAATTTTGGAGACTCTTGTTATACTGACATATATCCATGTTATACTGACATATAGCAATACCATTATTAAAAATGGTATTAAAAATGGACCTTGTTTTCATAAGAAATTTGATGTCATTAAAGGAGATTTGCAATTTCTTGAGAGCAATCTAGGCTGATCTCTTCCTTTTTAACCCTGGACCTAACTCCTTGTCCATCTGTACTGTATCTCATATATATATATATATATATATATATATATGTATGAAATAATGGAAAAGCTAAAAGAGAAATATAAACTTTTAAAGAATAAAATTAGACAACCAAGAGAAAGATACTGGCATTACCTTGCTTATGTCTTTTATAATTAATGACGTGTTGGTTGCTCTTATTAGGAATTCAGTGGTTTTACAAGCAATTAAATGTATCAGTTTAAGGAAGCCATATATTTTTAGTTAGCTTTGATAGCATATAAAATATCATTTTATGACTAGAATTTCTATCAATTTTTAAAGTTATACAGCTCAGGAATTATACTTTTATTCTTCTTAAAATGTATTTATGGGGCAGCTAGGTGGTGCAATGAATAGAGCACCAGCCCCAGAGTCAGGAGGACTTGAGTTCAAATATGGCCTCAGACACTTAACACTTACTAGCTGTGTGACCTTGGGCAAGTCACTTAAGCCCAATTGCCCTGCCTTCCACCTCAAAAAAGACCCAAAAAACCCCAAAATAAACAAATAAAAAACTAAAAAAACAATGTATTCATAAGATTTTAGCAGTTACTGACTTACCCAGATTCAGTTTGAAAAATTAAATCCTTATTTGCATTTGGTTTATAGTTTAGATTGTTGCTTGCCATTCAAATTTTCTGTGTCCCAGAAATAGAAAGGTGCAATAAAATATTGAGTTTCACCCCCTGGAATGAAAATATGTAATTGAAGTTTTAATTTTTGGCAGTCAGCCTGAAATTTAATAAATTTGCTGAAGGTTTCAGCTAGATAATCAAAGCATCTTTTATCTTCTTTGTTCTTGCTCTCTCCAGTTAGCTTCTTCTGCCGTTAACTTTGCTCATCTTCCAATAAGAGGGGGAAAGGAAAAGGTATCTGGAGTGGGCCATGGTAGAGGAAATCTGGAGTGCAGCCTGGAGGAAAGAATGAGACATAGCTGGCCTGGATACTCTTTTTAAATGAAGGTTCTAGGAGTTGCCCCTCTAATCAGAGGGAGAAGCTGCAGTGGGGAGGAGGATTCTTTCAGTGTGTGGGTTTTAGGGCTTGAGTGAGAGAGGTGTTCACCTTTTTACTTTGAAGCTAGATTACTCTTTGATTTTATCATGAAAGTATGTATTATTTTTTTGTGTTTTTTTTTCTTTTTGGAGGGCAATTGGGGTTAAATGACTTGGCCAAGGTTACATGGCTAGTTTTTGTGTTAACTGTCTGAGGCCGGATCCAAGCCCAGGTCCTCTTGACTCCAGGGCCGGTGCTCTATTCACTGTACCACCTAGCCACCCCGGAATAATGTATTATTTTTAAAACAGTAGTTTCATAATCTCTCTTCATCAGCATTTAAGAAAATTTCTTGTCAGAAATTTATGTCTAGCCTACATCCAAACTACTTTAGTTTAAGTGCCAATTTTCTTAGCACAGAGGGAGAAAAACTGAGTGACATTCTCTGTCGATTTTTTTCTTTGTGTGCTTGGAGACTCTTCTGGTCTGAAAACTTTGAAAATGGGCCATGGTTGAAGTTTCTAAGATGATGGAGTGATAATGGTTTGTAAACACTAAAGCACTACATGAATGGTTACACTTTGGGGAGCAGCTACAATAGTTCAAATATTCTCTCAGACACTACCTAGCTCTGTGATCCTTGGTAAATCACTTAACTTCTCCTTGCTGCTTCAGTTTCCTCATCTTAAATAGTGCTGATAAAAGCACTTACATTGTTGGAAGATCAGATGAGTAAATAAATATAAAGCCTTTGCAAGCTTTAAAGTACTATAACTTCATTTTCTTTTTATTGTTAATAGGCTGGACAGAGACTTGCTCACCCAGTCCTAGCGTACTTTAAGTATAAGGTACTTTTTGAAAGAGAATTTTGGGACCAGTCAAAAATACTAGAATATTTAATACCCTGATGGTGTTTTTTATAATAGAAGGCATCTTATTGACTATCTTGTCCAAGTCTCTCATTTTATAGATAAGAAAACTGAAACATGAACAGATTGACCTGTTCAAAGTCAGGAATATCAGAGACATGTTCGAAACCCAAATCTCTTGATTAAAAGTTATCTCTCTTTCCTTTAGAAGGGTGGATTTGCAGTGAGATATAGTGAAAAGATCTTTGGACCTACAGTCAGAAGACACAGATTGGAGTCTTAACTCTTCCTTTTATTAGCTGTATAGACTTTAGTAATTCATTTGCATTTCCTAAATCTTTCCTAATCTGTCAGATGGTGAAAGGCAATAACAACACTTGGTCTAGGTATTTCAACATTGTGATGATCAGGTAAAAATATGTTTATGACATGCTTTGTCATCTGCAACATGCTATACAAATATAAGATATGTACTACTGTGGTCAAAAAGTTGAAAATGTGTAGGTACAAGAAGGGCTTAGTTAAATATACTTATGACTGATTCATAACAAATATTGATAGAATCATTTTTGTTTTACCTTAGCCTCCTGAATTTTTCTAGTGCTGTCTTGAAAGGCAGTCATCATACCCTTCTATAAATCATCCCTTACAGCCATAATTGAAAAATTGGACTTTTTGAACCTTGGATATTTTTCATTTTCTTTGGCGAATCTCCTTAGTTGTCTGTTCTCTGAGTAAAAATAATACTAATCCCTTTATTTTATCATACATAGTAAGACCAAGTGTGTGAACCACTTCATTCAGATTTATAGAATTTACTAAAAAGTTAGCCTTGTATTATTTAGGCTTTTTCTGTGTCATTTCATGCTTCCTTTTTCTCCCTCCCCTCTAATATTAGATTAATATTAATTAGAATAATTAATTACTTAGAATGATATTAATTAATGTTAATAATAAAATTATTTTTTAGTTACTAAGTATGCTAAACACAGAGTAGGCAACAAGAAGATTTATAATTTAGATTGGTCCTTAGATGTGTGTGTGTGTGTTTAATCAGCTATAGTAGGAAGTTTTCTGGTTATTCCTGGTATAATAAAATGTTTAGATTGTTTGACTTATATCACATTTTCACTTTAATATGGCAGAATGTACTAAAAGAAAAGAATTACTTTAGTTCTTTGAGTGAATAAACCATATCATTTTTTATTTAATGATAAAATACATTGCTCTAGCATACAACTGATATTTTGGAGGTGTTAGAGAATAATTACAGTGGTTCAAAAATAAAAAAAATATTACTATAATGTACAAAAATATTTGCAAATGGTCATGGTGAGTTGTGATAGTCTTTCTGGTTCACTTCTTGCTCAAGGAAAAGTGACTTATTAACTGTTAGTTAAACCTCTTCTCTGATGCTGCCTTGTTTATCTTTTAGCAGGAGCAATATATATAGCTAACATATATAACATATATATAAAAATAACATGTAATATATGCTAGTATATATAATATGATTCTATATGTATGTGTATATATCCTAGCTAGCATATATATTTGCTATGTATACACACGCATATATTTTTATACACACATATATGTTTGGTTGTAATTAAAAGATTCCATGGAAATTTCTGAATGTCTTCTGAATAAATGACTGAAAGCATTTCTTAATTGATTTCATAATTTGCCCATCAGAACCTAAATATTCACCTTTTATTTATTTATTTATTCTATCTAAAACAGTACTTTTTAAACTGTGAGTTGTAACTCCATATAGAGTCACAAAAAAATTGACAATACTAAAAGGTTTCTGAAGGTTCAACAACCAAAAATTAATTAGAAATCAAACACATAATGAATGCAAAGCACTTGCCTGTGTTGCATCAGACAACTTCTCTGCAGACTTGGTTCTAAACGCAAGGCATTCACACTTTGCACTGCTCATGCCCTCACAGCCCATGCAATGCTAGTGGATGCTGCCAAATCGTAAAAAGGGGTCCCAAGTGGAAAAAGTTTAAGAAACCCTGCTCTAAAACATACTCTTCATTGGTAAACTATAAAGTATAATTTAGGTTGTTAGAAAGAACTTTTCCTTATGAATTTAAAGGTATTTTGCTTGGCTAAGTGGAGGTGGGAGAGACGATATACATACATCTGAGTTAGTTCTCTTAAATAGAAATGAGATGAAATTTTTATTAGTTAAGTGTGTACACCTGTATTCATATCAGAAAAATTCCCATATGTGAAGTATGATAAAGAAAAATGTCTTTTTTCTTATTCTTTAAGAAATATTTTAATTTAAAAATCATTTTTATTTGTTTTCTTTTACTTTCTCCTCCCCTTCTTCATTTGAGAAAACAAGATAAACAAAATTCTTGTTATAAATATGTATGTTCAAGCAAAATAAATTCCCACATTGGCTATATCCAGAAAAAAGGTCACAATTTTTACTGAGTCCATTACTTCTATATGTGAAGTTGGGTAACATGTTTCATTTCATGATCAACCCTCTGGAATTGTGGTTGGTCATTGTGTTTATCAGATGTCATAAATCTTTCAAAGTTGCTTACCTTTACAATTTTGTTATTTTTATATAAATTATTCTACTGGTTCTGTTTATTTCACTCTGCATTTAATCATAAAAGTATTTCCAGGCTTGTCTTGCACCATGCTACTTGTCAATTCTTAAAGCACAATAGTATTCCATAACATTCATACACTATAACTTATTCAGCCATTCCCTATTTGATAGGATTCCCATCAGTTTTTTTTTTTCTTTTTTTTTTTTTTGCCTTTTGAAGGGCAATTGGGGTTAAGTAACTTGCCCAAGGTTACATGGCTAGTATTTTTTGTGTGGGTGTTAAATATCTCAGGCCAGAACCAAATTTGGGTCCTCCTGATTCCAGGGCTGGCGCTTTACTCACTGCGTCACCTAGCCACCCCATTCCCATCAGTTTTCAATTCTTTACCGCTATATGAATAATATTTACATATTAGAATATAAAGATTTGTGTGCATATAGGCCTCTTCTATCTTTTTATCTTTGGGATATAGATGTGATAATTACCTTGCTGCATCAAAGGTCAATATACGATTAATAGTTTTTTGGGCATAGTTCAGAATTGGAGAAAACAGCCTTCTAAGACACCAGTTCAGAATGCAAAATGATTATTCTTCATTAGTAGTTTGAGTGGGCTTTAAAATCTTCTTTTAAATGGTAATGGTTCCCCTTTTCTTTAATAATATTGGCTGCTATTGTGGTTTTTTAAAACAAAATTAATTTCATTTTATTTTCATATCCATTTTCTCTCCCTTTCACTTTCTCCACCCTGAGGTCAACCCCTTCTTCATTGAGAAAGCAAGAAAAACAAAATCTGTTAGATTGAGATCTAATACTTCTATGCCACCCCCCATGAATTCCCTTAACATTCTTGACCTTTTGTTTCTCCAGGTGAATTTTGTTATTTCTTTTTTCTAGCTGTATAAAATAATCCTTTGATAGTTTGAGTGGCATGATTCTCTATAAGTAAATTAATTTATATTTTCTTGGCTCAGTCTACTCATGAGAAATAAATATTTTGTAATTATTTAGATGTCTTCATTTGTTTGAAGGGTGTTTTATAATTGTGGTCATATAATTCCTGTTTAAGTCTTGGTAGGTAGACTCTGAAGTATTTTGTAATCTCTGTAGTTATCTTAAATGGAATTTCTCTTTCTCTTTTTGTCTAATTTTTTGGTATATACAAAATGCTCATAATTTACATGGGTGTATTTTATATCCTGTAATATTGTTTTACCCCTGATTTTACTGGAAAAACTTCAAGTTTATCCCCTTTATTAGAGAAAGCTGGTTCTTGGTTTTAGATAGATACAACTTATGTGAGGGAAAGCTCTTTTTCTTTCTATGCTTTCTAGTGTTTTTACCAGTAATGGGTTATGTATCTTGTCACAAGTTTTTTCTGCAGCTTTTAATATAATTGTATGATTTTTGTCATCCCTGTTTTTAATATGGTCAATTATGTTTATAGTTTCTGAATATTGAACTAGCCCAACATTAACATATAAATCTAGCCTGAGTACAGTGTATAATCTTGGTGATATGTTGCTATAGTCCCCCTGATAATATTTTCTTTACAGTTTTTGCATCAGTATTTATGAGGCATATTGAAAATAGCGGGTTTTTTTCTGCTATAACTTTGCCCAGTGTAGGCATCAATATCATATTTGATTCCTGGTAGGAATTTGGTGGCACCATTACTTTCCCTATTTTTTTCAAATAGTTTATACAATAATCTAATTGTTTTTTAAATGATTTGTAAATTCACTAGTAAATTCTGCTTATCCTGGAATTTTTTCCTTTGGGAGTTCATTTATGGTTTGTTCAAGTTTCCTATTTTTTTTTCAAAGATTGTGTTATTGAAATATTTTATTCTTCTGTTGATCCAGACAATTGATATATTTATAAATGTTAATTCATTTAATTTAGTTTATCAGTTTTATTGGCACACAGTTGGGTGAAAAGCACATAATTGCTTTTATTCAATCTTAATTTTTTGTGAATTCTTTTTGATTTTTGATAGAGGTAATTTCATTTTCTTTTTTTTTTAAATTAAGTTAGCTGATGATTTGTCTTTTATTAAAAAAAAGTTCCTGGTTTTATTTATTAACTTAATAAAAATGTTTTTCTTCCATTTTTTTTACTCTGTTCATTTTCAGGATTTAAACATTCTGATGTGTAATATAAACTTGTTCATTACCTTTTTAAAAAAAAGTTTCATGCCCAATCTGTTGATGTGTTGTCTTCTCTCTGTCTCTGTCTCTCTCTCTCTCTCTCTCTCTGTCTGTCTGTCTGTCTCTCTGTCGCTGTCCCTCTCTCTCTTTCTCTTTCTTTCTCTCACTGCTTAGAGATAAAAATTTTTCTCTAAGTTCTTCCTGGGGTATTCCTGCAAAATTTTGGTATGCTGTCTTGTTGTCATTTGATATATTGTCATTATTTTATAATAAAATTATTAATCCTATGATTTGTTCTTTGACCAACCAATCTTAAGGCTTAAGTTATTTAGTCTCCAATTAAATTTAATTTTTGCTTCAAAGGTCCTTTTGTTGAATATAATTTTATTTCATTATTGTCCACAAAAGACACATTTAATATTTCTGCTTTTCTGCATTTGTCTTTTATGCCCGAATGCATATTTATTAACATGCCATGTACTGCTGAAAATAGGGATATTCTTTTCTACTCCTGATAGTAGTCTCTTGGCTTCTACCAAGGGTAACTTTCCTAAAATTTTATTCAGGTCCTTTGTTTTCCTTTTTTGGTTAGATTTATCTAGGTTTGAGAGACCCCCACATTGAGATAGTTTTACTCTGTTTCTTCTTGTAATTCTTTTAAATTTTCTTTTAAGAGTTTAGTTGCTCTTCTGTTTCATGTGTATGTATTTGTAGGTATATGTGTTACACATATGTATGTACATATATACACAGTGTTGATATTGATTCAATGTCTATGATATTTTTCAGCAAAATTTATCTTTCCTAATTAGGTCTATTTTTGCAATTGCTTTGAGATCATTAATGCTATCCTTCTCCCCTTCCCCCCTTTTTTAACAAATCTACTGAAGCATAATAGATTTTGTTTCAGCTCCTTATTTTAACTCTGTGAGCATTTTAAAACAATTATCAACATTTCTTTTTCTTTCTATTTTTTTGGCTTTTTTGGAGGGCAGTTGGGGTTAAGTGACTTGCCATAGGTCACACGGCTAGTTTTTGTGTTAAGTGTCTGAAGTCTGATTTGAACTCAGGTCCTCCTGACTCTAGGGCCGTTCCTCTATTCACTGTGCCAACCCCTAGTGTTGTAATTTTTAAGGCTTCTCCTTTCCTCCCCCTTCCTTTGTTCTTTTCTTCCATCCTTCCATCCTCAGAGATAATTGGTTATCTTCTAGGTTTTATATTGGAAGGCCTCCCCATTCATGTGGATTTGGTTTAAGGAATTTAAGTTCTCTGATATTCTACTGTACATATGGAAGGGAGATCTATATCCTTCATTAGAACTAAACTACAGGGTCTTAACAAGAATAATTGTTGACTTCAGGTTGTAGCTGAATCGTTGACTGCCCTCAGTGTTTCCTTGCTTAACTAGGCACACAGTGAATAATCAAAACTGTAGATTGTCAAGCCACAAATTGAGAATGTTTCCTGGATTTTTTTTTAGGTAACATTTTATATTAGTGAAAGTGATGTAAACAAGGGAGAACTTTATTTTAAGTTTGTAAATTAATAATAATTTAAAATAAAAATATAATTATTAGATTTTAATGTTTCATCTAGCATCATTTTATTGTCAGATTTAAATGGATAGGCACAATTGGATGTGAGAGGCCTATAGTTAAAGGGTATATAGAGATAAATTGGAGAACTATAGACTTGGAAAAAATACTAGAGTTCATCTAATTGTATGTCATTGTTTAGATGGTGAACCTGAGGTGAAATGATTTCCCTAAGATTATGCAGCTAGAGGCAGAGTTGGGGTTAGAGCCAAATTCTCCTGACTCTTAAATGTAGGTATTCTGGTTAAAATTAATGTAAAATACATTTAAAATTTATGGCATTTAATTACATTAACAAGAATTTACTGTATTAATGTTATCAGATCTAATGGCGCTGTTGGAATACAGAAAATAGTTGTACAGGACATTATACCTTCCTTCTCTTGACTACCTTCAGTTTATCTTCCTATCTTCCTTATACATAGTTGTTTTCATGTTGTTTTCTCCATTAGACTGTGAATGTTTTTTTTTTTTTTTGCTTTTTGCTTTTTGGAGGATAATTGGGGTTAAGTAACTTGCCCAAGGTCACACGGCTAGGGGTGTGTGTGTGTGTGTGTGTGTGTGTGTGTGTGTGTGTGTGTGTGTG